>NW_012156196.1:28753-30332 GCF_000956105.1 Propithecus coquereli
TTGGTACCATGTAGACAATATACAAACACATGTATACATGTACACATACAAGTAGACAAAATATAACTTATGTATGTACACATTCATGCATCTAAAAGCCAAAGAAAATGAGGAATTAATAGTAAAAGGGAACAGAACTTTAGACCAGAGGGGAACCTGCCTACCCACAAGTCTAAGAGTTCCATGAGAAAAAAGTGGTATCCCGCCAAAAAAGGAATTTGTGATGCCTTTTCTGTGTTCCTCAACTAGTCCCTGGGCTGCTACTGATAGATGTTTCCTATAGTTCCCATCACATAGTGTCAAAAGTGGCAAGGGGAAGGAGAGATAGATAGAAGTAAATCAAAGAATAAGTCCTAGAGGAACTAATTTGAGGCCAGTAAAGTTTACATTATCCCTGGGCAAAATCACATCAACAAGAGGAGAAACAAACAGAGAGAAAGCATGTATAGTTAACAGGTATTTAAAAGAGAGGAATTAAGTTGACTGAGAAGCTCTTATTAAGAGAATATAGGCCTCAAATAAATATATTAGTACATATATAGCCTTAAATATTGGTTATAATTAAGTGGACTTTGACAATGGACCTCTTAAAAAATTTTATCACATAAATAGCAAAGACTTCTGTTTCTTGGCTTTTTCTTTTTGAAATTCACACCAAGAAGAAATTTTGGAGGTGGGGCTTATTTGTTTATGAGAGTAATCACTATTTAAGCTGTATGTCTTTGAAATGTTTTAATAAACTGTTCCCTTTCTTTTTGAGTATATGGTTTCACTGAGCTTAGGAGAAAAGGCTAAACAAACAAAACAGCAATAAAAATCAAGTTTCTATCACACTCTAAATATAAATCAAATGTACTCCTGAACAAGTGACTCAAAACTGACACAAACATGCATGAGACCCAAACCAAGGAGTCCTTATGTCATTAACCAAAGTCTCCAAAGAGGTAGCAGAAAGTTACAGCCCTTCTAACATCCAGACCCCTCGCAAGCACAGCTTGGGAAAGTTGGTTAGCTGCAAGGAAATGCAACCCGTATCCTCAGGCCTTATTTTCTAAGGTCTCAGCTTCTTCTCTGGCCATCTACCCACGAAGGCCAGAGGGAAGATTAAAAGCCCCTCGGTAGAACAAGAAAACCAAAGCTGCCCGTGAGGGATAGAAAAGGTTAAAAATGGGTACTTGAAAATGTCAAGAGTCATGCAAATAATTCAAAACAAACAAATCAAATTAATTCTTATGAATGTTTCTTGCCTAAGATAAAGGTATCCCCTGAGAAAATAACTTTGGTTTTGGGTCTAAAGAACATAAATTTTTTTGGAAACTCAAACTCAATCTCTTGGATGCTGTTTAGCTAATTCATCTCCAAGGGACTGAGAAGAGCCTGGGAAAGGTTACTGTCTCTTCTGTAAATCCTTCAGCTAAGTCAAACAGGCAGTTTGAGCGTTTAAATGATTTGCTGTGGGAATTAAAGGAGATCCCTCTACAAAGTACTTTTATTATAAATCTCTTATTATCACATTTCAGCCAGAAGAAACAGAAACTAGGCCTCTCATTAAATTTGTCTGGTTCTAAAACTCGATTTT
>NW_012156196.1:32211-32597 GCF_000956105.1 Propithecus coquereli
TTTTTACTTCAAATTTCTGTTTTTAGTGTGAACTGTGATTAATAATTTAAACTCTATGTGCCCAAATTTCTCAACTTTAACATAGTTTAAAGTATCTACTCCATACGTTTCTTAAATATCCTGTGTCATTGGGCAGCTTAGAACATTGTTGAGCATGTATTGAGCTCCCACGTGTTATTTTATTTTTTAATAACTATCATTTTAGAATCTTCTCCTTTTAGTATGAAGCTCCTTTTTAGTATGTGTCATGTATATATATATGTGTGAGTATATACACACATGAGTATATATACACATGTGTGTATACACACAACATGAGTGTTTATATATGTATGTGTGTGACATAAACTTTCTTCACAAATAAAACTTGTATACCTATATAGTTA
>NW_012156196.1:32647-33663 GCF_000956105.1 Propithecus coquereli
CTTGGGGATTTGTTGGTATAGAAAAAAATTTTCAAGATATTTGATCTTGACATTAATCTTACCCCTTTTTGAGCTAATCTGTATCTTTCACTCTAAATTAGTGATAAATTCAGAAATTTAGTGGCATAAAATAAGGTTATCCACAGCTTAAAATCCCATTTCCACCATCAATTTTTAATTCTCTTGTACTGGGTAATAGAGCTAAGGACCCACAAATTTTAAATACTTCCTAAATATTCTAAAGATTCTGTCAGGAAATGGTACCTTTTGATGAATTTTCTAAAATCTTCTATAACATTCTCTCTTCTTTACTGAGCTCAGTACGAGGTTGGAAATTGGAGAATCCCAGCAAGATTCATGTTACTTTTTTCTAATAAAACAGGTCTTGCTGCCTCTAAGCCAGACCTCATCATCTGTCTGGAGCAAAGGAAAGAGCCCTGGACTGTGGAGAGACATGAGGCAGTAACAGAACGCCCAGGTAAGTGGGAGCAAATGAAGCAGATGACACAGGTGAGAGGTCCAAAGGTCAAGGAGAAGCCAGACCTTAAAATGTGGTTTGGGAAACTGCTCCAATGGAAATCATTTCAGAGAAATCTGGGTTTGTTTCTCTTAGTCTCACATGTGGGCATCTCTGTCCCTTATTCTTAAGTTGTTTAAGGACTTGACTTCCCCTTCAGTGATCTGCCTTTGAGGTTACAGCGAAAACCAAAGTCTTGTTCATAGCTTACAAGGGGCTGCAGGGTCCGACTTCTCTTCCACTGCTTTTCAGGACATGGGAATATCTATGTATTTTATGAGGAACTGTATGTTAAACCATTTTTTAATTTCTCTTTTGCATAGTGTCTGAAATGTGTGTGTGTAGTGGTGATATTGTTTTTTTTTTGTTTTTTTTTTTTGAGACAGAGTCTCATTCTTTTGCCGGGGCTAGAGTGCCGTGGCATCAACCTAGCTCACAGCAACCTCAAACTCCTGGGCTCAAGCAATCCTTCTGCCTCAGCCTCCCGGGTAGCTGGGAC
>NW_012156196.1:36178-36863 GCF_000956105.1 Propithecus coquereli
AAGTAAATTAGATAATTAGTAGGCATTCTATATTTACTAAAAGATTCACTTGAAAGTTTGAGTTTACTGTAGGCAAAAAGGAGTCATTAAAATTGTCATCCACTTTCCTCAACCTAGATCTAAATTATAATATAATTTTCCCCAACTGTTTATTTTATATAGCAATGATTCTCATCCTATTTTATGAAATTTATATTTTTACTTTATTTTGAAATATAAGCTTTCTTTTTACTTACAAAGGCTGAATTACAGTGTTTTCAGTTTGTGTAAGAATAGCATCACTATAATAATAAAATAATGAAATTATCTTTAGTATTTTTAAATGTTTATTTAATAAAATTTTCTGATTAGAACATTTTATTAATGATTGTAATACATTTTCCGTGAAATTTTACTGCCACATACTGCATACCAATGATTCAAAATAAACTGCTCTACATGGTCACAGTTGAACATTGTAGTTATCTAGAAAATTTTTTTGATGATTTAGCAATGTTACACACAGGATTTTAAGTCTAAATGTTTCTCTTATTCTTGTTTTGCAGTTCCATATACTGTGTTTATTTTAGGATATGTGCCTTAACATCAGTTTTTTTGTGTATCTGGTTTCACCCTTGTATCATAATTTTGGATGAAATTGTACACTTTAAGTCAATGTGTGGTTGAATTAAAATATGAATTAGCC
>NW_012156196.1:36940-37601 GCF_000956105.1 Propithecus coquereli
CAGGATTTCTTTTTCTTCACATCCTTGTCAAAACTTGATGTCTCGTGCATGCCTGTAGTCCCAGCTACTCGGGAGGCTGAGGCAGGAGAATCGCTCGAGCCCAGGAGTTTGAAGTTGCTGTGAGCTAGGCTGGTGCCACGGCACTCTAGCCGGGGGAACAGAGTGAGACTCTGTCTCAAAAAAAAAACTTGATATCTCTGTATGGTATTAGCTATCCTAATGGGTATGAAATGATATATTATCATGATTTTGATTTGCAGTTCTCTTATGTTTGATGATGTTAAACACCTTTTCACATACCTGTTGGCCACTTGTATGTGTTCACTGAGAAAATACCTATTCTATCTTTATACGTGTTTTTCAATGAGCTACTATATTCATCATTATTGTTTTTGCCTTTGATTTGTATGAGTTTCTAATATAATTTGAATGTTAACCTCTAATAAGATATACGGTTTGCAAATATTTTCTCCCATCTTATAGGTATTCTTATTTTATTTTTTGTTGTGCAGAGCTTTTCAGTTTGATGCAGTCTGATTTATTTATATTTGCTTTTGTTTTCACATTCTTAGTGTCATATCCAAAAAAAATTCATTACCAACATCAATATCAAGAAGGTTTTTTTATGTTTTCTTTAAGATTTTTAAGGATTCATGTTTTA
>NW_012156196.1:50749-52297 GCF_000956105.1 Propithecus coquereli
ACACACACACACACACATGTTTTATATTACATCTATATAAAATATAAAAATAAATCAGAGGTTCCCAGGGAATGAACCCTTCTATTATTATTTAATATCCTTGTTTTTCTTTTGTGACAGTTTTTACTTAAAGTATATTTTATGAAATAGGACAGGTTTTATCTCAAAGTGTATTGTGCCTAATTGTGATCTGCTCTGCTCTCACTTGACTAATATTTGCATAAAATGTCTTTTTCTGTCCTGCCACTTTCAGTTCATTTTTGTCATTGGATCTAATGTGAGTCTCTTGCACACAGTGTGTAATTGGATCTTGTTTTTTTATTTTCTTAAACTCCTGTTTTTATTCAATTTATGTCTTCTGATTGTGAAGTGTAGGTCGAGAATATTTACATAATTATCTAAAAGGAAAAGATTATTGCCATTTTGTTAATTTTAAAAATTATTGTAGCTCTTTTGTCCCCTCTTTTCCTCTCTTTCTGTCTTCCTTTATGTCTTACTGATTTTTGTAATGATGTGTTTTGGCTCCTAATTATTTTAGTGTATCTCTATAGGCATTTTTATTGTGATTACCATGGCAATTCCCAATTCCTCTCATAGTTACAACAATATATTTTAAACTGATAGCTCTATTTGTATGTAAAAATTCTTCCTCATTATATCTGTCTTCAACTTTGTTATTGACATCACCAATTATTAATATATCTTGTTATATGTCATACCCATTAACAGAGATTGAGTATTATTTTTCTGTTTTTATCCTCAAATTTTAGAGCATAATTAAAAGAGTTTTCTGCACCGTTATTATACTACTACTGAATTTTACTGAGATGTACTTACATATCTTTCCCAAAGAGTTATTTTCATCTGATTTTGTGTTTTTTTTTCTAGCATCTTTTTGTCTTCAAAGAAAGGGCTTCCTTTTGCATCTCTTGTGGGGCAGGTCTATTGGTGATAAACTTTTCCAGAATCTAGTTATCTTGATAAATCTTTATTTTTTCCTCATTTAGAAGGGCAGTTTTGCTGGATGTGCTATTTCTGCTTTGAAGTTTTTCTTTTAGCACTTTGACTGTATCACCCGATTCTTTTCTGACATACAAGGTTTCTGTTGGTAAATCCTCTAGCAATCTCAGCAACATGCTAATAAATGATACATCACTTTTATCGTGCTACTTTCAAGATTCTCTTTTTGTGTGCGACTTCCAAAACTTTGCTTATAATCTGTCTTGTTATGGTTCTCTTTGTGTTTATTCTAGCTGTAGTATGTTGAGCTTCTTGATTATTTATGTCTTTTTTATTACATTTGAGAATTTCTCAGTCAGTTCTTATTGTATTCTTTAGGTAAAAAATTTGTTTCTTTTTATGATTTTATTTCTTCTTGATATTCTCATTTTCCTGATTTCATTTATTTGTAACTGTTGTTCCCATTTCACTCACTGAGCATAATTCAGAAGGTTATTTTTAATTTTTCAGGTAATTTATACATCTCCATTTCTTTATGGTTGATTTCTGATTATTTGTTTGCTTGATTGGGTATGTTACCCTGACATT
>NW_012156196.1:52347-53569 GCF_000956105.1 Propithecus coquereli
TTGGTCGTCAATGGTTATTTTATCCTGTCTAGGTGAATAGTCAAAAAAATTGTACTAATTTTAACATGTATTTATTTGTGAATATATATCATCTTTGTGTGAAACATTTGTATGTTTGGAAGATGATTTTTGAAAAGCTTCAAAACTCTATTTTTGGTCTTTTTATTTTTTATTGTAAAAGCACATGAAATTTACAATCTTAAATATTTTGACTATACGGTTTAGTCATGTTAAGTATATTGACATTGTTATGCAATGTGTATCTCTAGAACATTTTTATCTTGCAAAATTAAAGCATGAAACAGCAACCTATTTTCCCTATTGTTCAGTCCTTTACAAACACTATTCTATTTTTCTTTTGTTTTTTGAGAATATAACTACTTTATATTCTTTGTGCAAGTGGATTCACAAAGTATCTGTTTTTTATGGGGGGACTGGCTTATTTTATTAGCATAATGTCAATATTTATCTTTATCATTAGAAAACTTCCTACTTTTTAAAAGCTGAGTAATACTCCATTGTTTTTATATCCCAAATTATGTTTATCCATTCATTTTGTGAGGCAAGTTTGGGTGGTTTTCATATGTTGGCTTTTGTGAATAATACTGCCATAAAAATAGATGTGCAAATAACTCTTTATTTGAGGGTTTTATGTCTGTCCTACATTTTGTTTCCTTGGTCTAGTTGTCTGCCTTTATGCCAGTACCAAACTGCTTTGATTACTGTACCTTTGTATAATGTCTTGAAATCAGAAAGTATGATGCTTACAACATTGTTTCTTTTTTCAAGATTGTTGGGCTCTTCATGGTACTTGGGCATGCTATATAATTTTTGAATTGCTTTTTATTTTCCTGAAAAATACGGCATTGATAATTTTAAATAGATTGCATTAAATTTATAGATTATTTTGGGCAATATGGACATCTTTACAATATCGTCTTTCAATCCATGAGAAAAAGCATGCTCAAGAGTGAGTCATTAATTTTCATTTATTTGTACATTTTCTGACTTTCCTTATGTTGCTGATTTCTAGTTTCATTCTGTTTTGTTCATAAATAATAGTTTGTAAGATTTTAATTTTTAAAAATTTGTAAGGAATTGTTTTGTGGCCTAACATGTGTTCTATCCAGAATGTTTTATGAGCTATTGAGAAGATTGTATATTCTGCTGCTGTTGTGTGGAGTGTTTTCTATATGTCTATTAGGTATAATTATTTTATAGT
>NW_012156196.1:53619-54933 GCF_000956105.1 Propithecus coquereli
TTTTCGGTGTTGTTTATATATTCTGAATATTAACTCCTATCACATGTATGATTTACAAATATTTTCACCCATTACTCATGTAGCATGTTCACTCCACTAAATGTTTCCTTTGATGTGCATAAATTCTGAAATTTGATGTAGTCCCACTGCTCTTTTCTTTGTTGCTTATGCAGTTGATGTCATACCCAAAAAAACAATGCCACTAACATCATGATCATTTTCCTATATATTCTTCTAAGAGTTTTATTGGTTGTATTTCTTATGTTATTAGTATTTAATTCATTTAAAATTTTTTTTGTATATGGTGTAAGGAATTGGTCCAACTTCAGTTTTTCTGTGCAGATATCCAGTTGCCAACACCATTTGTTGCAGAGACTCTCCTGCCCCCATTGTGTGGTCATGGACACCCTGTGCACGATTATTTGATCATACGCATAACAGTTTACTTCTGGGCTCTCTATTCTGTTTTGCGATCTCTTTATCTCTCTTTACACCAGTACCACATTGCTTTTATTTTTGTAGCTTTGTAATACATTTTGAAATCAGGAAGTGTATTGTCTCTTTGTTCTCCTTTTTAAAGGGTACTTGGCTAGTCATAGTTCCTAGATACATTTTAGGATTTTTTTTATATTTTTGCAAAAAAAGTGCCATTGGGATTTTCATAGAGATTACGTTGAATTTGTCCATCACTGTGGGTGGTATTGACATCTTAATAAAATCAAATCATCTGATCCTTGAACAAGAATATATTAAAGAGTGTGTTTAATTTCCACACATCTTTTTGAATTTGCTGCTTTCCATTTCTGTTTTAATTTCATTTTGGTTAGAATGGACACATTGTATGATTTCGGTCATTTTAAATTTGATTAGACTTTTTATGTGTACTAACATAAGATACCATGTGTAATTGAAAATATGGTATATTTTGCTGCTTTTGACTGGAGAGTTCTGTACATTTCTGTTAGGTCTAATTGGTGGGAAATGGTGTGAAATACCGTTCAAGTTTACTATTTTCCTATTGATTTATCTGATTTTTCTATTCATTATTGAAAGTGGGGTATTAAAGTAAACAATGACCTTGTTGCTATGCATTTCTTGCTTCACTTCTGCCAATATTTGTTTCATATATTTGGAATCTCTGATGTTATGTATACAGGTTATATATATGTGTAACCTGTTTGTGTGTGTATACATACACACGCACACATATATATTTCATTGTTATAGATTCCTGGTAAATGGACCCATTTTATCACTTTGTATTATAATATAAATCTTTGTTTCTCATGACAGTTTTGAGCTAAAGTATTTTTT
>NW_012156196.1:65244-67335 GCF_000956105.1 Propithecus coquereli
TTTTGGATTCAAACATGCCTTTAGTGATTTTGGATGCAAACTTGTTTTTCACATTCACAGATTAGCCGGAGATGAAAGTGTTAGCACCACCTGCCACTTTAGTGTTTTCCATACCATCAGCAGCACCAGGAAATTTAGGTGCCCTGATTTAAAGTAAAAGCCCTAATGTACCTTGGCCACTGCCACATTTTTGGCACGTCCCTATACCTATTGGTAAATATTGGAGTTCCTATGCTTATGACTGACAAATGGAATGAAAAAAACATCAAAAAATCTGCATTTTTTAATGCAGTTTAGCTAAGTTTATAACAAAGACACAGACTCAGTATTTGGAATACTGCCATCCTACCATGATATTTTTAAAACTAGTTTATTAATTTTAATCTGACAGATAAAATTTTATGTACTTATCATGTAAAACATGATGTTTTTAAGAATGTATACATTGTAAAATGCTTAATTCTAGGTAATGAGCAAATGCTTTATCTCACACTGTCTTTTTTGTGGTGAGAACACTTACTATCAATAGTCTTAGTAGTTTTCAAAGATACAATATGTCATTAACTATAGTCACCAAGCTGTATGATAGATCTCTTGAACTTATTTCTCCTATATAACTGTAAACATGTATCCTTTGACAGACATCTCCCCGAATCCCCCTCCTCCTGAGAGCCCAGCCCCTAGTAATAACATTCTACTCTCTACTTCCGTGAGATAAACTTATTTAGATTCCATACATGAGGGAAATCATGGGGTGTTTATATTTCTGTATATGGCTTATTTCAATTAACATAATGGCCTGTAGGTTCATCCATTTGATGGAAGAATCACATGATATATTTTTTATGGCTAAATAGTGTTCCATTCTGTTTATATACCATATTTTCTTTATCCATTAATTCAATGATGAACACTTGGGTTGAGTCCCTATCTTGGTTATAGTGAATAGGGCTGCCATAAACATGGGAGTGCAGACGTCTCTTTAACATGCTGATTTCATTTTTGGGATAAATATTCATTAGTGTGACTGCTGTATTATATGGAAGTTTTATTTATAATTTTTTGAGTAATCTTCACAGTTTTCCATAATGTCTGCATTGATTTACAGTCACACCAACAACATGCAAGTGTTCCCTTTTTCCACATTTTTTCCAACACTATCTTTTATCTTTTTAATAGTAGTTATTCTAACAACAGCGAGTTGATAGAATCCTTTAGATTTGTCTTTATCGGATGATCATCAATATGGAGCAATTTTTCTTATATCTGTTGGCCATTTGTATGTCTTATGTCATTTGAGAAATGTCTATTTAGCTCTTTTACCCATTTTTAAATAGTTACTGGATTTTTGTTTTATAGTTGAGTTCCTCATATATTTTTGGATATTAATCCATTGTCAGGTATACAATTCTCAAATATTTTCCCCCATTTCTATGTTGTCTCATCATTCCACTGATTGTTTCTGGTGCTGTGTAGAAATGTTTTAATTTAAAGTAATTTTATGTGTCTCTTTTTACTTTTGTTTCCTGGGATTTTGAGGTTAAAAAAATTGTCCATACCAATATCATGAAGGTATCACTCTATGGTTTCTTAAAGTAGTTTCAGGTCTTACATTTAAGTATTTAATAAATTTTGAGTTAATTTTTATATATTCTGTGAGATGAGGGTCTCTTTTCATTGTTCTTAATGTGGATATCCAGTTTTTCCAAATCATTTCTTGAACAAACTGTCCCTTCCCCACTGTGTTTTCTTGTCACCTTTGTCTAAACTCAGCTATAAATGCATAGACTTATTTCTAGGCTCTTTCTTCTTCTCCATTGGCCTATGTGTCTGTTTTTTCATGCCAGTACCATAGTGTTTGTTTTACTATAGCTAAATAGTATAACTGTAGCACTCTGGGAGGCTAAGGTGGGAGGATTGCTTGAAGTCAGGAGTTTGAGACCAGCCTGAGTATGAGTGAGACCCCATCTCTACTAAAAATAGAAAAAAAAAAAGCCAGGTGTGGTGGTGCATGCCTGTAGTCCCAGCTACTCCGGAGGCTGAGGCAGGAGGATCACTTGAACCCAGGAGTTTGAGGTTGCTGTGAGCTAG
>NW_012156196.1:70738-71193 GCF_000956105.1 Propithecus coquereli
TGATGGATTATTTTCTTAATAAGCACCTGGATTCGGTTAGCTAGAATTTTGTTGAGAATTTTTGCATCTATATTCATAAGGGATATTGGTCTGTAGTTTTCCTTTTTTGTTGCATACTTTCCTGGATTTGGTATCAGGGTTATTTTGGCTTCATAAAATGTATTGGGGAGGAATCCATACTTCTCGATGCTGTGGAATAATTTCTGCAGGATAGGCACCAGTTCTTTGTAGGTGTGGTAAAATTCGGGTGTGAAACTATCTGGTCCGGGACTTCTCTTTTTTGGAATGTCTTTTATTGCTGTTTCAATTTCAGTCCTTGATATTGATCTGTTCAGGAATTCTATTTCTGATTGAGCCTCAGGAGGCTGTGTGTTTCTAA
Organism: Propithecus coquereli; assembly: GCF_000956105.1. Lineage (NCBI taxonomy): Eukaryota > Metazoa > Chordata > Mammalia > Primates > Indriidae > Propithecus > Propithecus coquereli. The sequence goes on from NW_012156196.1 coordinate 71,118, forward strand.
AAATTTGTCCATTTTCTCCACATTTTCCAGTTTGTGTGCATAAAGGTTTTTGTAATATTCATAAATTATATCTTGA
>NW_012156196.1:73482-75646 GCF_000956105.1 Propithecus coquereli
ATTCTCGCCTGACACAGAGAAGGGGAGAAAGTTCTCTGGGGTTCCTTTTTTAAAGCCAGTAATCATAATCATGAGGCTCGACACTCAGAACCTAATTATATCCCAGAAGACCCCTCTTCTAATGCCATTACATTGGGGATAAGGATTTCAACCTAAAAATGTTGAGGGAACAAAAACACTCAGTCCACTGTGACTTCCCAGAATTGATTACCAAAAAACTGACATTTTCCTCTTTATTTCTCTCTAATGAGTTCCCTACATTGAACTCTCCCTCGCTCCTATTGTATTCTTCAAATTGGGAAGTCAAGCTCTAGTGTTAGACTAGAGCTAGTCTGGCTCTAGCTGCCCTATGTAGAGTCTGAATGGCGGAAAACTGACAAAGTGAAACTAAGAGAAGCAAAACAAACTCAGGCTCTCAGTCTACACTGATTCCAATATCCACATGTGTGAGCTTGGAAGCTGGTCCTCCCACAGTCCAACTTCAGTTGAGACCACAGCCCCAGCCTCTGTGCACTTGAGAGGAATTGAAGCAGAAGCATCTCAAGCGGTGCCCAGATTCTGGTCTACACAAAGTGTAACATAGTAAGTATTAACATTTATTTTGTAAATGTGAAAAGTTTGGGGATAGTGTGAGAGAAGAACAGGTCACTCCCCTCATCTCCCAGACCCAGGATCCCTTCTCTTTTCTCTTCTCTCCCCCAGGTTCCCTCCAGCCACACTGGCTCCTTTCTATCCTCTGCAAACTCAGTTTCATCTGTGACTATCTGCCCAAAGGATGTCTCCTCCCTGACACACTGTTTTCAGACTTGTGCATGGCTGGCTGTTGTCATTCTGGTCACAGCATGTCACTTCAGTGAGGCATTTTGGACCCTCCACACAGTGATTCCCCAGCCCTCCCTGCAAACACCATGCTTTATTTTCACTCTAACGCTCACTGTTTTCTTTCACATGTGTTTGCTTTAGTGATCTTGTCCAATAGTCCCCAGACTATGGCCTCTTAGTGGTGAACAACTTGGTTAATTTCAGCTCCACGTGCTTGGTCAACCAGGGCACCTGGCACAGAATGAGTGCTCAAGGCACTGTTGTAGAGTGAATAAATGAGTGAATCTCAAAGCCCCTTCCTGCTTCTGACCATCTCATTATGTGGTGACCATTGATAATAACAGGAAGTTTAAGTTGGGCTGGAGGCAAGGAATGGCCAGAATGACTTTGGCATGACTCTTCCCTGCCTTCAGCTGCTCCAGCCAAACTCAGTGGGTACCAGAGAGAAAGAAGTCTGTTGCCCCATTCTGGCTAACACTAGCAATGCAGCCCAAGACAGGAACATTAGAGAACAGAACAGCCACTTGCATTTGAGGGAGCCTCAAGAAAGCATCTCTCTAGACTTCTAAGGGGTCAAGGAACAGGATCTTCTTCATGCAAGGACATCAAGAGGACCTCAGAAACCTGCCTTGTCCTGTTTTTGCCCCCACCTCCTGGAGCATGAGGTTCATTCATCAGGCATTCTCACCTCAGCCAGGGCAATGATTTCCACCAGCTTCCAAATGAGGAACTCAGGGATCCAACAGGAGCTTGTATTTTCCCTGGGCATAACACCCAGTGCTCTAGAACATTCTGCTCTACCTCGTGTCCTCATCCAGTCAAGCACTCAATCCTCTCTGTGCTCTGAAGGATCTCCAGGGGTGGAATGCATTTTCCCAGAGTCTTGGAGCACAGTTGGTCACCAGAAGAGAGAAAAAAGAGCAGCCGAGGCTTATGATTATGTGGAACCCTAGGGGTCATCCACTTCAAACATTCCAATTTATACAGAAAGAAACTGGGGATTTCTCTCGTATATCCTGTCTACACCAGGCTCAACCTAGCTCCAGGTGCCCGCAGAGGAGATGACAGCACCCTAGTTCTGTTCACTCAAGGTTGTGTTGGGTGTGGCCCCAGTCCAGGCAGAACCCCGAGGACCTGGAGGATTAGTCTTCTAATGATCTGAGCATATAGGTGTGTAGCTAGGAGAGTGGATGCCCCTTTCTCATGGCAGAGCTCCCTCCAATTTTTCTACTTGTCTTCTTGTCACATTTGTGGTGTCTATCCCTTCTGTGACCCCTAACCCATGGTTCCTACCTGAAAAGTCACTCTGTATGTATGTGTGTGTTTGTGTGTATGTGTGTGT
>NW_012156196.1:75696-77966 GCF_000956105.1 Propithecus coquereli
CTGGACAACTAAAAATGCATAGAAAAAATAAGCTGGGCATGGTGGCGCATGCCTGTAGTCCCAGCTACTTGGGAGGCTGAGGCAGAAGGATTGCTTAAGCCCAGGAGTTTGAGGTTGCTGTGAGCTAGGCTGATGCCATGGCACTCTAGCCCTGGCAACAGAGCAAGAATCTGTCTCCAAAAAAAGAAAGAAAGAAAGAAAGAAACTGCTGGTGACAATGCACTTGCCACAGCACTTTTTGAAAAGTAATCTGGCTGTAGCTATTAAAATTATACATATTCGTATCTTTTCTCTCAGTAATCCCTTTCTTAGGAGTCTATTTTCTATAGGGGATTACCATATTTTATGGGATAAATTGTGTCCTCTTTCCAAAATTTATGTAATGATTCTCTAACACTCAGGGCCTGAGAATGTGATGTTCTTTGCACATATGGTCCTTAAATTGATAATTAAGGTTAAGTGAGTTCATTGAGGTGAGCCTTCATCCAGAAGGACTAGACTCCTTATAAGAAGAGGCAATAAGGACACAGAAGCACAAGAGAAGACCCTGTGAACCTTGAGATAGATAGTGGCTGTGTTATGTCAGCCCTGTCAAACTGTCACAGCCTATTAGGACACACACAGCATGTTCCCTGCACTGCAGCTGACACGGAAATAGAATTTTATCATGTCAGGCTCCACCAGCATCGAAAGGCTGAAACTTGGTGGGAAATGTCCTCCCTCATGGAGCATAATGAAGACAATGAAGCCATGTGAAGGGAAAGCGCTTGCCCCCGTGGGGCTACAGGGAAGAGTTCTGTGGGAGGACACATTGCAGACAAATGCATAGACTAGTTTAACCAATGTTTCGTGTAATCCCCCTTTTTGTAGAAAAACCTCCGTAACAAGAGGATGGGACTGGAAGGGCAGTGGTGCTGCATCATGTGGGTAGTTAAACATGAAAGCAGTGGGAACATGCAAAACGTACTCATGGCCTAGTGTAAAGTGTACTGTAAAGTGAAAAAAAAAACCCAAATCACAAATCTCTGATACTCCTGCAAGTATGGGGCTGTGCACCAAACCAAGTTGTCACTGGAAACCAATGGAGGCCATATTCTTTTAGAAGAGGACTGCGCGGAAAAGTGAGAAAAGCATAGGAGAGAGTCCAGAAAGCCCCACATTCAGGTTTGGGTCCTTGACCCTCCTGGTCTTCTTGGGTCCTTACTTGTGGGGACCCCTTTATGCCTGCTGTCACCCCAACCTAGCACTGGCCATCGTTGATGGCCTCGTGCTCTTGCCCTTCATCCAAGGAGATTAAAGGGTTAGATCCATCAAACAGATCCTCACTCATTACCTATGTGGAGCTGCACGAAGACAGTACATGGCAGATGGGTCAAGAGGTATCGATGGCCTATGTGGCTAGTCCCAGATGAGAATACCGACCTTGGAAATTCTGTTTCTTAGATCAGACACATAGGAGATCTGCATAGACATCCAGCCATGGAGAAAAAAATATGGTAGCATAAAGTTTTTGGATTAACATCTGAACAGACACTCTTGGTCCCTAACACTCAACTTCCCATCCTGGCAGCCATGATCTGGGGTATGAACTTGCTGAACACACCAGTCTTCCAACACCTGACAACCTGCTGCTTTCCAGGTAGAACCCCCTTATCTCTTTCTCCCCTAACACATGGCAATGGGGAAGAATGTGGCGCTGCCCGGATGGGATCATAGGTGAGTGTGGCTTGGATGAGCCTGACTTGGGCTGCTCTGTGTTACCTGTGGGTGTTCCCTGCTAAATGGCCAGAGGCATCAGGGGTGAGGGCTGAGTAAACATCTGCATCTTCACTAAATGCTCTCACTTCAGGTCTTTCTGAGATGAGAGCCTTGGAACATCACAATATAGGAAGATGACATCTTTCTCCTGAATGCCACCCACCAAGTGAGCTGGATACGGGGCTCTCTCTACAATGTGGGTGCCTGGTTAGCAAAATTATAAGTTCTCTTGGGGTTTGTCAAAATGGAAGTGACATAATTTCTTCCAGGTTTTATCACCTGGCCACGTTTCTTCAATAAGACCTATCAAAAGTCTACACTGGGCTCCTGACTGCTCCACCTGCTCCCCATGTCACTTTCTTCCATGCAAAAACTGCCCCCCTTATCCCCCTGGGAACACCAGAACGCAGCCAGAGCTCTAGATTTGAGAAGATAGAGCTTGATCAGAACCTCATTTTTCTTACAATTTCTATGACCCTAGAGAAGTCCTGTGTGTTTCAGGGCCTCCCCAG
>NW_012156196.1:78067-80925 GCF_000956105.1 Propithecus coquereli
GGTTTTTTCACATAATCCCACATTTCTTGTAGGCTTATTTCTTTTCTTTTAATTTTCTGCTCGATTTCTGTGACTGACTTCTTTAATTGGAAGGAGTTGTCTTCAATCTCTGAGATTCTTTCTTCTGTTTGATCTACCCTGTTCTTGAGGCTTTCCACAGTGATTTGTAGTTGTCTGAATAAGTCCTTCATTTCCAGGACATCAGTTTGATTTTTCTTTAATATTTCAATTTCTTTAGTCAATTTTTCTTCCACGTTCTGGATTTTTTTTGTGGTTTCTTTGTGTTGGTTATCCATTTTTTCTAGCATATCATTCAGTTTTCTTACAATCCATGTCTGAAACTCTTCTTGTGTCATTTTAATGCTCTGAGTTTGGTTAATGTCCATTGCTGGGGAGCTGTTGTTCCTCTTTGGGGGTGTGTTTTCTGTTTGAGTCTTCATACTTCCAGAATTCTTTAGCTGGTTCCTTCCCATCTGGAGCAGTTGTTCCTTCTTGCCTTTACATTTTCGTTTGGATAATGACACGCCCTGTTTAGTCTCTGAGCCAGTAGGTGGTGTTTGTGGGTGAGATTCGACCACACCCTTTATGATGAATTAGTAGATGCAGTAAAAGGGTGTACAAGATGACCTCCCTGTCAGTAGGTTGCACTTGCAGGGAGGAGTGAGCTGCGGTGCTGTTTTTGGGTACTGTAGCTAGCTCTTATTCCTCTAGAGAGGCCCTCTTGTGCCTCGGGTGGTGGTGGGGGGGCCCTGGGATTTCCAGGTGTGTCCTCATTCTCACCTCAGTGGGAGGAGTGAGTCTGCATGGGGCTGGGTTGGGCAAGCCTGCCCTCAGGCTCCACAACTGCTGTCATCAGGGGTCAAAGGTCTGCTCTTTGTTTCTGTGCAAAGCTGCTGGAAGGGGCTGAAATGGCTCCACTCAGCTGAAAGTCTGGGCTTGGGGTGTGGAGTTGTCCAAGACCCACACTCTGGAGCAGGTCTCGCTCCCCTCCAATCTCCCCCTCTCCGTTTCCTGTCCCAGGCCTCTGTCAGCAAGCGGTACCTCAGGCCGATGGATCTCCCCTGGCTGTGCGGTGGGCTGGGAGGTTCCCTACCCAGGATTGCAGCCCGAGCTGGGTGTACAGCCCTCTTTTAGGGGAAGGGTTGCCGCTCAGGCATGCTGATCTGCCCCTGAAGGCGCACACTTCTCAGTAGGCTCTTTCACAGATCTCTCTTCTGTGCCCCAGGGCAGTGCAATCGTGACCTGGGCGTATGGGGTCTGGTCTGCAGGCCTGTCCCCTGGACCATGGAGATCAATCCCTGACCCTGCCAGGGGGAGAGGCACTGGTCTTGAATCACCTATAGGGTGCCCAAGCTGGATTGATTTCACTCCACCTCGGGATTTGCCCCACTTTCCTGGAGTCCCCAGGCAAGTAGCACCTGGGAGGGCTGGCGGGTAGGGAACTCACAGTCTGAGTACCCCTCAGTCTGTTGTGGGGCCCCAAAAGGAAAGGTCCCATTCCTTGGAGATGCCTCCGTGTGATGGCTAAATTGTCTCTCTGGGCACCCATGAGTAGGGAAGGGGAAGGAGAGAATGGAGCACTATGGCGTCTGCCGATAGGCTCGGGTCTGCGTGCGAGGAGGTGCCCTGATGGGGCTGGGAGCCCGATGCTGAGTCCACAAGAGGCCGCTGCTCACTGGTGGCAGCCGTCTCTGGGCTGGTGTCGGTAGGTCTCTCCAGCCGCTCAGGAGCCACCCGCAGTCCGAGATGCAAGGGAGGGGAAGTTAACCACTCCACCTACCCTTGTCGCTGGTCTCCAAGCCTCTTGGGACCTTTCTCCTTCCAGTTCTCCTCTGCAACGTCTTCCCGTGGAGTCTCCTGTAGTTTCAGGCACCCTTCCTTCCGACCCTCACCCGATCTGTGTTTCTCTCCTAGCTTATTTTTTTGTCTTTCTTCTAAAATTCATCTTTTTTGCAGAGACACTCTGACTGGCAGCTTTTCTGGTCCGCCATCTTGGCTCCTCCTGTTCAAGATATTTTGTGAGGTGTGGAGCAATAGCACCAAGCTCTATCAATAGCTTGTATGAATATCATTATCCTTGTGAGTCCTCAAAAACACGCCCTTATTATAGAGACGAGAAAACACAGGCCTTGAGGCAGACAGTGTCTGCTCAGCAGCACATAAGTCAGAACGGAGAACCTCCCACAGCAAGAGCTGTATGAAATTCTCCTGAAGTTCCCTGAGCTCTCTGCTCTTGACATTGACAGGAAGTGCCTGGGGAATCCTCCTTTTCTTCACATTTTAGATACAGTGCACAGGAAAAGACACTCTAAAAGAACCCTTTTGTCTGAAAGCAACATATTTATTTCTTTCATTTACATTAATGGAAGTGTTGAGTAAGTGAGCTACAGCAATACCAGGTCTGGTAAATAGCCAATGCTGGGAGACTCCAGGTTGGGAGAAAATCCATCTCAGGGCCCAGGGTCTGATCAGATGACTCAGGAAAGAAAAAAACCCAAATAGATATTAAACAACTAACAGGTGACTCTCACATATCAGTTGAGAAATTTAAATAAAAGAAACAATAAGCAGCATGATTTTGTTTGACACAGGGACATCAGATTGGCAAAAAATTAATAGAATATTAACATCCAGGGGAAGCTGTATGCAGAGAAGCAGCTACATTCAGAAATTTCTGGCTGGATGTGGTGGCTGACGCCTGTAATCCTAACACTCTGGGTGGCTGAGGCGGGAGGATCACTCGAGGTCAGGAGTTCAAGACCAGTCTGAGGAAGAGCAAGACCCTGTCTCTACCAAAAATAGAAAGAAATTAACTGGACAACTAAAAATGCATAGAAAAAATAAGCTGGGCATGGTGG
>NW_012156196.1:90536-90786 GCF_000956105.1 Propithecus coquereli
TATAGGACAAAAAGCATACTAACCATAAATGCAGAAACTGATAAATTAGACTTCATTAAAATTAAAAATTTCTCTTCATTAAAAGATACCTTCAAGAAAGCAAACATCCAATAACACAATGGGAAGAACATTTGCCATATGTGTATGTGAAAAAAGCCTAACTTCCAGGATATGTATATAACTCCTGTAAATTAATGAGAAAAAAGACAACACAGTATGAAAACTGGCCAAGAGATTTGACTAGGCATTT
>NW_012156196.1:101404-101755 GCF_000956105.1 Propithecus coquereli
TTTTGGCCCTTTTTTGTTTGACCCTATGAGCTGCGGACAGAATTTCCATTTCTAAATGGTTAGCAAAATCAACAGAATATATTTAATGGTATAAAAATTATATAAAGTTCACATTTCAGAGTATAGAAATATTTATGGAATACAGCCATATCCACTTAGTTTTGAATTGTATTAAAGGATAAACAAGCACACTAAAATTTTGAAGTTTATTTGAGAATCCACCCAGTGATTGATGAATTGGGCAGCACCAGACCAGAAGCAGTTCTGTGCTCCACTGAGGGGGTAAAAAGGGGAAACTTTATAAGATGCTTGCAGGAGCAAAAGAAAACTGGTTAAACTGGTTTGACTGGT
>NW_012156197.1:0-1015 GCF_000956105.1 Propithecus coquereli
TATAACAAATATTTTAGGATTCACTGGAAAAAAATGAATGGTGATGGATTATGATTTCACATTGTTAATAATAGCAAGTGGCAGAGCAACTTTATCTGCTTCTGATGGGATTAAATAAATTTGTATAGAGATAAATATTTGAATTCCTCAGAGACTCTAAAATCCACACTAAGATTTGTCTTTTTATGGGACCTTTGCACATGAAGATTTAACTGACTGACAAGACACCTGCATGACCTAGGTGGCTTTTTCTTTACACTATTGCTGCTTATTGTGCTTACAAATTACCTGACACGTAGAGACCTTGTTCAAAGGCAGGCACTGATTAGGTAAGTTTGGAATATGCTCCGAGATTCTTCATTTCAAAAAAGCTCCTAAGTAATGCTGATATTGTTGATCCCCAAGACATACTTTGACAAGCAGACATTATATCATCTCCTTAGAAAGATCTTCCATGATCTTGTCATTCACAATAGTTCTCTCCCTGTTTTCCCTATCCCAGCACCCTGTTTGTTTCTTGAATAGCCTTTATATCACAACTTTAATTATTTTATTTTCTAACTTTTCGCTTGTCTACCTTCTCTAGATTATAAACTGCACAAAATCTTGCACCATGATGTGTTGCTCATGATATTGCAAGTGCCTGACACCTAGTAGATACTCAATACACAGAAGATCAAATGAATGAAAAGTTACCTCTGGATTATACCAGTGTATCCTAATTTTACCTGGATCAGTGATTCTAGAAGTTCAGCTTGCATAGATTTCCCTGAAGGGCTTGGTAAAATGCAAATTGCTGGGCTAACAATATAAACTTTCTGATTTAGTAGATCTGGGGTGAGGCCTTGAGAATTTTCAATTCTAAGTTCCCAGGTGACGCTGATGCTGCTGGTCCAGGAAACACACTTTAAAAACAACTTTACTTTAACAAAAGACATAGTTTTAAAAACCACCGATCTCAAAAGATGATGCTAAAAAGCTGATGCTTCTTCAGAAGAAATATTCAAACTATCTA
>NW_012156197.1:4130-4413 GCF_000956105.1 Propithecus coquereli
ATATGCCTTCTAAACTCACACACAACTTCATTAAAGGGCACACATACATGGGAAACAAGCAGACAAAAAGATATTCAACATCACTAGCCATTAAGAAAATAAAAATTAAGACCCCATGTGATACCATTTCACACCTATTAGAATGGCTAAAATAGCCAATACCAGCTGCTTGTGAGGATGTAGAATACCTGGCACTTATATACACGGCTGGTAGGAATATGAAATGTCATTGGAAAACAGTTTGGCAGTTTCTTACATAGATAAACATACACTTACCTTATGA
>NW_012156197.1:7127-7436 GCF_000956105.1 Propithecus coquereli
TACTTGCTGAATAAACATATTTCTAGAACTTTGCTTTCTAAAATTTTAGACTTTATGCTCTCTTTTAAATGATAACTTTCTTATTCATTAGATATCCTACTTGCATTTATTAAAATAGAAACCAGTGATGCAAAAGGATAAGTTAATGAATCTAAAAGTTTTATATTCAGTCAAAGGAATTTATGTAGGAAGAAATTGTTTTCCATCATTTCCCACAACCCAGAAAGAGACTGGCTTTAATATTAATAAATAGAACCTAAAGGTGTATGTATTTTTTTGCTCTTTCAAGATCTTATAGCATATCCCAAC
>NW_012156198.1:0-332 GCF_000956105.1 Propithecus coquereli
GGAAGTTTTCGAGGAGAATGTATTCTTTTGTTCCTTCCAGCTTCTAGAAGCTGCCTGCATTCCCTGACTCATGGTCCCTTTCTCTGTCTTCAAAGCCACCTACAGCAGGTTGAGTCCTCACATCACATAATTCTGTCCTCCTCTTCTACCTCCCTCTTCCACTTTTAAGGACCCTTGGAGTACACTGGCCAACCTACAATAATCTTCCTGTTTTTAAGTCAGCTGACTAGAAAATTAAATTCCATCTGCAAACTTAATTCCCCTTTGCCATGCGAGGTAATATATTCACAGGTTCCAGAGATTAGGAGGTGGACATCTTTAGGGGCCATTAT
>NW_012156198.1:3272-3873 GCF_000956105.1 Propithecus coquereli
TTAATTTTTGTTGTTGCTATGATTGCCTTTGGGGTCTTCATCTATTCTTTGTCTAGGCTGATATCTGGAAGAGTTTTTCCAACATTTTTTTCTATAGTTCTTATAGCTTTATGTCTTAGGTTTAAGCCAGTTATCCATCATGAATTAATATTTTGAGTGATTAGAGTTGTGGATCCTGTTTCAGTCTTCTACATGTGACTATCAAATTTTCCCAGCACCATTTATTGAATAAGGTTTATTTATCCCAATGTATGTTTTTGTCTGCTGTATCAAAGATCAGATGGCAATATGAGGATGGTTTTACATCTTGGTTCTCTGTTATGATCCATAGGTCTATGTCTCTGTTTTCGTGCCCATACCGTGCTTTTTGATTACTATATCCTTGTAGTATAGCTTGAAGTCTGGTAATTCAACAAATTGGGATGCCTCCCAATTTGTTCTTATTGCTTAAGGTTGCTTTGGCTATTCAGGGTCTTTTCTGATTCCATAAAAAGTGTAGAATGATATGATCTCATATTTAGAAAAGCCCAAAGATTCTGCCAAGAGACTCCTGGAATTGAAAAACAAATTCAGCAAAGTTTCAGGTTACAAAATCAATGTA
>NW_012156198.1:5971-6404 GCF_000956105.1 Propithecus coquereli
ACCAGCTGCATAAGAATATTTCTTCATGGTGCTTCTTAAAAATGTAGATTATTGAACCCCACCTCATATCTACTGAATCAAAATATCTGTGGATAGGGCCCAGAAATATCAATTTTAGCAATATTCTGTGTTCCTAATGTGTATTAAAATTTTGAGAACCATTGCTCACATAGAACATTAGATTCTTCTCCCCACTCCCATTGTATACTACTACTAAGGCTTGCCTTCTGAGATTTTAACTTAGTGGCCCTATAACAGAAACAGAGTATGTGTATCTTTAAACAGTTGTCCTAGTGATTGTGTAGGAAATTTGAGTCAAGACCGAAAGTCAGGAAACGGTCTACTAAGAAAATGAGACAGAGAAAAGGGCAAGAAAATCCAGTATGATTGCTGAATATTCCACTGTTATTAGTTATTCAGTATGTATTGTGAC
>NW_012156199.1:0-306 GCF_000956105.1 Propithecus coquereli
TATGAGGGACCACAGCCCAGTAAAACAGTCACAGAGATCCTGAGAAAGTGTGCCTGAGGCTATTGAGGTACAATTTGCTTTTATACATTTTAGAGAGATAGGAATTGCAGGTAAAATCAAAAATCAACACATGAGAGGTATACATTGGTTTGGCCCAAAAAGTCAGGACCTCTCAAAGCAGGGCCTTACAAGTCATGGGTGGATTTACCAATTCTTTAGTTGGCAATCAGTTGAGTGTGTTAAGCTTTGTCTAAAAATTTGGAGTCAGTAGGAAGGAATGCTTAAGTTAAGATAAAAGGGTCTGTT
>NW_012156199.1:2115-2388 GCF_000956105.1 Propithecus coquereli
AAAGCGAGACTCTGTCTCAAAAAAAAAAAAAAAAGAAAACAAAAGAAAAAAGAGCACTGGTAAACACACATGCTATCCAAAACCATTTTTTTATTCTGACCTAATAAAAAATGTTCAATTCTTTAATAGAGTTAGATATGGTATAGAAGAGGACAAATGAAACAATTAAAGTCACCAGGGCAGCCTTACTGAAGGTAACTAAACTAATTAGGGCTTCTTTGTTTAGAAAAACAAAACTTGAGGGGGTATACAACAAAATTCTATGAAATCATG
>NW_012156199.1:3938-4528 GCF_000956105.1 Propithecus coquereli
ACTATTTCGCTTTTCTAAAAGTGAAAATAAAACTGTAGGGATAAAACCACAAAATTCCCTTCTTTCTGGGAAAAGACACACATGGCTACTCCAGAGTATCTTTATAATATTATATTTCCCTTTGCTATTTTTCCTTATGTAAGGTAGGCCTAAGTTACAGTTAAGGAGAATTTATAGTCACAGAAGAGGTTGCCTTGAGTAGACTATAGAGGAAAACATCAGTGACAAACAGAATTCTGAAAATTGAGAACAAGTAAAGACAAATTCTCAAGAGGGCTTTGGTATTAATTTAAAGCAGACTTAATTTAAATACAGACTATAACTGTATCTAATATTTATGTTTAAATAAATGATCAAGAATTGGGAAAAATATTAAACTTAAAAATCTAAGTACTTTGTTAAAATACTCTGTTTAATGTCTCTTAAATTTAATAAAAGTGTTTAATTATTTCAAATGAGTTGGAAAACTTATACTCTTTCTCCCATAAGGCACAAACATTCTTAAAATACCTTTAAAGGAAACAGTAAAATATCATGCCACCAAGTGGCATAATGGCCAAATTGCGGAATGTTTTTCTATTATGAAAACA
>NW_012156200.1:0-1515 GCF_000956105.1 Propithecus coquereli
AAAGATCCCTATAACTTTTATAGCCTTTTACTCCCACCTAAATCACCCTCTTCAACTGGACTTTGGCCCCCATGATCTAAGAAAAGAAACAAAACTGAAATATATGAGGAAACAAATTCTTGGTTTTTGAGCTTCTTCCAAAGGCCTAGATACTTGTTATTTTAGGAATTTTTCATAAGTAATTCTGATTAAACAGAGATTTTCACCCTAAGAATTGACTTGATGACCTATCCCCCAAAGAGATGCAATTCCACTGTAAACAAAACTACTATGTCAATTGGAGGGGCGACAGTAAAATTGAGTAAGGTCATTTCACATCATCTTTTGGTCAGTAATTGGGGCATCTATAAGACAGAGAAGGACTCCTAGTCAAAAATAAAAAATAAATAAAAGATCCTAGTTTTAATTTAGCATCAACGGTAACAGATTTTTAAGATAATTTCTTAGAGATATTAAAAATCTATATGCTTCGTATAGTATGTCGACAATTCCCAAGAAATATACAGAATCCTTTATGGACCAAAGGGGCATTAAATTACAATGATATCTTAATATTGATTACATACCTATATCACTTAGTAAAGAAAGTATCTGGCTTTCTTTAAGTCCACAGCAATTTTCTGGTTTGTTCAGTAGCTAAAGGAAAAAAAAAGAAATCTAAAAATGTATATTGCAAATTGCTGGACTGCAATTGTCACACACATCAGCCACTATACTCTGAGAGAATATTCAAAAGAGAAAATAAGTCATGATAAAGAAAGTGTAAGGGAAAAAAATTACCAAATCCATACTAAAGGCATGTAAATTTCATGATAAGGCTCACAAAAGTAACAGTGGCAAAAGTATTTGAAATGGGAAAAGGCTGACAAATCTCACAGACACATATTAATATAAAAATAGCCATATGAGCACATTTAAAATGAAATAGGAAAAAAGGACTGCAATAGAGAAAACAAAACTTCCTCCCCTCCCAGTAGCTGGGACTACAGGCACACACCACCACACTCATCTAATTTTTTCTATTTTTAGTAGAGACGGGGTCTCACTCTTGCTCAGGCTGGTTTCGAACTTCTGAGCTCAAGCGATCCTCCTGCCTTGGCCTCCCAGAGTGCTGGGATTACAGGTGTGAGCTACTGCACCCAGCCTAGCACCTTAAACTTTGATACTTTGATCTAACACCATCAATCTAGTCCCATCTTGCAAACAGTAACAACAAAAATGCATGTTCTAAATTAGGGGTCAACAAACATTTTCCGTAAAGGACTAGATAATAAATATAATACTTTAGACTTTGCAAGCCACATGGTCTCTATCAAAACTACTCAATTCTGCAACTGTAAGAAAGCAGCCATAGACAATGTGTAAAGAAATGAACATGGCTATGTTCCAATAAAACTTTATTTACAAAACAGGTAGCAGGCCATAGTTTTCTAATCCTTATTCTAGATTATCACATTCAATGTGATTCAAACACTGCTAAAGTTTGTGATTTACTATCTCTCATCTCAAAACATC
>NW_012156200.1:4120-4491 GCF_000956105.1 Propithecus coquereli
ACATTTTGTTTACCTATTTCTCTGTTGGTGGATACTGGGTTGCTTCCACCTTTTGGCTATCGAGAATAATGCGCTATGAACATGGTGAATCTCTTCAGAAAAAAAAAAAAATCTCTTCAAGTCCCTGCTTTCAATTAGTTTGGGTATATACCCAGAAGTGGAATTGCTGGATCATATAATTCTATTTTGAAATTTTTTTAGAAACTACCATACTGTTTTCCCTAACTGGTGCGTAATTTTAGATTCCTACCAACAATGCAGAAGTACCCTAGCTGACATTTTTTAAAAAACATCCCTAGCAGTAAAATTTTTTGTTGGGGGACAGGGTCTTGTTCTGTTTCCAAGGCATGCAATGACATTATCATTGCTCA
>NW_012156200.1:7089-7470 GCF_000956105.1 Propithecus coquereli
TCCGAAGCCTTCCTATGCTTCCAAAGGCATAATTCTAGACCCACCATGAAACCTTCCTTGCCTACTCTAGTCCCCACTGATATCACACAGACTCCAAGCACACACACATTCCAAAAGACAGCACCCGGCTTCAGTCCTATTTTTTCGCCCATTCGTGCTCACACATACACACTCTGACGTGGATCAGCCTCACACACTCTGACACTCCACATTCACAAAGAGATACATACGCACTGTCACACTCACTACACACCTGGGCACATCTTGACATTCATACCACAGTTGCCCCAAATAGCTCTATCTCACCACACTGCCCCGGGATCTCAGATACAATCTCGGACCCAGGCACCAGGCTCACAGGCACAGTATCTCAGTCTCTCT
>NW_012156201.1:0-850 GCF_000956105.1 Propithecus coquereli
CCTGAGCTCATAAATGATAACCAAAGACTGTATCTCACAGCACTTCCTTTAAGACCAGGCCTCAGCACATGCCATGTATACATGATGCCATTTGCATCTTCAGAGTATTAACTTTCCTGTATTAATAAACTTTAAAAGATTGTGTGGCCCAAATAGTCATTTTCAAGAAGTCTCTGGGGAAAAAAATCTAAATTTTATAATTTATTCTTGAATCAGAACAGCCAAATATAGGCTCTAATGTACATTGTACCCACGGCCTCTTGAATAAGGCTTTTTACATCTTTGGGGGCAAAAATGGAGAGTGAAGATAACAAACTACTAAAACATATGTTGATATTTGGTGTGAGAAAATGCATAAAAGATAGTGTTTCTTGCTGGATTAAGATAAATCTGACCTCAATGACTATATAATTTGGTCATGGGAGAAATGGCTATTCTTTAAGTAAACATTTTAGTGACTACCAGGTGCTTGGTACCATGCTAGACTAGAAATACTAAAACAGACTGGTCATTGGCTTTAAGAAACCCAAAATCTAGCCAGGTGAAACACTTTAATTCTTTTGTATAGTTGGCTTAGAGACCAGGAGCCGGTAAGAAGATTATTGCAAGTATATGAGGTGAGAAATTATGAGGATACGAAATTGCAACATGAGCAAAGGAGACATAAGAGGGAGATTTGGGTACCTTAATCCGTAGCTCTTGCTAACTTAATAGATCTAATAAAGTGAAATATAGTGGCATAAGAGACAAAGTAGGTGAGTTCCTTTTCCAACATGGGCAAAAGTATAGTTGGTGATATTAGTAACCACAATGTTTCTTTTTTATTTTAGCATATTACAGGGGTACAAAT
>NW_012156201.1:2449-3095 GCF_000956105.1 Propithecus coquereli
TATCAAATTACTATAACTATGATAGAATATAAACCATTAGGAAAATAAATCAAAAATTTTTGAAAGCTTTATTTTTTAAATCCTGCAGGAAAACTAAGTGTGAATTAGTTGCTAGCTTGTGTGAATGCCATTAAAAAAAAAAATCAGCACATTTAGCAGCTATAGATCAATTTAACTTCCTAGTTCTATAGGGGTATATGTTTATTCATACTAAAAAGAAAGCTGAATAAATTTGGTAGAAAGATATTACTTATAACAAACTATCAAAACTAAGCATGGCTAAATAAAGATACACAATCTGTAAATATCTGAACCAACCATTTCAGCATACCCAAAAGAACATTCTCCTCCTGAGAACAAACATACTCTCAAGAAGGAGCCAAATTTTGCCAGTAGAGGCACATTAAAGCCCAATTCCAGGGGCACATATACAGAAGCAAACACACACTTGAAGGCCTAAGCCAACGCTCACAAGATGTTTAATGGTGACAGATCATAACCCTGATAAATGCTATATATTTTAAAGTTCCCAATTGAGTTCTATATCCTAGTGGAACTTTATAATATTAATCCACAATAATTCACATATAATAAGTCTTACTGTGATGGCTGTGTTGAAGTATTTTTAAACTCAAAAACTAGTTCC
>NW_012156201.1:3145-4377 GCF_000956105.1 Propithecus coquereli
GAATGCCAAAATGTTAAATATACCTACTGACCATGGGATATGCAAGTCTGAAATTCAAGAGATATATGACAAATGTAACAAAATGTATGCAAATACTGTAAAAGTTGTACGATGTTTAATTCATACAGATTGAAGCTGTGGGTATAAACAAAAGTTTTCTAGAAGAATAGAGGTTGTGAGGAGGAGGGCCCAGGGCAGAAGCCTAGAGAATGGAAACACTTAGGAGGTGAACAGAGAATGAAGCTCACAGGGGAGGAAATTAAAAAGTAACAGGGAATTAAGAGAACAGAGTAGTGTTACTGAAAGGGGAAAAAAAGTATTGGACAGGTAGAATTTTAAAAAGATAAAAATTAAAAAGTATGGAATTTTGGTAACTAGGAATTTTTTGGTGACCTTAGAAAGTTCAGAGAATTAGTATAGACAAAACAATGCCACGATGGACAGGAAATAAAATAGACTCGCAAGTATACAATAGGTTTTCTAGAAATTTGGTTGGGGAAAAAAAGGGTAGTAGCTAATGGTAGAGATAGGTACAGGGTGGTTAAAATTTTTAAATAGGAGAGACATGTGATCATGTTTACAGCTGTTACCTAGCCTCACAGGCTGCCCTTTCTGTGCAAATCCGTGACTATTTGAAGAGAAGCAAGGAAGGGACAGGGCAATAGCTCAATTTGGCAACCCCATCTATTCCTGGACACCTAGCTTTTGCTCTTCTCCTCCCATTCCAGGGCTTTCCGCTCACTGAAGGCCTGGTCTCTACCTACAGCATTTCATTATCTCTGACAAAGAGAAAAGTACCCAGCACTCTCATGACTCTAAATACTAATAGATAACAGTTATTGAGTGTCTACTAAGTGCCAGGCACTGTTCTAATCATTTTATGCATTTTAACTCATCTTTCTCATAAAAATGCCAATGGCATCAAGGAAGAAATAGACTACCAAACTCAAACTTTTTCTTTCAAATGATTACATTAGAAAGTGTAGTACAGTTAAAACATTCCGGACTTTGGTATCATACGAGCACCGTTCAAATTTTGGTTCAGCTATTTAATCTTTTGGGACCTTCATAGTTACTTCATCTATAAAGCAGTAATAAAGATATCTACCTAGAGTTGCTTACATGAGGATCAAATGAGATTCCCAACTACAATGCTTAGGGCACAGTCAGGCCTTAATAATGCCACAACTCTGTATGTCAACAAACAAAACCACGGCCATGATAATAACAGG
>NW_012156202.1:0-447 GCF_000956105.1 Propithecus coquereli
TTTATGTCTATCATTAAAGTTTAATAGTTTTATTCACCTAAGTCACAGGCTATTTGCAAATACTATGTTTATACATATACATTTTAATCACCCCTCTAGAAAAGCATAAGGAATGACAATATTTATATTAAGACAATATTGTGTAACAGAAATGTCACTGAACATTTCTACCTTCATAAGAAAAGGGGAACTAGGTTCAATTATCAGATCTTTCACTTCTTTATGGTTGTTTGATGTGGGCAACACATTTAACTTCTGAGTTTGTTTCCCCATTATAAGATGGAATAATAACACTTCTCACAGGATCATTATGAAAAACAAATTTAAAAAATGTTCAGGAGCATCTATTATATATTTGGTATAAAGTTGTCATTTCATGAATGCCACTCATACATTTATTATTATTCTTAGTTGTAAAATGGAGTAGGTAGGAAAGGGATTTAATAG
>NW_012156202.1:2854-3162 GCF_000956105.1 Propithecus coquereli
AACTTATTGTTAGCTCAGGTTATTAGAATGTGCATTTGTCCCTCTTTTTGGTCTGTTTTCTTGATAGTGGGTTTCAAAAGAAATACTTGCTACTGCTGCCATTATCAAAAGACTTTTAGATAGGTACTGATTACATGTGTTTGATTAAGAATCTAGACTTATCCAATTCAGTACGTATGGACTTTTCTTGACTCACTTACTAGGAAAGGAGCCTTTTACTGTTGTTTGTACATCCTAAAAATGAGTGTTTACTATTTTCCAGCTGAGCAAAATGAGGGGTATGGGTATGAGCTTGTATACAAAATGGA
>NW_012156202.1:6522-6875 GCF_000956105.1 Propithecus coquereli
AATTATATTTGTGTTATGGTGGTAAAATGGTATTATAGGTTTTTAACACATTGACTGCCATGTGAGTTGTATTTAACTCAGGCTAGTTTTGAGCCCAGGGCCTTGTGAAGCAAAAACCTTCAGTTGGTTCATGAAAATCTTACTTGCTAATGTTCTTATTGTTATAATTAATATTGACAATTTAATTCTAAAAACTTGGATTGCATTACATATAATTCATGCACAGAAAACAATAAAAAAATAACAAATTAGAAAGGATTGTTTTGTTTTAATAAAACACCGTGGCCTCAAGGAAATTATTTTTTTTCTAGTGTGGCAGTCAATGTGTTAAAGTTTTCTCTTAAATTTCTTAA
>NW_012156203.1:0-485 GCF_000956105.1 Propithecus coquereli
ATTTTGTATTTCAACCAAATATGCTACCATTTTTGAAATAGTGTTTTATTATTTTTTCACTCATTTTAAAGAGCATCAGGACAGATGCCATCATGAATCTAATGTAGTGCTGCATATCTAAAATAATACTGTAATTATTTTTCTGATTTTTCAGAAGAGTAATTGAAAAGTTTCATTCTCTGTATAACAATAAACTTAGATACTTGAATGGCAAAATTATCCTGAAGAAATAATCTTGTTATGTATTAAATTTTATTAGATGCATTTAACATTTGGACACTAAATGATGATAATGAAAATTGCTGAGGATTCTTTAATATGGTTGAAATCTATATTAGAATTTTTTCTTTTATAGAGGGTCATACTGCTGCTTGTTATGAATCGTTTTAGATTACATTTGTATTGGATTGGTGAATATAATGTGTGTGTTTTATGAACTAACAGCAAAATCCTCTTCAAACTCTGAAAGTTTAAAAGAAAGATTT
>NW_012156203.1:2965-3474 GCF_000956105.1 Propithecus coquereli
GGAGAGAAAATGGAATCATAAAAAATACTTAGGTAATCTAAACTAGGCACAAAAAGAGAAAAAAGTATATTAAAAAAGAAAAGACATAGCAAGATGGTAGATCTAAACTCAGTTACATCATAATCACAATAATTATTAATGATTTAAACATGCCAGTTAAAGTACAGAGATTGTCAGAATAAAAAAGGCCCATATCTTCGTCTATAAGAAACCATTTTATAAAGAAGCAAATTGATTAAAAGGATGGAAAAAAGATACAACATGTTAACACAAATCATCTTTTAAATATTGACTCATCTTTTTCTCTTTCATAACCTTCTAGAACTTAGAAGACTGTTGCTAATCTATCATCCAAGTATTACCTTGATTTCAAATTTTCCATATTTTGTCTCTATACCACATTCTGAGTTATAATATCTCAGAACCATCTTCTAATCTTCCAGTTTACTATTTCTCTCTTCAATTATGTTTAATACGTTTCATTCATTTGCTTAGTTTCTATTTGAGTT
>NW_012156203.1:5599-5909 GCF_000956105.1 Propithecus coquereli
ATGAACCTTATAACTATGTTAAGCAAAGAATCCACACACACAAGTGCATACTACATAAATTCCATTTATATAAAGCTCAAAAACAGGAAAAACTAGGGTTATAAAACTCAGAACAATGGTTACCTCTGGGGATTAACGATTGAGAGAGGGCAGGAAGGAAGTTCTGAAGTGCTGTTGTTTTACATCTTGACCTTGACAGTGGTTACACAGGTATCTTCACTATGTAAAAAATCTAGTAAGCTGTATACACTTTCGTGCACTTTTTTGAATGTATGATATACTTCAATAAATGTTTACTAAAAAATAAAAA
>NW_012156204.1:0-586 GCF_000956105.1 Propithecus coquereli
TTTTTTTTTTTTTTAATGCAAGAAAACTTCAAAAGGCTCATGATGAGAAAATGTTTTAAGCTTCCGAAGATGCCCCATTGCCTGCAAGATAAAAATCACTGGAAAAAGATCCCTCATGATGTAGCCCCTGTCTACTATGACACCTCCTCCCCCTCCAGCACGTTGTGCCCCAATAATAAGCCTCCAAAGTTCCCCAATAATCAAGTTTATAAGAGGCCAAATTGGGAATCAGACCAGAGTTCAAAATTACGATGCTTTTCCCCCTACCTGTGTGACTCTGGGTAAGTCATCTAATTTCTTGCAGCTTGTTCCTCATCTGAAAAATGGAGATAATAATAGCGCCTACCTCTTAGGGTCATCGTAGAGTTAAATGATATAAAGCAGGAAAAGTATCTTACAAAGGTAATATGTCCCCAGTGTGCTGAGCTGCTATATGTAAACACATCGTGTTCTCTTCACTTCTGAGCCATCCATTTAACAAGCACTGATTATAAACTACCTGGATGACGTATAAGGTACCATCGCTGCTTTAAAGACCTTGCAGCTGGGTGAAGAGACAGAAATATAGACAAATAATTATTATATT
>NW_012156204.1:2427-2795 GCF_000956105.1 Propithecus coquereli
ATTTTTCAGTCCAAGTTACTTTATCCAGAAGTAAAAAATAATTTTCAAAAATTTTAGTAGGAATTTCTCCCTGAAAATAGAGCAATACACCCAAGAAACAAAAAACTGAGGCAGAAGCCAGAAAAGGACTTGTTTAACCCAGGAGTATCCTCAGGAAACACGGAGCCCCTCTGGATGCTAAGAACATTCCAGAAAAACATCAGGTTTCTACCTGCAATCGTCTGTACACAGGCTGGTGCAGAGTCCCAGGACAGCAGAAGCCCCTGGCAGAGGAGGATTCTCTATCTAAGGGGCTTCCTTTAGTCTCCGCAGAGCTTTGTTTCTGCCTTTCTCTCTCTCTAAAATGTCCCAAATCATATTTCTTTTAC
>NW_012156204.1:2845-5503 GCF_000956105.1 Propithecus coquereli
ACCGATCATACTTCCACCTAAGCTGACAGCTCCACCCAGTGGACACTTTAAAAACTCCTCTCGCCTGAGTTTTTTCCTTATACACTTGGGTCACCCGCAGCTAGAAGCCCACCTTCAGCTGAACTGCTGATTCAGATAATGTCTGTCTCCCTGCTGCTTACCAGCTGTTGACTACCTAAATTGTAAGTCCTTTCATGCGCCTCCCAAGAAGTCTGGTTTAGAAGATCAGATAGCAAAACTAAACACAGAACAAACATGAAAAAAAAGTGATGGTACAAAAGTGTTTTCAAAACATTAGGTCTGCTTCTATCCGTGGAAATAAATCAGTTAAAAAAAAAAAAAAGAAAAGCATTCTGCATGAAATTTTTATTAACCAAAAGTCAATTTCTCCACAATAGATATTTTTAATATTTGTTCTAAGAAGCACCAAATTCTTAGCCTTCCTGGGTGGCCCTCATACCCCAGCAAGGCTTGTTGGAGCCTCTTGGAGGCAGAACAAAGCTGCTGGACCATGGAAAGGGTGAGGTGACAACGTGCTGGCTGGAGCCTGAGTGGGGGATGGTACAGTAAGACATCAGCGTCAAGTTTACTGATCCTGATGTCCCTGCTGTTTCCCTAAAAGCGAACGAAAGCACCAGGCCACCCCTGAGCGTTGCTTCACATGAAAAGGACAAGGCCACTATGGAGGGATGAACTGCAATCCACTCCATCAGCAGCAAGGTCATCCTTGCTGGGCCCAAGCACCTGTGTTCCTGTGCCACACCGGGTCCAGTCCCTTGCGTCACTCGGGCACAATACTGAAGAAGAGAGATGGCAAGAGGAGCCGGGCAGGGGACTGAAGGCTCCAGGCAAATCATTACAGCACATGCCATTCAAGGTCAGACAGACCCCCACATGGGTTCGCAGCAGCCCACAACCCCCAGGGAGGACCATGACCTCCTTCCCTCTCCAGGGGACTCCTCCCATTCAGCAGTTCTTCTATGGCCCCTACCACGTGCCAGGCACTGTGCCACGTGCTGGAGATGTGAGGGTGAGTTTAAAAAACAAACAAGCAAACAACACTGTTCCTGTCTCATGGAACAGACACTGACGGGGGGACAGACGTTAATCGCAACCACAGAAACAGGTATGAAATTGCAATTCTGGGAAGTACTGTGAAAGCTTGTTTATCAGCCTTCTGACTCGGGATCTGACTTAGGGGGCCAGGAAAGGCTTTCTCCAGGCAGTGATGCTTGAGCTGTGACACAAGGAGACAGTAACGGGGCAATGGGGCAGAGGGAAGCAAGCATGCAAAGACCCTTCTGGAGGGAGGATGGTAGGAGCCGTTTCCGAATTCAGCAAAGCACTTAAGAGGCGGTTGACCTTTCAAATATGGAATTTAATTCTACAGCTTTCTAACAGGCAACTAATGCTCTCAAGATCTTATCATTTTTCAGGAAGCGAGAACCATCGAGATGGGAAAATGGGGAGAAGAAAAGGAGAGGAGAGGAGAGAAAGTTGATCAAACACCAAGGGCGGAAGGGAGCATGTCATGCCCCATCCACCTAAGCTTTGGACGAGCTTCCTCACCCACCTGGATCAGAAAATAGTAGTGTGTTTTAGGCTGGTTATTTAACCTCCTGGATTGAGTTAAACTAGATGAACATCCCAAGTCCAAATCACACCTCTGAGGGCAAACTCCCGAAAGGCTGGGGGAGAGCTCAGAGCCTGGGGTCATCCTCCCAAGAGGAAATCCTGGATCTGCTGCCCATACCTGTGTACTGGACATACAGCAGTCTCTCTCTCTGTGCCTGTTTTCTTATCTGTAAAGTGGGGAAATAATAGTGCCTGTCCAATAAGGTCGTTGTGAGGATGAAATAAATGATGTGAGGAAATAAAATGGTGCCTGGCACATAGTAGACACCATATATTATCACCGTCCCCACAGATCCAGGAGTGAGTCAGTCAATTAAGTGGCATTTATGCCCCTGGTGTGTGAACCACTTGGCTAGATCCACAGCTAACTTAACAGCAGGACATGGTGTTTTACAAGATAAACAGGGTCTGCCTATTGTTAGTTAATATCCAATAAGCAAGATAGGCAATAAACATATTAGGACAAATAATCAACTAAACGAAGACAAGAGGAAATGAATGAAACTTCTCTGATGGAAGACGGGGCCAGTGCTGAAGATGCACCTCATTTGTATAAGATTAAGGCCCCCACACAGCCCAGAGACCCCTCAGTGTTGATATTTTGGTGTAACTTCCTTCCAGTTTTTCCCACCTCCGCCTATATAGTATTTCACTGAATCCATGACATAGTTGGGTTTTAAGATACACCATTACTTTATGTACCACTAAGAACACCATCAATTGAACTATGTATGATATACTATCTATTGTAAGGCATCTCAGGTTTTAGTGATAGTGAAACATACAAAGGTGTGTCTTTGCATTGACAAAATACAGTATAATGTGTTTTAATATAATTGCGGTCACATGATATAGCATGTATCATGTAAGCTGCCTTTCACTTGACATTATACCATGAGGATTTTCTCATATCACTAAAAATTATTTGTGAATATGATTTTTAATAATGGGATTATATTTATTATGAGTACAACTAGGTTGTGCTAATTAATCATATGGCTTATTTGCAGTCTGGTATTACAC
>NW_012156205.1:0-350 GCF_000956105.1 Propithecus coquereli
GCTACTTGGGAGGCTGAGGCAGGAGGATCACTTGAGCCCAGGAGTTTGAGGTTGCTGAGAGCTAGGCTGATGCCACGGCACTGTAGCCTGGGCAAGACAGTGAGACTCTGTCTCAAAAAAAAAAAAGTTAGGATGATGTCATACTGGAGCAGGGTGGGCCCTCAATCCATGGTGACTGTTGTCCTTATAAGAAGAGGGAAATTTGGACATAGAAATGCAGGGAGAATGCCATGGGAAGACAGAGGAACCCAGACCCAGAAGGAAATGGCCATGTGAAGATGAAGGCAGAAACCAGCGGATGCCTGGGGCCACCAGAGCTCACAGAAGCAAGGAAGGACCCTCCACCGAGG
>NW_012156205.1:11325-11818 GCF_000956105.1 Propithecus coquereli
ATAATGCTGCAGTGAGCATAGGAGTTCATGTCTTTATGATGTACTGATTTCATTTCCTTTGGGTGTATGCCCAGAAGAGGGATCGCTGGTTCCTATGATAGTTCTAATTTTTTTTTTTCTTTGGAAACCTCCATACTGTTTTCCATAATGGCTACACCAGTCTACATTCCCACCAATGGTGTACAGGGTTTCCTTTTCTCCACACCGTCTGCATTTGCTATCACTTGACTCTTTGATAACAGCCATCCTAAGGGTGCGAGGTGATAGCTCAGTGTTTTTGACTAGCATTTCCCTAACGGTCAGTGATATCGAGCACCTTCTCACATGCCTATTGGCCGTCTTACGTATTCTTTGGAGAAATGTCTTCTCAGCTGTTTGCCTGTTTTTCAGTCGGGTTATTTGCTTCTCTTCTGTTGAGTTGTGTGAGTTCTTTGTAAATTTTGGATAGTGACCCTTTATCAGATATATGGTTCGCAAATATCTTTTCCCAATC
>NW_012156205.1:23773-24473 GCF_000956105.1 Propithecus coquereli
AAAAAAAAAAAAAAGAAATGAAAGTGATTCTATAAACCACACACACAAAACCCCTCAGCTTTATTATTTCAGAGCTAGACTTCACACATTCTTGATTGAATTGGCATGGGGTATGTGACCACGTAGAAATGAACTTTATTTGGATCTAAATGAGTAGCCAACTGCAGGGCATGGAAAATCTATTTTAAATTACTTGCCAGAGCTGAATGCAATTAAAGCACTGCCATAAAGTGAAAGACAATTATCTGAGAAAAAAAAAAATATTGTGAGTGAGGCTAGATATGAGACACAGTCAATAAAGAAGAAAAGCTTTAATAACCTGTTTGTAATATAAATGCAGAGCAGAGTTTCTCTGTAATGGAGAAACATATAAGGTGTCACCTAGTGGTTGAACAGTAATTGTAACGGCGGCGTCTTCCCTACTTTAGAGGTTAGCGTTCTGAAACCCTCTTGGTGGTAGAACTTGAGGCCGTGAAACTCGAAATCTCAGCGGGGAAGCCCAGGGGTGTCAAGATAGTGAACTTTAGGAACTTTGTACACATTTTTATGAGTCTCTAAAATCAACAGCAAAGTGCGCTTTGGAAACCTCACACATAGTTTCATCATAACAGTGTGTATTCCTGTCGCTTTGTGGCAGATAGTGACCATCTGAAGATGCTTTTGCTTTATCCAGGAGCTGGTCATCCGTCCAAATAGTCCT
>NW_012156206.1:0-743 GCF_000956105.1 Propithecus coquereli
CTTATTTAACACAAAATTGTTTCTATTTGAACTTTAATATAAATTATAGAGATTATAACAGAATGAAGTTTGAGTCTACACTATATTGCCATTTTCAAAGGTCCCTTGCAAAGTTGCCAATGGAAATCTATAACTCACAAACTTCTTTGGAATACCTTTTTAGAAGAGTAGTAAGAGTAAAAAAATTGAAAGGCAATTAAGAATGATAAATAATTATATTTCAAACAAGTAAAGGTAAAGTCTACTGAATCCATGGTTTCTTACCTATACTGGAAGAACATTCAATCAACATAAGGACACTTACTTTTTTAACCAAATTAACAACCTTTAATTTAAAAAAGTAATAAGCATTGTAGAATGACCACTGATGAAGTAACTTACTGGAACAATCTTTGTAAACTGCCGATTTCTAATGATAGCTTCAAATAAAAATTGACTAAGAACCATTGTTTGGGGATATATTTTTAGGGTTGTAGTTTCTGTCTTGTATAGATAATATTTGTAATTATTCACAGTATCATGTCTACTAATTAAGCAAAAATTTAATATGATTTAACAGATGTATGGATGAACTCCTGAAATTTTACTTATTTATTGGTTATTAAAACTACATGTATAATAGTTTGATAGAATGTAATTTTTCATGTGTTACAGGCATACATTTTGAGATTTATTTTTTTGTTCTATTTTAAGCAGATGGTCTCTATATGTTTCTCAATTTGGCAAAATTAAACTTGACTGGT
>NW_012156206.1:793-1430 GCF_000956105.1 Propithecus coquereli
TTTTTTTTATGAGAGTAAGGAGATGGAGTTATATAATTTTATTTTGGGCATCTATAAAATACATTCTACCTATTCCAGAGTGGTAAATAAGTAAGTGATATTTGTGTCTAACAGCTACTTGGTAGAGAGAAACCTGGCAAGATTTCTTTCACCTCTAAAAATCGTTATGAAATAAGATAAACTAACATTTGCAGAAACGAAAGGCATAAACTCCCTTGAGCATGCAAGAAAACACCACCACATTTTTTTCAGTTTTTGGTCATTTTCAGCTTGAAATCTTGCTCTAAATAGCAAACACAGTACATGTTTCACAGTGTAACATTTTAAACTGCACACTTTCTAATCAGATTAGAATTACAAACGGTAAAATGGTTTTAGCATTTGGAAAATTTTTGGTTTGAAATTTTGTCTATTACTGAACATGTTGGTGAACAAAATGAACATCAAAGCTTCATTTCCTTCAGCAAAGGAATAGAAAAACCAACTTACAACTTGTATATTTTTAATTAAGCAAAATCTGATGATCTTAATTAGATAAAAGCTACCATTTTAGCAAAACTTTATTCCTAACATTTTGTAAAGGTTTGTCAGTACAATTTTGGAAAGAATATCACATAAATTTCTTATTCTATTTTTA
>NW_012156206.1:12270-12657 GCF_000956105.1 Propithecus coquereli
AGAGAATGTGGCAAATTGTTGAAATTTGTAAAGTATAGATGTTGGTCTCTGAAAGTGTTTGTAGTGACTTTTATGAGCATGAAAACACAGCACTTTTGATGACTAGGTCACTTCAACAAATCCCATATACTCTTCAGGGGGTATTCATGAGATTATTCATATCACATTCCATAAATTTCACGAGAGTTTGTCATGCGTATATCATTGTGCTAGCTACCAGAGAGAGGGCTGATTACGTCCTTCCCTTCATGGATGTCATAATCCAGCAGGCAAAGCATGCGTTAACATATGGTGTGATGCATGACATGGGAGAAATTATACAGTGAGGTCATAAATAAGGAACCCTAATTCCTCTGTGGAAGAAATGCTTCTCAGAGAAATGATATT
>NW_012156207.1:0-484 GCF_000956105.1 Propithecus coquereli
ATGCACAAATACTAGTGATCGTGTTACAATTGCCTACAGTATTCAGTACAGTAACATGACACACAGGTTTGTAGCCTAGGAAAAACAGGCTGTCTGACATATATGTGGTTCCACAGACATATGGCAATTGGCTATATGTCATAAATGTGGTTCATTGTTGACCTAAACATTGTCATGCAGTGCATGACTTTAGTTAAGAATTTTTTTAACAGACTGAAAGAAAAAAAAGGGAAAAAAACCTGGTAAGTTTGTCTACATTAAAACAAAGACAAAAAAATTTGGTTAAGATACATCATTGTTTCTGTTAGAAGATGATCAAAAAACAGAAAGGAATGTAGACAGCTTATTAAACTGATAGCAGATTAATATAAAACTTAAATAAAGAATTTACAAAATCTCATAGACAAAGATGCAAAATCCAATAGAAAGAGTGGGTGAAGAATGTCTTTAGAATGCATATCACAGAATGGGAATATCTAATAGC
>NW_012156207.1:12434-13660 GCF_000956105.1 Propithecus coquereli
GATGTTCATAAAGTATGCAAATAATTAGAAACCCAGTCCTAAATTAGAGAAGTGTAGATTACTCTAAAAATATTTTTGTTCTAATTCTTATAAATGAAAGGGTACTTAGTACCACCTAAATTCCTGTAAAGCCTCTAAAGAATAGTTATAGGTACATGCCCCTAAATGGTCACATCATGATTAAAGGAGCTGTACAAGAAGATTAAGGCACAGCCAGTCTGCTTAAAGATAGGTTTGGAGCCCCGTCTAGGGTAATCTGAATGTTTTCAATGTTTTATAAAATAGAGAAGTGTAGATTACTCTAAAAATATTTTTGTTCTAATTCTTATAAATGAAAGGGTGCTTAGTACCACCTAAATTCCTGTAAAGCCTCTAAAGAATAGTTATAGGTACATGCCCCTAAATGGTCAAATAATGATTAAAGGAGCTGTACAAGAAGATTAAGGCACAGCCAGTCTGCTTAAAGATAGGTTTGGAGCCCCGTCTAGGGTAATCTGAATGGTTTCAATGTTTTACAAAATACCTTTAATGAATAGCATAAAGCAAGTTATCATTTAACTCATCAATGGCTAATTGCTTGTTTTTCCTTTTCAAAAATGTCAATGGTGTTGATACCACTTTCCAGACGTAATTGAGGAAAGAGAATTCACACAGAATAACTTTATATAGGGTGACCGTGAGGGCTGCAATTTTTTTTTATTAGTATTTATCCTAAATTAGAAATTTTAAGTTTCCATTGCTCCCTTCTGAGACAGTTAATTCGAATAACTATGATAATAAACCACCCTTTGTTTTACAGATTGGTAAGAATTAGTTAAAACTCTATTAGCTTTGACTTTTTTCCCCTAAATAAACAAAAATCAAGCTCAAAAGCATTTTAAGATAAGATTTATTTTTCTCGCAGATTAAATCACTTGACTAGGGTTTTGCTGAAGAATATGTTCTATACTTTTCTTCATATCAAAATAAAAGTAAATGGCAAGTGATCAGGATGTTTCTTTTTAATCGATCAGAATCCATACCAAAACTCTATAAAAAACATAATTTTTACTTCTGGAAAGGGGCTAAAACTGGACCTGCTTCAGTAAATGTAAAGTGGCAGATCATCTGCATGTTGAAAGTAATCCTTTCTCTATGAAACATCAAAACCCTGAAAAGAAACTCAAGCTCCATCATAATGGAATTAGATAGAAGAACATGACACTAAACACACACACAAACAAAAA
>NW_012156207.1:14097-14588 GCF_000956105.1 Propithecus coquereli
TAAGCTTGCCTTAACAAAATCCCATGTATTGGGCTGATAAAACAACAGAAAATTATTTTCTTATAGTTCTGGAGGTTGGAAGTACAAGATCAAGGCGTCAGCATGTTTGGTTTCTTCTGACGACTTTCTCCTTGGCTTGCAGATGATCCCCTTCTTGCTGCGTCTCCTGGTGTCTAGGTTTGTCCAAATTTCCTTTTCTCATAAGGACACCAGTCAGACTGGATTAGGGACCACACACATAGCCCCTTTATAACTTAATCACTTCTTTAGAGACGTTGTATTTAAATACAGTTACATTCTTAGGTAATAGGGGTTAGGACTTGAATATAGGAATTTGGGAGAAACAGAATTCAACCCAGAATTACTATTATGATGCAAACATTACAATTAAATAATTAAGCTTAGCCTATCTAGGTAACTGAGATTGGTTCATTTAGGAGAGATGACAGTTGAGACCAAAATGGAAAAAAAAAAAAGAAAA
The DNA here is from genome assembly GCF_000956105.1 of Propithecus coquereli. Classification (NCBI taxonomy): domain Eukaryota; kingdom Metazoa; phylum Chordata; class Mammalia; order Primates; family Indriidae; genus Propithecus; species Propithecus coquereli. Next base: position 14,579 of record NW_012156207.1, read on the forward strand.
AGGTCACAAG
>NW_012156207.1:16303-17354 GCF_000956105.1 Propithecus coquereli
AAGTTCATGCTTTATTATGATTCTCTCAGTTTTTCCTTAATGTCCTTGTTCTCTTGTGAGATTTCATCCAAGACATTACAGTACATCTAGTTGTGTTGTCTCCGTAGACTCCTCTTGGCTATGACAGTTTCTCAGACATTCCTTGTTTCTCATGACCTTAACAGTTTTGAGGATCACTGTTTAGTCATTTTGTAGAATGCCTCTCAGTTGGGGTTTTCTCATATTTAGATTGAGGTTATACGTTATGGGGAGGAAGACCACAGAGGTAAAGTGCCATTCTCATCACATTGTATCAAGGATACATACTATCAATACGACATCACTTTTGATGCTAATCTTGATCATGTGGCCTGAGGTCAAGTTACTCTTTTTTCCTTCCTTTTCATACAGTACTTTTTCAAAGAAAATCACTATGCACAGAACATGCTTAGGGAGTAGGGAGTTATGCTGTGTCTTCTTAAGGGTAATATATCTACAGAAATGATTTCAAATCCTTCTGCATGGTAGATTATTATTCATCATTTTTTTATTCAATCATTTCTTCCTATCAACATGGATTCATGGATATTTATTTTCTACTTATGTTCTAATACTACTTTATTTATTTTGTTGCTAAAATTGTTCCTGCACTTTCTATTCTATTGTACTTTTATGTTCCCTTATCATTGTGTGTGTGTGTTACTTTCTTACTTTGTGACACTATGAGATGCTTTAAGCTCATCTTGCATATTTGCAGTCCCAGTCCTAGAATCAGCCATTTTTCCAAATAGCCTTGGTTTTATTTTTGGAGACTAGAATTAGAAACCAAGATCTTAGCACTATGTATGGTTGTTGCTACTGCGATTTTGCTTATTTGAACTATTTTTGCTTATAAAAACACAGTCATCCCTAGGAAGTTAGATATTTAAAGATAAAAATTACTTACTGATACAAATATATTTATTTTCAACAAATTACTTTTGTTGTTACTTTTTGCACAGTCAAAATAAGCTAACTTTGGAATACTACACACTTAAGAAAAGTGTGGGGATAGTAATTTGGGGATATATTT
>NW_012156207.1:18507-19975 GCF_000956105.1 Propithecus coquereli
TGGGCCACGCCCTGATCCTCAGCCTACACTAAGAGAATAAAGCACACTGATTACTGGGAACTTACTTTTGAATGACTCTCTCCATTCTGGGAATTTATGCTAATGACTGTTCTTTGCTCCTTTGTCTCTCTATTGATTTTAAAATAATACCTTTTTGTAATTTCCCATGATTTTAGTTGTTATCAGCAGAACTATATTTGCTACAATGCAGTGCTCCCTAAAAGGAAGCATAAAACTGATAGTACTGGCTTAAACCATTGTTATCATGAGCCATATTCTCATTTACCAAAGAAGTGCAATATGCCAACATGGGAATTTTATTTCAGAGTCGTCTAAACTGGCACAAGGGATTATTGTCATTGTTATCAAGAGGTTGAATATGGGTGTCATATTCTAGTCTTCCTTGAAAAAGTATATGAACATGGTTATATATAGTGACAATTTTATTAGAAAAGAGAGTGATCTACTGAGACTGAAATATAAAATTGTTTTCTATTCCTAATTTCACCATTAAGTTGCCACTCAACCTTGAGAAAATCACTACATTTCTCTGAACTTCAATTTTTTCATTTCTAAAACTAATATAATGCTTATCCTGGCATGAAGTTTGATGATGTTTAGTATGACTGCTTAGGGAACACCTTGAATAGAGCAACTGAGCCTTAAGATATTCATTATGCAGTTTGCTCCCCATACCATAGTGAAACACACAATCCTATAATTTTTAATGCCTGGCTTTTTATTTCTTAGTTAATAATTTTCAAATCTAAAGAACTTTTACTTTTTCAGAAATTTGATCTGTCTTATTTTGGGTCACTGAACATACATAGAAAATTAATAAGGCTGCATTTATCTACAGCAAAGAGCAATGGCCATCCATTTGATAATTTGAGTGACACACTGAATTAGTCTATTACTGTTGCCATAAACTACACGACAAACCACCCCCAAATCAGTAATCTATAACAGCAAGCATTTCTTTTTCTTACTCATGGTCTATGCACAACGGGGCCAGCACCGCATCAGACTCCGGGGAGGTAGGCTTGGTTCTGGCCTTCGAGTAGAGTTCAGGTGAACTGTGCAGGTGTCCACAATCTCCTTGGGCAAACACTTCCCAGGACGTATTTTTCTCATGGGAGATACAGGAGTAAAAAGAGGAGAAGCCAAATCACACACGAACCAAAACTGTTCACATGGCGTTGAACAAATCACATCACATGACAAGTCCCTAATCTGGGCAGAAGGAAGGTGACACCCCAGAGATACGAAAAAGTGGGTAAATTTTATTTAAAAATTACATATATGCACACACAAGAAGATTCTCTGCCTGATATATACCATTTTTTCTGGTAAAATTTTAGCTAGTTTTGTTAATAATCTTATTTTAGAACAGTTTTAGATTTACAGAATTATTGTGAAGATGAAACAGAGTTCCCATATACTCTATGCATAGTCTGCCCTACTATTA
>NW_012156207.1:20025-21168 GCF_000956105.1 Propithecus coquereli
GCGCACAAGAGAAAAGGGGAGAGCCTTGGGTTTTATAGAGGGTTTTTCTGGGAGCAGTAAATAAATTCTTTTCAAACAACTGGGAGGGAGAAGGAAAGTAAGTTCCTCTCTTGAATTCTATTCCTTTATCTCGCTAGGGGTCTGGCAAAGGCTACTGCCTACCACACCCCTAGGAAGGGGAGAGGAGTGTGTTTTATAGGAGGTGTGGATGGAACTTTGGGGAGGGTCAATTCTTCAAGCCTAACACTACTCAGGTGCTATAATCTTTCACCTAATTCCTCAGCTCCTGTGAAGGTATTTTTACATATAAATGATTATTCAAATTGATGTTTCTGTGCAGGTATGAATGCTGAAACTCCTATTCCTCCATCTTGCTGATTTTACTCACTACTATAAAATTTTAAATTGAATGATATTTGCTATAAGATTTTCTCACATCCAACACAATTTCAGAATCATGAACTTGAAAGTGCCCTGAAGGGATTCAATTTCTGTAGCATTCAAGAGTAATAAAAAAAAAATGTGTATATGATAACCCCCCAGAGTTTATCATAGCTAAGTCATCAAGTGTGTCAAAAAGTTCCAGTCAGCAGTTCCTGGAGATGCTGAAAGAGGAGTTAATGTTACAAACAAGATCAATCCCTTGTGGTTTCACTTGAACTATACTTTCTACCTTTTGGTTGAGTTAAGCAATGACCCCAAGGTCTGAAAAAAATAGCTTGATTCAGAATTATAGGCATAGAAACAGACAGGGGATAAATAGAGACCAAGGCATAGAGAGAGAAAGAGAAAGAATGAGAGGCTATCATACTGCATTTTCCAGTATCATAGCCATTAGCCACATGAGGTTATTTAAAACCAAATTAACTAAACAAAAATTTTAAAATTCAGCTCTTCTGCCTTCTATCCACATTTCAAGTGCTCAATCTTCTCATGTGACTAGTTGCTATTATACTAAACAGAACAGTGAAGTATATTTCCATTGTTGCAGAAAGTTCTGATACAAAAAGCTGGTATAGAAAAACAGAGAAAGATATTAGAAGTGAGGTAATTAGGGGCTTAAACTGAGAGATATGAGAGAGAGAGAGAGAGAGAGAGACTTATGAAAGTAACAGACATTGGAGAGAGAAAATTAATACAAAA
>NW_012156207.1:24509-24776 GCF_000956105.1 Propithecus coquereli
AACCTTTCCTGCTTTTATTCTATCTTCTCATCCATCTTCCATATGGAAATTTTCTAAAGTGTCTCAAATGAAATCTATCTTTTTGCTTGACGTACTATCAGTGTACCCTTAAGCAAATTATCTGTAATAAACCAAGAAACTGATGCTGGATTCTCCTACTTTCATGTCCCTGTTTAGAAATTCAGTATTAGTGGTCTGGTTGATTTGTGAGGCTGTCTTTTCAGTTGATGGCAAGGATGGTTCAGAGTGACACTTTGAAGCTACTCA
>NW_012156207.1:24826-25656 GCF_000956105.1 Propithecus coquereli
AAGACAACATCCCCTCTCCTGATAATCTCAACAGAGTAAAACATTGCATTAAGAATGAAAACAAAATACAAAAGCACTTGATTATTAACAGGTCTAGGGCCACAACTTTACAATTTGGTAGACTCTAATAGGGTGCAGCTCGTGGCTTAAATGTTGTACCTAAATGGTCTCTCCATAGCCCTGATCCTAGAAACAACTGAAGAATAAGATTTCAGAGTGACAAGAGTAATAGAATGTGTGAAAAAAAGGAGGAAAAAAGATCACATCTCCTACTATGCAGCTTGATACATCCTACGTCATGAAAGTAGAGAGCTAACGATTTTTTTCTCTATGATAGTGATTGTTAGAAAACAAGGGTCACAAATTTTATGGCATGCGATATCTTAATGAGTATGCTAAAAAACCACTTTAGGACTGATTTAATTCTCAGTGAAACATTTGAAAAATGTTAGAAAGGAAATATGAGAAAATTCATGATACAATTATAGCTAATATTAAGAAAACTTACCCAGGACTTCACAAATAAAAGTCCTGTCCTCATGAAATGACATTACTCCATCCCCAGCCTATCTTTGCTATCCCTTTTCTTTATTTCTGCTCAGCAAAAGGTTTGCATATATGCTTTTGATCTAATAGATTACTATTGCTGTTAAGTTTGTCCCTTAGACATTCAAATCTTTGTTAAAAAGGGAAATTGACTTACTATTCTTATTACTTACGTACTGGATGTCAGATATAACTGAAAAAATTAATAGAAGTAATTGTTCTTTGAGTGTGTGTGCACTATGTCTTGTTTTAGACTCATTTTCTAATCGCCGTGTGTGTCAGCA
>NW_012156207.1:26316-27124 GCF_000956105.1 Propithecus coquereli
AAGTTCATGCTTTATTATGATTCTCTCAGTTTTTCCTTAATGTCCTTGTTCTCTTGTGAGATTTCATCCAAGACATTACAGTACATCTAGTTGTGGTGTCTCCCTAGACTCCTCTTGGCTATGACAGTTTCTCAGACATTCCTTGTTTCTCATGACCTTAACAGTTTTTAGGATCACTGTTTAGTCATTTTGTAGAATGCTTCTCAGTTAGGGTTTTCTCATGTTTTTCTCATATTTAGATTGAGGTTATATGTTATGGGGAGGCAGACCACAGAGGTAAAGTGCCATTCTCATCACATTGTATCATGGATACATACTATCAATATGACATCACTTTTGATGCTAGTCTTGATCATGTGGCCTGAGGTCAAGTTACTCTTTTTTCCTTCCTTTTCATACAGTACTTTTTCAAAGAAAGTCACTATGCACAGAACATGCTTAGGGAGTAGGGAGTTATGCTGTGTCTTCTTACGGGTAACATATCTACAGAAATGATTTCAAATCCTTCTGCATGGTAGATTATTATTCATCATTTTTTTATTCAATCATTTCTTCCTATCAACATGGATTCATGGACATTTATTTTCTACTTATGTTCTAATACTGCTTTATTTATTTTGTTGCTAAAATTGTTCCTGCACTTTCTATTCTATTGTACTTTTATATTCCCTTATCATTGTGTGTGTGTGTTACTTTCTTACTTTGTGACACTGTGAGATGCTTTAAGCTCATCTTGCATATTTGCAGTCCCAGTCCTAGAATCAGCCATTTTTCCAAATAGCCTTGGTTTTATTTTTGGAGACTAGAA
>NW_012156207.1:28434-29588 GCF_000956105.1 Propithecus coquereli
GCTCTATCTGGCTCTCAATTTTGGCGTTGCAAATATCTTCAAGTCTTTTCAGGAATCCAGTGCCATTTATCAGTTGCAACAAAACACCATTGCAAGTATCTCACTAGACCAGAGTGTTTGTATTATTAACAGTGATATATGTTCATCAAGATAAAGGACTTATGGAAAAGGGGTGTGGGTGCGTGTGTGTGAGAGAGAGAGCATATGTGTGTGTGTTTTCTTTTTTGTTATCCTTTTTAAAAATCTCGGGGCTTTTGGTGCTACCATATTTGTTCATGTGCCAATCAGTCCGTCCCTGAGACCCACACTTGCATTGGCAATTTGCTGCACTAGGAGATTTTCTCAATGGTCAAAATTAACCTTTCCTGCTTTTATTCTATCTTCTCATCCATCTTCCATATGGAAATTTTCTAAAGAGTCTCAAATGAAATCTATCTTTTTGCTTGACGTACTGTCAGTGTACCCTTAAGCAAATTATCTGTAATAAACCAAGAAACTGATGCTGGATTCTCCTACTTTCATGTCCCTCTTTAGAAATTCAGTATTAGTGGTCTGGTTGATTTGTGAGGCTGTCTTTTCAGTTGATGGCAAGGATGGTTCAGAGTGACACTTTGAAGCTACTCAAGAAGTTGAATGCGACATCCATGGCTGGTCAATGTTTCATAGCAGGACAGATTTTGTGCTTAGCTGTGCTCTACTGACCTCTTGCTCAATTTGTCCTTTCTTATCATAAGCCATGCTTCAGAAATAAATGTTGGCTTTCTCTATTATAAAAGCATCTACCACTTGCCAAATACTACACCATAGGACAGCGTTACCTAAGAAGAAATTTGTGTGGTTTGAGGATATTTCCTGATTCTTAACGGAAAATACTATAGTGTCAAGGGTTTTCTTGTATATGATACATAGTATAAAACATGTAAATTCATCAATTATATTCAATTAAATACACACATTCATATATAATATACACAAATATATACATATACAAACACTAATATGCATACATGTATGTATATGAGCGTGTATGTATGTGTGTATATACTTATTTACACACAAATGCACACATACATGCAGGTTGAGTATACATAACCCAAAAATCCAAAATCCAAAATGCTCCAAAATCTAAAACTTTTGGAGAGCCAATATGATCC
>NW_012156207.1:30959-31531 GCF_000956105.1 Propithecus coquereli
GAAATATTGTTACTTTTAAAAAATTGTCAAAAATAAAGAGCAATAGTATATCTTGAAATACTGAATTAGCCATATGACTGGTTAACTTCAGCTGATCTATTATTTGCTCCTCTATAATATGGGGATAGCAATACCTGCTTGGCCTTCTTCACTGATATTTTATAACAGTAATATACTGACAAATATGAAAATATAATATAAACTACTTACTGAAAAATCCAAACCCTTTAACCTATTTGTGTTGCCCTTTCTGATTTGGCTTACACCTGCATTATCAGCCTCACCTTCAAACACATTCTATTAAAGATAGGATACTATTGTGAATGTATTTTATTATGTGTTGTCATAACCAGTTTTAGACCTTCTTGCCTATGCTCCAGTTTACCTTTCTGAAGGTGCTTCTGTATTTTCATTTGTCTCTGTTCTGCTTATTTCTCTATAAGCTCCTCTGAACTAGTCAGTGTACAGACAGGAGAACTGAAATGCCTCCGGCCATATCAAGCATAGAAGGATTTGGTCACAAACCTAGTTGCAAGGCCTGAAGTTGCAAGAGGGAGAAAAGATGTTTCACA
>NW_012156207.1:31581-32082 GCF_000956105.1 Propithecus coquereli
ATATGACTGGTTAACTTCAGCTGACCTATTATTTGCTCCTCTATAATATGGGGATAGCAATACCTGCCTGGCCTTCTTCACTGATATTTTATAACAGTAATATATTGACAAATATGAAAATATAATATAAACTACTTACTGAAAAATCCAAACCCTTTAACCTATTTGTGTTGCCCTTTCTGATTTGGCTTACACCTGTATTATCAGCCTCACCATCAAACACATTCTATTAAAGATAGAATACTATTGTGAATGTATTTTATTATGTGTTGTCATAACCAGTTTTAGACCTTCTTGCCTATGCTCCAGTTTACCTTTTTGAAGGTGCTTCTGTATTTTCATTTGTCTCTGTTCTGCTTATTTCTCTATAAGCTCCTCTAAACTAGTCAGTGTACAGACAGGAGAGCTGAAATGCCTCCGGCCATATCAAGCATAGAAGGATTTGGTCACAAACCTAGTTGCAAGGCCTGAAGTTGCAAGAGGGAGAAAAGATGTTTCACA
>NW_012156207.1:32132-32582 GCF_000956105.1 Propithecus coquereli
AGATAATAACAAATATTTATTGAGCACTTCATAAATCTAAATCCAAATATGTGAAAGTAGGATTTAATTTAATCATTGCAAATGTTTATGAGGTTCTATTATATGCTATATTTTTAAAATAAGGAATTCAGTTTATAGAGTTTAAATGGTTCAATTAAGTTTACTTAGTTAGTAAGTGACTTATCCAGAATATGAATTCAGTATTTTCTCCGAATAAAGAAAGTTTTATTGTCCACTGAATTCCCCAAATTTTTCCCTTCTTAGTATTTAGAAATGAAAATCCATGTATACATAACAATAAAACTTAGAATATTTATTTTTATGTCTACTGTCATTTTATAATGTCCATTTTTATGAAGGAATTATACACCCTCTTGAACTGTTCCCATAAGTCTGGTAGTCTCATTACTTTTTCTAGTGGTTTAACTTCATCCCAGGGTAACACGGACA
>NW_012156207.1:45037-45554 GCF_000956105.1 Propithecus coquereli
TCAGTATATATTTATAGTGTTATTGTGTGATTCTTTTTCAAGTATATCAAAACTGACATTTTCTTAATTGATTTTAGGTCTGCTAATTTACATAGGCCTGGGAAATGGCTAAGCATCCATAGATACATTATGGTGGCTGGAGATTTGACAAGGTTATACAAGCCAAGCTGAAAGTTAATTGGCATTTGTATCTTTTGGTTTCAGAGACTCTATGGTCAATTAAGAGCCAAAAAATAGTTCTTGACCAGACTATTCTGACCATACTGACTCTCCTGGCTCTTTGGTAACTTCATTCACTTTATCTCTAGAAATTAATTCTTACTAGTGGATTCTGTCACTATGAGATCCTTCCATCCTCTGAAATGAGGCCATTTTAACTTTGGTATTTCAAACTAGCATCATCAACTGTAGCATTCAGAATAGACAAGGTATGATAAAGTAATAGACAAACAAAAAATCTTAGTGACTTACCACAAAAATATTATTTCTTATTCATTCTACATGTCTAATATAAGTC
>NW_012156207.1:45604-46277 GCF_000956105.1 Propithecus coquereli
GTGGATTTTTCCATTTCATTTAATTTTATTTAATTGACTGGTTTAAACTTGTTTACAATGATGATATTATGGTCTTTTAAATCTTTTTAATACCAATAAAATAAGAAGGAATGCACTTTTTACTCCTGAGGTTGGTATTTTATGATTTATTCCTTTTATATTTTTTCCATTTTTAATTCCAACTCCAATTTTATTGACATTTTCAAAACATTAGCTTAATTAATTAATTAATTAATTGTGTTCATTGTTTTTTCTATTCTTGATAGTTCTGAAATTCAAAAATTTTTCCTTATAATCATTGTTTCTATTTTGCTACTTCCCTGGAAATTAAATTGCTAAGTATTTGTCCAAATTCATGACATGACAATTAGTATAATGTATTTCAAACTATACATCTACTCTAATATATGTTTTTAATAACAATCTTGTGGTACACTTATAGTAATATTTCTTAGCACAGGTTTAATGCCACAGGTTCAATGCTGTATCAGAATTTGCCTTAGACATGGAGTTTCTTAAGGTAGAATAAGAGCTTCTGATTTCCATGTGTTAACTCAAGTACCTGAGGATGACTAACATTTTGTTTGGTTGCTTGACATAAACATGAATGTAAAGGTGATATAATAACATAAAGTCGAAATTCTTGAACTTCTTTGATATGCTCTAGAAAAAA
>NW_012156207.1:48882-49922 GCF_000956105.1 Propithecus coquereli
GACAAGGTATGATAAAGTAATAGACAAACAAAAAATCTTAGTGACTTACCACAAAAATATTATTTCTTATTCATTCTACATGTCTAATATAAGTCAGCAATGGTTGATGGGACCCAGAGATGAAGGATGAATTAGACTCTGTCTGCATATATATTCCACAATGCCTGAGTAAATTGTGCATTGGCCATTAAACTTCTACTCAAATTTAACTGAATAAAGATTTTATTCAAACTTAATTTGACAAAGTGTTGCATGACCATGATCAACTTAAAAGAATTCGGAGTACAATTCTCCAAAGTTCCTGGAAAGATCAGAACTAGAATATTGTGAATCAAATGAATGTATGCAAAATTTGAGAGTAGATGGGTAGGCTGGAGACCCAAAGAAAGTTGATAGTACAGTATCAAGATCAAAGGCAGTCTACAGGCAGAATTCCTTCTTCTTAGAGAGATCTCAGCCTTTTAAGTCCTTCAAATAATTGGATGACTCCTATCACATTATGAAAGGTAATCTGCTTAACTTAATCTCCTACTGTTTTCGATGTTAATCTCATCTAAAAAATACCCTCACAGCAATATCTAGATTTGTGTTTGAACAAATATCTAATTACAGTGGCTTAGCCAGGTTGACACATAAAATTAAGCATCACACTACCATTTTTAGGCAATAGTATATTGCTATGTTCTGCAGCTTTTATGGCTATCTCAATTTACAACATGCCAAATACACACACACACACACACACACACACGTACACACAACATATATCAGTTTAAAAGAAGTCAAGGATTTGGAGAAATAGCAAGGTAAAGGACGACAAAAAAGTAGGAAGTTTCATATTTGTCTTATTCCATTATATGTTATCGTCTTTACCTTCATTAGATTTAAAATTCTTTAAAAGTGTCTAATTATAATAGTGTGAGGACTTGCATTACAGTAAAAATGACTGTCAACAGAATTAAGAGATGTAATTAGTCTAACTGCAAAGTAATACTGAAGATAATTTAATTTGTATTCACCTTAATATATACTATTCTTTT
>NW_012156207.1:61977-62332 GCF_000956105.1 Propithecus coquereli
ACTCCAATTAAAATGGCTATTTTCAAAGACTCAAAAAATAACAAATACTGGCAAGGACACAGAAAAAGCAGAACCCTAAAGTGTAATGGATTACCAATTCCTCTTGGTTTGTTACCTTTTATGAATGACATTTTCCATAAAAAATATAGCTGAAGCAATTAAATAATCTATATTAACTTCTCAGACTTCTAGCATATGTACTGGCCATATAGTAAAATTGAAATGGAAATTAGTAGAAATTAAAACTACCTTTACAAACATTTACTTAATCAGAGAAATAATATTATCCTCCTAGCATTCTTTATTTCTTACTGTTTCAAAAAAGTGTATGGGTTTAGAGGGTCTCTCTCTTTCC
>NW_012156207.1:62382-63047 GCF_000956105.1 Propithecus coquereli
AGGTTTCACTGAGGGTCTTGCACGTTTTGATGGTAAAAGTTAACCTATAGGCATTGATAGGTTTATACAGATTCAAATAATTTTAGTACCCTTCATGCCTTTAAACAGAATTTCAGAATGCATAAATCCATATTCACTGACATGTTCGTTTATGCACATATTTTCTCCCCAGTGATACCATAGCAGAACCCTAATGTAAACACGCTATTGTATGCTATGTTCCAACAGTTCTAACACTTCAAACTGATGGATTCACCATCTATTAATATTATCTTTGTAATGTGTGTTTTGTATTACAATTGCTTAAGACATATTTTCAGTAAAATTAGGCATTGCTTTTTACTATCTTGACCTTTTTATTTGTCAGATTGGAATGAATGGCAAACCTGGGAACCCAAAATAAAACAAATTCAAGTTGCTTTCATTGTGTTAACTAGATTCATTAGCAGAAAAATGTAAAAAACAGGAAACAAAAGGCAGGGAAGCAAAGAAATAAGGCAAGCAATGGGACATACAATCACTCTCTCGCTAAATATTCCATCAGATAATATGACAATGAAAAAATAGCGTCTGGAAAGTTTTTCTTGTTGGTTTCTTACATAACTTTAAGAACAGTCAGCCCATACAAAAGTAAAGCAGTAGGAAAAGACAATCTGGCAAGTCAA
>NW_012156207.1:72791-73093 GCF_000956105.1 Propithecus coquereli
ATAGTTTTAATAGAACACCTTTTTATTCTGTAAAAAATATTGAATTTATAGAACTTTTAGAAGGTCAGATAAGATAAAATTAAATGGTTTCCTTTATTTTACAGAATGGAACTGGGTGAGAAAATTCAGACATACTGGCTTCTTCCTTGCAGTCTAATTTTTGCTCTTAAAATTCCATGAAATTTGTGCTCATTAACGAACAATATGATCGCTCAAATTATTTGCATTTGAAGGGAAAACTTGTTATGCAAAGATGCCCTAGCATTTCTACATAATTCACCTCTGCACCAGAAGGGAGAGAT
>NW_012156207.1:73143-73472 GCF_000956105.1 Propithecus coquereli
TCTTGTATTATCCTGGATAGAGCTGGAATCCATTCTACTAAGTAAAGCCTCCCAAGAATGGAAAAATAAGCACCACATGTACTCACCATTAAATTGGTTTTAACTAATCAACACCTAAGTACACATATAGTAGTAACATTGACTGGGTGTCAGGCAGGTGCGAGGGGGGAGGAGGGGATGGATATATACACATGTAATAGGTGCAGTGCGCACTGTCTTGGGAATGGACACTCTTGAAGCTCTGACTCGGGTGTGACAAGGGCAATGCACGTAACCTAAATATTTGTACCCCCATATTATGTTGAAATAAAAAAGGAAAAAAATCAAGT
>NW_012156208.1:0-329 GCF_000956105.1 Propithecus coquereli
TCTACAGATAGATACATCCATACATCAGCTCCTTAGGAACTTACATTTATAAATATTATTTATATAACTTGATGTGGAACAAATACGAATAACAATCCTAATAAGTTGAGCAAACCATTAGGGGTTGCTTTCCAAAAACTATTTTGGTTTCTAGTTAGGGACCTCTTGTGACACAGGATAGCTTTTTGGGAAGGCATCATCTTTGACAGAAAGAAGCTGTGTGCATTTCCAGTTGGCAAGCAGTGAGGTTGAATTTTCATCATTTTAGAGTCTTAATCTGCATTTTCCTTCTGCTAATACTCCTGCCCTGATCCCAGGCCACCACCAGG
>NW_012156208.1:3314-3763 GCF_000956105.1 Propithecus coquereli
TTTCTCTCCACCCATGACTTGGTCTCCCAGTCTTTCCCTCAATAGCAAGTAATTTTTAAAACTGATAAACATTCAAGTCTCCTAGAAACCTTTAGTGTTCTTACACAACTTATAATAATTATTTATAAGATATTGATGTAATAATATTCAACTAGACTGTGAACTAGTTGAAATAGGAACCCTGTATCCTCACCTTTAAGCTCATTAATTTTTCGAAATTAAGGAAGAGGTTAGAAGGAAAAACCTGGCACCTTTCGTTCATAGAAACTAACTGAGCCTAATACAACATTAAAGCTCACATGTCAATAAATAAATCTACTCATGATTCTAAACAGCAATTAGATATCGTTCTATGAATATTCCTCAAGTACCTTAAATTGAATATGTCTTTAAAAATTAATCTATGTCTTCACTCCTAAACATAGTTTATAAACTATGCTTACACTTCA
>NW_012156208.1:7093-7534 GCF_000956105.1 Propithecus coquereli
AAGCCAGAGAGGAATTTTGTAGTTAGAGGAAGAATTAGATTTGAATTATTTTGTTAAATATAAATGTATATCTTTGGAAAGGTAACTTGCTCAGATAACTTGCCAAGGGCATTTATCTAAGAATTAAACTAATAAGTTGGGTCACCATATAATTCATCACTCAAACTGGGGAAGTTGGAGAAGTAAAAGCAAAGCTAAATTATTAAAATATATATTTTTTCAAAGATTTATTGACCAACAATTTTGTTTGAGTACATTATTAGATCTATAAAACAGTTCTATGCAAAATCTATTAAAAAAAAGGAATCAAATTCCTTCTAAAAATAAAAACATGTACACATGTTCATTTAAGCACATTTGTTTCTGTTAATTACCCGAACATTTAAAAATAGCATAAGAAGAATAAATGTCCTTACCTAAATGGATCTCATATCATGTCAT
>NW_012156209.1:0-335 GCF_000956105.1 Propithecus coquereli
GTGAAATAGATTTGGCAGAAAGGTCCAAAGTAATCCTCTTAGGAACTGGAAACTGTCAGCAAGAGGCCTGCAGCCCTTTGCCTTCCAGACTTATCTCAACTGTCACAAGCAAGGATGCAATGGGACTCAATTCCTTGATGATCTGCTCCTAAAGTTCCACACAAGTCTCCGCTATAGCATCTAAAAGTGGGTGCCCGCTGCTAATTTGCCTAAATAATCTATTTCCAATACTACCTTCTTTTTGTCAGGTGAAAAGATGGTAAAAACAATCTGACATTGTAATCCGTTGAGAGAAAGGTATAAATTGAATAATGATATTGTAACTCAGCAAAAAA
>NW_012156209.1:5128-5437 GCF_000956105.1 Propithecus coquereli
ATTAATGAAATAATCATTCAGCAGAAGGTTGTTTAGTTTCCATGACTTTGTGTAGAGAGGAGAGTTTGTGTTGGAGTTGATTTCTAATTTTATTCTATTGTGGTTTTAGAAGATGCATGGTATCATTTCTATTTTTTTTAATATTTTGAGACATGCTTTGTGGCCTAGGATATGGTCAATCTTAGAGAATGTCCCATGAGCTGATGAGAAAAACGTATATCCAGTGGTTTTTGGTTAGAATGTTCTGTAAATGTCAGTCAGTCCTATTTGTTCTAGATTTCTGTTTAAGGCCATTGTTTCTTTGTTAAT
>NW_012156209.1:5487-7184 GCF_000956105.1 Propithecus coquereli
GTATATCCAGTGGTTTTTGGTTAGAATGTTCTGTAAATGTCAGTCAGTCCTATTTGTTCTAGATTTCTGTTTAAGGCCATTGTTTCTTTGTTAATTTTCTGTTTGGAGGATCTGTCCTGTGCTGTAAGAGGGATGTTGAAGTCTATGGGTATTATGGTGGTGTTGTTTATCATTTTGTTTTGATCAAGTAGGATTTGCTTTATGAATCTGGGTGCACCTGAGTTGGGTGCATAAATATTTAGAATTGTTACGTCTTCTTGTTGAACTGTACCATTATATAGTGACTATCTTTGTCTTTCGTTACTTTTATTGATTTAAAGACTAAGTTATCTGAAATCAAAACCACCATGCCAGCCTTCTTTTGGCTTCCGTTTGCTTGAAATATTGTTTTCCATCCCTTCACCTTGAGTCTGAATGCATCCTTGCAGATTAGGTGTGTTTCCTGAAGACAGCAGATACTTGGCTTCTGTATATTTATCCATTCGGCCAGCCTATGTCTTTCAGTGGGCAGTTCAAGCCATTCACATTTATTGAGAGAATTGTTAAGTGGGGCAGATTTCTGTTCCTCCTGTTGAGTTGCACTTTGTTGCTTTGTTTTCTCTCTTGAGCCATTGTGGTATCTGGATTTTGGCCTTTAGCTTTTGGGTGATTTTACATTCATGAGTGTTTATTGTGCTGATCCGTATGTAACACTGTTTTGAGTACTTTCTGGAGGGCAGATCTTGTCTTGGTGAATTCCCTCAGTCTTTGCTTATCTGAGAATATCTTTATTTCTCCTTCACATACAAAACTTAGTTTTGCAGAGTACAAGATTCTAGGCTGGGCATTATACTGTTTGAGAAGAGTGAGAATGGGCCTCCCAGTCTCTTCTTGCTTGTAAGGTTTCAGTTGAGAAATCTGCTATTATTCAAATGGGCTTTCCTTTGTAGGTTACCTGCTTCTTTCACCTTACACCTTGTAGGAGGGCCTCTTTGGTGGTTATTTTGGTCAATCTGATGACTGTGTGTCATGGTGTCTTCCTGTTTGCGATGAATCTCCCAGGAGTTCTTTGAGCTTCTTGTACCTGGATATCTAGATTTTTAGCAAGGCCTGGGAAATTTTCCTCTATTATATTCTCAAATAGCTTATCCGACCCTTGTGTGTTTTCTTCTTCACCATCAAGGATGGCTATGATTCTCATGTTAGGCTTCTTCACATAATCCCCCATTTCTTGTAGGCTTTGCTCTTTTCTCTTATTTCTCTGCTCTATCTCTGTGACTGACTTATTTAATTGAAAGGTGTTATCTTCAATCCCTGAGATTCTTTCTTCTGTTTGATCTACCCTGTTCTTGAGGCTTTCTACTGTGTTTTGTAATTCCTTGAATAAATTCTTCATTACTAGGAGCTCAGTTTGATTTTTCTTTAATATTTCAATTCTTTAGTGAATTTTTCTTCGAAGTCCTAGATTTTTTTTGTGCTTTCTTTGTGTTAGTTATCCAATTTTTCTTACATATCATTGAGTTTTCTTACAATCCATGTTTGAAATTCTTCTGTCGTTTTAGTGTTCTGAATTTTGTTGATGTCCATTGCTAGAGAGCTCGTGTTCCCCTTTGGGGGTGTGCTTTCCGTTTGATTCTTCATACTTTCAGAGTTCTTTCTCTGATTCCTTCCCACCTGGATCAGGTGTTGCTTCTTACCTTTCAGTTTTTGTTTAGATA
>NW_012156210.1:0-362 GCF_000956105.1 Propithecus coquereli
TATCATAGCCACTTAGTAAGGAGCTAGAGAAAATTAATTAATTAATGTATTAATTTAGTGGACATTCACATATTAATTTAGTGGATATCATAGCCACTTAGTAAGGAGCTAGAGAAAATAAACTAGGGAATAACAGCTAGGGAACTGGGTTCAAATGAGAGAGGTTGATTTGATCTGAGTATTTCAGGGTAGGCCTGAGGGTAGAGATGACATCCAAATTGAGTTTTATTTGCTTATAAGCTTTGAAAATCTGGGAATCATGGTGGATATTAGAGGAAAATCTGGGAAAGGCCAAGACATAGAAATGACAAGAAAAATGAGAAAAAGGCAGTTAGTTTTTATTTCTTTTTCTGTATAGTTTA
>NW_012156210.1:2242-2879 GCF_000956105.1 Propithecus coquereli
AATTTCTTTATTTATAGAGCTAAGTCTGACCACTTGGAAGCCAACGCTGAGTAAAACTAAAAGAAAACAGACTAGACGCCACAACAAAAGTTGGCCTAAATGAACCATAATTTTATCTTATTTTTATATTATGATTATTAAACAGAATTTTTAAACTAGAAGAGACTTTGGAAAATACAAATATAAACACAGATCCTACAAATGAGGAAAAAGCCCTACATAGCTAAATGAGTGCATGGAAATGAGTGCACTAAACTAGGAGTTCTGCTTTTCAACAAGGGACCTGAGTGCTAAGTAGGTTTCCTCTTATTTTAATTAATTAATGTATTAATTTAGTGGACATTCATATATTAATTTAGTGGACATCATAGCCACTTAGTTAGGAGCTAGAGAAAATAAACTAGGGAATAACAGCTAGGGAACTGGGTTCAAACGAGAGAGGTTGATTTGATCTGGGTATTTCAGGGTAGGCCTGAGGGTAGAGATGACATCCAAATTGAGTTTTATTTGCTTGTAAGCTTTGAAAATCTGGGAATCATGCTGGGTATTAGAGGAAAATCTGGGAAAGGCCAAGACATAGAAATGACAAGAAAAATGAGAAAAAGGCAGTTAGTTTTTATTTCTTTTTCTGTATAGT
>NW_012156210.1:4414-4759 GCF_000956105.1 Propithecus coquereli
TATTAACTGATCAACACTTAAATGCACATATAGTAATAACATTCATTGGGTGTCAGGTAGGTGGGAGGGGTGAAGAGGGGATGGGTATTTTCACAGCTAACTGGTGTGGTGCACACCATCTGGACACGCTTATAGCTCTGACTCAGGTGGGGCAAAGGCAATATATGTAACCTCAACATTTGTACCACTGTAATATGCTGAAATAAAATTTTAAAAAGACAGAATGTAGATTAGTGAATGCCTAGGGCTGGGGGTAGGAACAGGAAGAAAATCGGCATGGAGGATCCTTTTGAAGTGACAGAAATGTTCTGAAATTGGATTATGGTATTGTTGCAAAACTCTGTA
>NW_012156211.1:0-315 GCF_000956105.1 Propithecus coquereli
ACTGTTAGTTAAGTCAGAAGCCCTGAATTCCATACTTTGCTTTGAGATCTTTGAATAAAATATAACTACTAAGGTTTCTCCTTTTTTCTAAGAAGCATTTCACACTACTTATTGGTATCTCTGGGAAAGAAAAGAGTCATCTTTAACCAAAATTCTTTTTAAAGACAGCTTCTTTAGTAAGCTAAGTTTAATCATTAGTATGATTTTCATTTGAACACAGCGACACACTCACATAATGAATCAAATTACATCTTCTGTATTTCTAAGATGGGATTTTTCAATGAAACAAATTGTTTTTATTTCAGAAATCACAAT
>NW_012156211.1:2041-2505 GCF_000956105.1 Propithecus coquereli
TCATTAAAAATAAATCTTTAAGTCATTCACACAGTCTCAAGTATCACCTGCTTAATTACAAAGGAGAAAATGGACCTCTAGAATGGAGAGCTCTGAAGATTACCATGTTAATCAAGTGACCAAACTTCGCATCACCAATAGTGTGACAACCTGATATAATGTGCCTCCTAATGTGATGCAATAAAAAATATACATCACTTCCATAGGATTCTCACCAAAAATGTGGAACCTAAACCTAACAATGAGTAAACAATGAAGGGTAAATCCACAGTGCGGGACAGTCTCCCAGATGACTAGCCTGGACACCTTAAAAAAGCCATGGTCATGAAAAACAAAAAGTTGTGGATTAAAGGAGACCAAAGAGACCCAACAACCAAATGCAATGTGTGAAACTTGCTAGATCATCCATTTTAAAAAACAGCTATAAAAGACATTTTGGGGACAACCAGAAAAGTTTGTACATG
>NW_012156211.1:4505-4831 GCF_000956105.1 Propithecus coquereli
TACCCTTTTATATTCTTTTTGTTCAACTTCTGATGCAAAATGTCTCCCTTCCATCTAATTTTTCCCTCCCTAAGCTCTCAAATGCCCTAAACTTATGTGTTAAACCTTAAGAGTAACAGTAATATCATGCTGATATCAAGGAAAAGGAAATTCACAAACTTGAAGTTATATAAAATAAAAACTAAATACAACTGACCTCTGAAGTCCCCAGAAGACACTTCAGATATCCAGAAGAAAAAAAAAAGTACCTATTATATAATTAAATCTGTACTTGTTCAGGTACTAGCACTCCAGGTACAATTAAAAGCTGCTTCTAGTCAGTATTA
>NW_012156212.1:0-646 GCF_000956105.1 Propithecus coquereli
GAGGAATAAAAGTTCACTAGGTGGAATAAACGACACAAGAACAGAGAAAATAGCATGCGGGGGAAAAAAACGGTAGGGATGTATAACAGCATTCATTACTAATACTTAGGATTGGGAATAAAAATATAATTAAAGCATTGCTTTTGCCCTCAATGTATGGTCTGCAAAGTATGGCCAAGATTGCACGTTTTTCACTGCAGTCCTGGGAAGAGGATGTGGCAAAGTAGGTGGGCTGGGGCCAGCTCATGAAGGAGTCTCATAACCCAACGTAAAGAGCTGGAAATTTACTCTGCAGGAGGTAGGGAGCCCGTAACAATTTTAATCAGACTGAGAATTTAGAATAATCACACAGATGTGAATGAGGACGGGGATTAGGGCGAGAGTGTGGACAGGCAGACCAGTTGAGGGTCCTACTGAAAGTCCAGGAGAGAAATGGTGAGGGTCTGGGCTGTGGCTCAGGTGGAGAGAAGGAAACGGCTTTGAGCTTTGATGAGTGATTGATCAGCTGTAGGACAAAGAAAGGATTAAAGGCTCATTTGTTCGGAAGATTTAAAAAATATATATATTTCCAGCAAAGACATCAGTATTATTAATAAAAGGCAATTTACTGCCTTACACTTGACTTGGGTCTAAGCCAAATGTACAG
>NW_012156212.1:2196-2794 GCF_000956105.1 Propithecus coquereli
AGGGATACCTGGGCCATAGGATAGTTTTATTCTTAATTTCAATTTATTCTCCATGCTGATTTCCATAATGGCTGTACCAATCTACATTCCCACCCTCAGTGTACTAGGGTTTCCTTTTCTCCATACTTTACCAACATATATCTCCCAATTTGTTGATAATAGCCATTCTAATAGGTATGAGGTGATATCTCATGGTGGTTTTTATTTGTATTTTCCTAATGATTAATGACGTTGAGCACCTTTTCATATACCTGTTGGCCATTTCTATGTCTTCTTTAGAGAAACGTCTATGTGGGTCTTTTGCACATTTTTTTTTTAATCAGGTTATATGTTTCTCCACTATCGAATTATATGAGTTCTTTATAAATTTTGGATATTAACCCCTTAACAGATACATTGTTTGCAAACATTTTTTCTTAATCACCAGGCTGCCTTTTCATTTTATAATTTCCTTTGCTGTGCAAAAGCTTTTTAGTTTGACGATGTCATATTTATTTTTCATTTTGTGTCCTGAGCTTTTGGTGTGATATCCAAAAAATCATTGCCAAGGCAATTGCCAATTGCCAATGTATAGGAGATTTTCCCCTATATTCTCTTC
>NW_012156212.1:4960-5348 GCF_000956105.1 Propithecus coquereli
TGATCACTTGAAGCATAAACATTAAGAATATAAATCTATTAGTTTTTCATTGCCAAAGTTCTCTGACTTATTTCAGCTGCTTCCATATATCAACCACTCAGCAGAATTAAAATAAAATCTTGATGCTAAGGCTGAAATTAACAAACCCATAATATTAAAATAAAACCCATACCTTTGTTTTAAAAACCTTTTAGAATAATGATTTGTGACTAACGCATCAATGTGGACACCAAGTAAAATGACGTTGTTGCGACATCGCATTAGTGTTATTATCATCCCTAAAACAACTACTGTCTTTGGAAGTCCATATCATTTCTAAAAATCCATTCAAATAAACACTACAGGAACTAAAGCCTTTTGGTAATTTGCATAGAAATAAAACTTGAAC
>NW_012156213.1:0-360 GCF_000956105.1 Propithecus coquereli
TACATGTGCACATTCTTCCATAAGTCAGTTTTCTAGATATAGAATTGCTTGGTGACAGGTGAATTTACATCTACAAATTTGATAAAGACAAATTGGTCTTCAAAAAATTTTCTATCAGTTTATACACCACCAATAGTTTGCCCAATTCTTTGCTCTCATCAAAACTAGAAACTACCTGGAACATACTAAAGAGGTAGTAATATTCCATAGAGATGTATGAACAGTATTTTGTATTTTTCCGTAGGCAAATTTATTTAGATTTTAACTTCTTCACCGATAAAATGAGAAATTTAGATAGCATTCATTGGTTTAATGAATATTTATTTATTCATTATTTACCTGATATGAGGCTATTTTTTT
>NW_012156213.1:11523-11918 GCF_000956105.1 Propithecus coquereli
TAACCCAAATAGCAAATACAAAATATTCCCTTACAAATCCAGATCATAAAATTTGTTTCTTTTCAAAATCTTCTGTAAGCTTTGGTAAGAAATATCATGTAACTTTATTTTCACAAAATTAAAAGAAGACAGAGGGTGAGTCCAAATTCTGTTTTAGGAACTCTACTTGATTGTACTACTTAGGGAGTAATTAGATCATGTCCAATGAAAGGATAATATTCATATTAAAATAATGTGAATTATTTTATGAATATCATCATCATGTTCAGTGGAAAAGGATCCAAATAAAATGTGGACTTATGAAATAATCAACAGCAGAATTTAAGGAGCCTTTAAATCTGATAATGGATACTAAAAATAATTCCAAGTTATTTACATTTTGATATGCTGTATTT
>NW_012156213.1:23353-23817 GCF_000956105.1 Propithecus coquereli
GCCAGACTCTCAGATTAAACATAAATGCTTTGAATAACTGTAAGCTTAAATAATTTGTCACCATTAGCTAACTTTAATAATTTAAACCAATTCTCGGTTTTGAAATGAGTGGGTAGATAATAAGCAATTTGAGTATCAGTAACCGTAAATAGTATATTTATGACATTGGGAAAAAAGGCTTTGTGAAATTTTAGAAACACAAATTTATCTGTAAAATTGTGAAATTATCGAATTTTGTAGTATTTATGAGATTGTTATATACTAAGTAAAGAATACAACTTTTGTACTGTTGCAACAGTGTTTCATTCACAAGTATTATGAAGGTTATTTGTAAGTGGAAGTATCATTGGCTGTGTTACAGGCCTGCATGAATTTCAATGACAGTGGAGCATGTGTTACTCAATGTCCCCAAACCTTTGTCTACAATCCAACCACATTTCAACTGGAACACAACTTCAATGCAA
>NW_012156214.1:0-1992 GCF_000956105.1 Propithecus coquereli
TCATAAGCCCCTGCCAACAACCATACATCTTCATATTGTATCTGTCTATATGAACCTTTCCACTTGCTCTTTTGGCACCGATTATCATTGTAATTTTATACAGGCAAACCCGGTTTTATTATGCTTCAATCTATTGAGTTTTTTACGAATTGGAGGTTTGTGGCAATGCTGCATTGCCCAAGTCTGCTGGTACCATTTTTCCAATAGCATGTGCTCTCTTTCTGTCTCTTTGTCACATTTTGGTAATTCTTACAATATGTCAAACTTTTTAATTATTATAATATCTGCTGTGGTGATCAGTGATCTTTAATGTTACTATTGTAATTGTTTTTTTGTGCCAGAAACTGCAGTTATATGACAGTGATCTTAATTGACAAATGCTGTATGTGTTCTGACTGCTTCACTTGCTGGCCATTCCCTCATCTCTCTCCTTTTCCTCGGGCCTCCTTATGCCTTGAGACACAATCTTGAAATGTGCTAGTTAAGAACCCCACAATAGCCTCTAAGTATTCAAGTGAAAGAAAGAGTCACTTTAAATCAAAAGCCAGATTTAAGGCTAGTGAGGAAGGCATGCCAAAAGCCAAAACAGGCTGAAAATTAGGCTTCTTGCACCAACCAGTTAGTCACATTGTAAATGCAAAGGAAAAGGTCTTAAAGGAAATTAAAAGTGCTAGTTCAGTTGGCACACAAATGAAATGAAAGTGAAACAACCTCATTGCTGCTACAGAGGAAGTTTCAGCAGTCTGGATAGATCAAACCAACCAATACATTGCCTTAAGCCAAAACCTAATCCAGAACAAGGCCCTAACTCTCTTCAATTCTATGAAAGATAAGAGAGGTGAAGAAAATGCAGAAGAAAAGTTTGAAATTAGTAGAGGTTGGTTTATGAGATTTAAAGAAAGAAGCCATCTCCCTAACATAAATATGCAAGGTGAAGCAGCAAGTGCCAATGTAGAAGCTGCAGCAAGTTATCCAGATCTAGCTAAGATAAGTGAGGAAGGTGGCTATAATAAACAACTAATTTTCAATGTAGATGAAACAAGGTGATTTTGAAAGAAGATGTCATCTAGGACTGTCATAGCTAGAAAGGAGAAGTCAATGTCTGGCTTTAAGGCTTCAAAGGACAGGCCGACTTTCTCGTTAGGACCTAATGCAGCTGTTTACTCTAAGTTGAAGCCAATGCTTATTTACCATTCCAAAGATCCTAGAGTCTATAAGAATTATGCTAAATCTACTCTGCCTGCGCTCTATAAATGGAACTACAAAGCCTGGATAATAGCACATCTGTTTCCAGCAAAGTCTACTAAAGATTTTAAGCCCACTGTTGAGACCTACTGCTCAGAAAAAAAAAACCACATTCCTTTCCATATATTACTGCTTATTAACAATAACCTCCTAGTCACCCAAGACTTCTGATGGATACATATAAGTAGATTAGTGCTGTTTTTATGCCTGATAACACAACATCCATTCTGAAGCCCATGGATTAAGGAGTAATTTCAACTTTCAAGTCTTATTATTTAAGAAATACATTTTGTAAAGCTATAGCTGCCATAGATTGTAATTCCTATCATGGAACTGTGAAAGTAAATTGAAAACCTTCTGGAAAGGATTCAACATTCTAGATGCCATTGAGAACATTTGTGATTCATGGAAGGAGGTCAACATATCAACATTAACAGAAGTTTGGAAGAAGTTGATTCCAACTCTCATGAATGACTTTGAGGGGTTCAAGACTTTAGTGGAGGAAATAAGTGCAAATGTGAGGGAAATAGTAAGAGAACTAGAATGGGAAGTGGAGCCTGAAAATGTGAACAAATTGCTGCAAACTCATGATCAAACTTGAATGGATGAAAAGTTACTTCATGAGGATGAACAAAGAAAATGGTTTCTTGAAATGGAATCTACTCCTGGTGAAGATTCTGTGAACATTACTGAAATGACAAAAAAAGGATTTAGAATATTACATAAACTTAGTTGATGAAAGCAGAG
>NW_012156214.1:12382-12789 GCF_000956105.1 Propithecus coquereli
AAAACATCCAAACTCATTACTTTTTTTTACTTTCTAAATTGAGTTATGAATAAAATCATAAGCTAATATTTACTTTTTAAAAAATTTATAACTTATAATGACAAACATGGCATAGAACACAGTATTTCTAATTGATTGATCATGGACTGAGGGTTGAAGAAAGCAATATAAAGGATCATTAGCCATTCTTGTTTAGTTAAGCAACTTATCACAAATGTCATATTATTCTGCTATTTTCTGCCCAAATATTTTCTACCATGAGCTACCAATGTAACAGAGGAGAACGTTTGTATTATTAGGACTTCATGACATTTGTTTGAACCCACTGGCTGCTTTTAAGTTGGATTCGTTCATCTTTGACATGTTGAAAACTTAAATGGGCTTTATTGACAGCATCTTACAAGGAA
>NW_012156214.1:22149-22596 GCF_000956105.1 Propithecus coquereli
ACATGTGCACAGCAAGTTTTAAAGATTAGCACACATTCAAAGCTTGACAAATAGTAATTGTTTTCAGTACTGAGGATCAAATGTTTAAGCTCTTCGATGAAATCTACTGTATTTTAACTACTGCAGGTCACTTTCACTGATTTTCAACTTTTTAACATTTTAATTTTTTTTCAGTATTCACCTCATAGGGATTTTAACTGACAACTACTTAGGACTTCAATATATTTTAATTCCATTTCAGAAAATACAGATATATTTGAGCATCTAGAATTTGCCCTGGGTTTCTAATACAAGTTTTTTGTTTGTTTGTTTGTTTGTTTGTTTGTTTTGAATAGCAGTTAGTAGAATAAAAATAATGAAGGTAGAGAATAAAAAGGTTAGAAACCTTGGAGAACTATTTGGTTGGAGAAAGAGGGGAAATATTTATACTTCCCAATATAACTTTTC
>NW_012156215.1:0-324 GCF_000956105.1 Propithecus coquereli
AGGCAATTGCTGAAATGAATAGGAGGAGGACACAGTTTCAGAAAGAGAGTGAGAGTATCAAAGTTGGCTCTTTCAATGTGCTTCTTGACAGATGCGCCATTGCTGAGCTGCTTTCTCCAGCTAGTTAAGGAGGCGAGTCTCTAACAAAGGAGGGCTCTCGTGTGTCTCCTGTGTGGAAAGCGGCCTCTCTAATTGCATTTGGTTAGTTTTAAAAGCCATCGTTCTGGTGGTTTGAACTCTTGCGGTGTTTCAGGAAAAAGTTTGAGGAAAGCTAACATTTATTTTCAGAACCCCAAAAGGCAGATTTCATTAATGTGTTTAGTA
>NW_012156215.1:10981-11834 GCF_000956105.1 Propithecus coquereli
TTGAGTTGGTCTATGAAACAGTGAACCTGAAGATTTGTCAAAGCATTGAAGAACGTAAACACCTTCAAAGTGCTGCATTCTTTAAAAAAA
This sequence comes from Propithecus coquereli, assembly GCF_000956105.1. Taxonomy (NCBI): domain Eukaryota; kingdom Metazoa; phylum Chordata; class Mammalia; order Primates; family Indriidae; genus Propithecus; species Propithecus coquereli. The sequence continues at coordinate 11,072 of NW_012156215.1, forward strand.
AAAAAAAAAATTATTCTGGTGGAGGTGGCTGCAATTTTTGCTTGAAGGCTGCCATCACTTCCAAACATTCTGAAACTTTGATTAGTTTCCTGATTCAATGTACAAACACTGCTAAAAATAATGAAAGGTTAGAACTGGCAGGACCCTCACAGACGATTTAGTGCAATTCTCTCATTTATAGAGGAGATTAAAGTCTAGAATATTTCCTGAATGCTATTCTAGCCATCTGTGTTATCCACGCAATCCACTCTCAATTACTTTTGGCTGTTTTGGTAAGATAATGCATAGAATAATGCTTTAAAACTAGAAGGAATTAAACAAATAGTTACTAATTGATTAATATTAGGAAAACAAAATGTTTGCGTTTTCTCACCCTTTGAAGATCAAGATCAAGTTTACATGAGTGATAAAACCACACAAGTCAATAACATCTCCCTCAATTGGAACCACCACACGTTTTAGAGATATACACTCACATAGGTATTTTATGCAGAAATCAGCATACAATTTCATATTTTATGCAGATATATTTTCTGCCTATATAATTTCATATTTTAGAAGTTGTATTAGCTGGGTATAGAGATGGCTGTAATTTCTCTTGGCATTCAAGCAAAATTATGAATTATTTTTGTTGATGCATGATAACCAAAGATCGGTGTCTTAACTATTAGATTATTTTTTGATGCAAGGCAACAAAAGTACGGTGTGTTTTCACTATTAGATTGTTTTTAGCAAAGGATAACATTATGTGAAGATGGAACCC
>NW_012156215.1:13764-14650 GCF_000956105.1 Propithecus coquereli
AAGAAATGACACTCTTAACAGCAGTTTCGGAAAGTTGAGCTTATGAGCGTGTTGGAGTTCAGAAGGGTTTTACCGCAATCTCCAATCTCCAGCTTACATTTTCATTCTGAGATCATGTCTAGCTAGACCTACTAATTTAATCTCTGACAATGTTTTAGCATTTACAGAGCGGGAAAAGATTAATGGCTGGTATGAAAGACTCTCATTTGAATTTATTTTATCAAAGACGTTACGCAAACGATAAATAAGCGCATGAAAAGATGCTGAAGAGCGCTCATTAGTCATTAGGGAAATGGAAATTCAATCACAGATACTGCTGCTCACCCCTCGCAATGACGGAAATTTAAAACGTCCGACCATATCAAGCGTTGGGGGACGTGAACTCTCGTACACGATTGGTGGGCATGTGCAATGATAAAACCTCTTGGGAAAACAGTTTGGCATGTCTGCAATACCTACTGTAAGACCACTCCCAGGAAAGATAGACAAGAAATGGAAGCACATTCTACAAAAACGCTTGTGTGTAAATATTCACAGTGACTCTATCTGCGGTAGCTAAAAACTGGGAACAACCAACATTTCCATTATCAGTTGAATGGATAGAAAAGTGAGGTGTTTCTATGCAACAGAAGAGAATGAATTACTGATACATGCAACAATATAGGTGAATCTCCAGCGGATTATGTGCAATAAACAAAGCCAAGCAAAAAGAGTACTTACAGTATAATTTCACTTACATAAAATTATAAAAAAATGCAAACTATTATGATAGAAAGCAGATCAGTTGCCTGTAGATGGGAAGGCAGGGAGTGGAGAGAGGGATTATGCCATAAGTACTTAACAAATTTTGGCTATTATGATCATTACTGTTATTAGCCTCTCACGC
>NW_012156216.1:0-343 GCF_000956105.1 Propithecus coquereli
CCATATACAAACATCCACTCAAAATGAATTGAAGACTTAAACATAAGACCTGAAACTTTAAAACTACTAGGAAAAAACACAGGGGGAAAGTTTCACGACATCAGTCTAGGCAAGGATTTTTTGGAGATGACCTCAAAAACATAGGAAACAAAAGCAAAAAATAGAAAAATGAGATTGCATCACACTAAAAAGCTTCTTGCACAGCCAAGGAAACAATTAACAAAGTGAAGAGACAACACTTGGAATGGGAGAAAATATTTGCACATCATATATCTGAAAAGGAGTTAATATCAAAAATATATAAAGACCCCAAACAACTTGATAACAGGAAAACAAATAATTA
>NW_012156216.1:3388-4087 GCF_000956105.1 Propithecus coquereli
AGAGAAAGAACAAGCTCTCCTCTTTATAAGGGACATTATACCAGAGCCCTACTTACATATCCTTATCTTACCCTACATAACTCCCAAATATCATCACATTGGAGGATAGGGCTTCCACATGTGAATTTTTGAGAAATACAAATATTCAGGCCATAACAACAAGGACTATAGATTCATTTTATATGGTAATTGTTTTGTTTTATAAACTACATGAAAATGACAAAGCAAGTGATTTAGTTATATAATTCTATGACAAAGTTTAAGACTGAACTGGAGCAAATACTTTATAGTCCTGTTTTAGTTTATCATAACTGAATTACCCAAAAATATAAAAGGAGAGCTACAGAAAAATCCAATGTTCCTTCATTTAGGAGTGGGTTTATGGAGTACTGTGCTTATCCATACCTGGAATTTGGGGTTTCAAGGTTGTTCAGGGTCATAAGTTTGGCTTATGGAAGATAATTTTTTTGAGAGCATTCTGGGACAACAGCTGGTCAGACACTCCCATTCCAATGGGACTTAGCCTCCCAACAGTCAGAGAGGCAGAATTCAGATGTGTTTAAGTGAATAAAAGATACTTTAGGGGTTCCAGGCCATAGCAAGAATAATCTAAGTAGAAATTTAAAAGAAGAACTGGGAAGATTACTAATTGAAGGCAGGAGAAGAAATTCTGGTAAGATATTTATATATTTGGTTGAC
>NW_012156216.1:6767-7078 GCF_000956105.1 Propithecus coquereli
TTTGGCCAATCAAAATTATCCATTAATTGTTCTGTCTGATTTATTGGCTTTCATCTAATAGCTACTGGTTCCTGTGCTTTAACAACTTTAAATTATTTGCCAACTGGTGTTGTATAATTTAAGTTGAAGAAGTTGATGTACCCAAAGGCTTATGTGCATTTTGTATTCATTTTCCTATTTTAAAGTTCAAAATGAGTCATTTATTTTTCTTTATTCTCTGCAATCAATATAAAATGTGTGTTCATAATATTAAGAAGAGCATGGCTGTGTTTAGCAGGCTTAGTTCAATTGATTAGTAGGCAACCATTTTT
>NW_012156217.1:0-511 GCF_000956105.1 Propithecus coquereli
ATTAATAAATATAATGTACCTTTTTTTAAAAAAGCCCCCACAGCTAAAAATTGCTCTTAAAATGAATCCCACAGTCATGGTTTTGAGTAGGTGGATTTTTAGCAGCTCTCTGTTGTATGCGTGTTCACCTCTTCAGTGCCCTGTGTAGGGGCAGAGTTGGACAGGACTTTTTTTTTTTAAGAAGAACGAATTAGTAGATTTATTTAACTGAATTTATAACAGTCCTATCAGGTTTCAGTCTGAAATGTTGGTTCTTGACATGCTCATGGCAGAAGAATGACCAGACACACCAAAGTAAGGCAAGCACAGAAATGAGATTTATTGAGGAGAGAAAGATAGGATTGTAGAGCAAGAGCAAGATGTGTGTTCACAGAGCGTGATACATACGCCACAGACAATGACTGGCTCCACTGTCACAGCAAAGGGAGAGCAAAAGGAAGGGCACTAAAAGGGCCTGGTTATGGTCTGCATCTTGTTTTATAGTGCCTGGATTGGGGTCTCCCTCATGGTT
>NW_012156217.1:561-1813 GCF_000956105.1 Propithecus coquereli
GAAACCTCAAACACCTGGGCTCAAGCGATCCTCCTGCCTCAGCCTCCCTAGTAGCTGGGACTACAGGCATGTGCCACCACACCCAGCAAATTTTTTCTATTTTTAGTAGAGATGGGGGGGTCTCATTCTTGCTGATCTTGAACTCCAGACCTCAAGCTATCCTCCTGCTTCAGCCTCCCAGAGTGCTAGGATTACAGGCATGAGCCACCGTGCCCCACCCTATGACCAGCATTTTTGAAACAAATGCTTTCTCAATCTTCATGGTGAAACACAATTTACCTGGGTGTAACTAGAATTGACTAGAGCTGTAAGAAAGGTCTGGGCAGTGTTGCTTATGCCACCCTCACAAGTTTTCCCATGTGTTATGTGTGCTCATAGAATACAAGTGACTGAATTGGTTTCTTAAAAATAGATATGAAATAAGGAAATCGGCCTAGGTGGATTGGGAGATTTGCTCAATTAAAACTTTTAAACCACCAGGAATCAGGATATATACATTAAAGGATCTTGAGAAAATTACATAAGTTTGTAATTTAAATTTAACTTAACCATAACTGCTTTTTATTACATCTATGGAGAAAAATTAGAGTGATTTTCTAGGGTAGTTTGAAGCAGGCAGGGTCCTTTGAAGGTGGAGAATTTTGCTTTCCATGAATCACTGCCAGGTATATCCCATGCAGGTTGAGCATCTCTTATCTGAAATGCTTGGGACCAGAAGTGTTTCAGTTTTCAGATTTTTTTAAATTTTAGAATATTTGCATTCAACATCCCTAATCCAAAATCCAAAATTTGAAATGCCTCAATGAACATTTCCTTTGAGCATCATGTCCGTGCTCAAAAAGTTTCAGATTTTGGAGCATATTGGATTTTGGATTTTCAGATTAGGGATATTCAACCTGTATTTGCTTTATATTGTGGGCTATATAGAAGCTGCTGTTCACAATGTTGATTTTAAATATCTAAATTGTTCCCAAGCTGCTGTATTTATAAGTAAGTGATGATTTAGATAAAGGCAGCAGCCGCTCAGTATTTGTGCACCATGCTGAGAAGCACTTGCTTGTTGCTGCGAAAGCCAAGATGCTGGGGAAATGGTAGCTCATCTTAGAGGCTAACACTGGAAATGGTTTGTATTGGAAATGGCGCCGCTACCTAGAGAACGTTTGCTCTGTGTACACACTTCTGTCTTTTGACAATTCTTCAATTAGAAAGCTGTATTGCCTTTTAAAAATATAAAGGGAGGAAATAAAAATTT
>NW_012156217.1:2288-2679 GCF_000956105.1 Propithecus coquereli
ACCAGTTGAAAAGAACTTTTCACAGTAAATGGTTAGCAGTAGTCTCTAGAATGTTCCCAAATAATCCTCACAAAGAAATGCTTTTAATTCACTCCTCGAAGCTAAATAGGAGACCACAGAGCAGTCTGTATTCCAGGGAGGGAAAAAAAGTCTGAACGCTGAGTAAATAAAAACATAGCCTAGTGCAACCAGTCTCTTTTTTGTAAAATTGTTGATCTGAAAAGTCTCCACAGTGTCCCAACATAAAGGAGTTTGGGGTGATGGATGTCCCACTTGTTCTGGTTTGATCATTATATGTTGTATGCGTATATCAAAATATCACATATACCCCCAAAATATATACAACTATTATGTATCAACAAAAAAGTGTAATTTTACTCACATATTATAT
>NW_012156218.1:0-23504 GCF_000956105.1 Propithecus coquereli
AGACAATTCTGAGCATGGAAGTTGTGTTGGGGCAGCGGTGTGTGTGTCTGGGGCGGGGCCGGGGGTAGTGTAGGACATTTCCAGCAGAAACGCTATCACTATGGTGGGTTAATGCTGACACAGAGAAAGTTTATTCTCCCAGGAATTTTCTGTCATTCGTCCATCGAGCCAGCCAGTAGAGAATTTCTAACACCGAAAAAATAATAAGCAACGTACTTAGCACTGGGAGGGGCTGGGGTGTGTTTATTTTGGTGTATACAGTGAGGTATGGATTTAAATTGCTTTTAGCAGATAGCTAGCTATGTGTTCCAGCACCATTACTGAATGAGCTGTCATTTCACCATCACCTCCAAGGATCTCCTGAATTATATAATGGTAACTATTATTAATTGTGGGACACATTCATGCGTACCAGGCTCTGCCTCTGGGCTTTCTATTCTGTTCCAGAGACCCAGTACCAGAATATTTAAATCACTGTGGCGTTAAATACGTTTTAATATCTGATAGGGCCAGTTTCTGCGCATTGCACATTTTTTTTTTTCTTACAGGAACGTGTTCGGGCCCGCGGCAGGGGGCGGGGTCGCGCCTCCTCTGCGGCTCTGGTTCCAGCCGAGCCTCACGGACGCCGAGATGGAAATCCCGAGGCTGCTCCCGGCTCGCGGGACACGACCGGGCGGCTGTGGCGGTAGCCCCGCGGGCGGCGGCCGGGTCGACGGAGGCCCTGACCCGCCGGCTGGCCAGGCCCCCACGCGCCGTCTCCTGCTGCTCCGGGGCCCCCAAGATGGCGGGCCCGGGCGGCGGCGCGAGGAGGCCCGCACGGCCTCACGGGGCGCTGGCCCGAGCCTGTTGGCGCTGAGGCCCGATCACGCTAGCGGCGGCGGCGACGACTTCTTCCTGGTACTGCTTGACCCGGTGGGTGGCGACGTGGAGACCGCAGGCGCCGGTCAGGCCGCAGGGCCCGAGTGGAGGGAGGAGGCCGAGGCGGGCCCGGGGCCCCAGGGGGGCGAGAGCGGCGCGAACCCCGCGGGCTGCCCCGCGCTGGGCCCCCGCTGCCTGTCCGCGGATCCCACCCCGGCCCAGATCTCCGCCCCAGGCCCCGGCTCCGCCGCGGCCTTCGCGGGCACCGTCACTGTCCACAACCAGGACCTGCTGTTGCGCTTTGAGAACGGCGTCCTCACCCTGGCCACGCCCCCGCCACCCGCCTGGGAGCCGGGGGTCGGGCCTGCCCCGCAGCGCGCGGGGCTGATCGCCGCGCAGGCTGGGTTCCCGCACGCCGCGCAGCCGGGTGACTGTCCAGAGCTGCCGCCCGACCTCCTGCTGGCCGAGCCGGCCGAACCGGCGCCCGTCCCGGCGCCGGAGGAGGAGGCAGCGGAAGGACCAGCCATTGCCCTGGGCCCCCGCGGGTCGCTGGGCCCCGGCCCAGGCGTGATGCTGTACCTGTGCCCCGAGGCGCAGTGCGGGCAAACCTTTGCCAAGAAACACCAGCTGAAGGTGCACCTGCTGACGCACAGCAGCAGCCAGGGCCAGAGGCCCTTCAAGTGTCCACTGGGCGGCTGCGGCTGGACCTTCACCACCTCCTACAAGCTCAAGAGGCACCTGCAGTCGCACGACAAACTGCGGCCCTTCGGCTGCCCCGCGGAGGGCTGCGGCAAGAGCTTCACCACCGTGTACAACCTCAAGGCACACATGAAGGGCCACGAGCAGGAGAACTCATTCAAATGCGAGGTGTGCGAGGAGAGCTTCCCCACGCAGGCCAAACTCAGCGCCCACCAGCGCAGCCACTTTGAGCCCGAGAGGCCCTACCAGTGCGCCTTTTCCGGCTGCAAGAAGACATTTATCACAGTGAGTGCCCTGTTTTCCCATAACCGCGCCCATTTCAGGGAACAGGAACTCTTTTCCTGCTCTTTTCCTGGCTGCAGCAAACAGTATGACAAGGCTTGTAGGCTGAAAATTCACCTGCGGAGCCACACCGGCGAGAGACCTTTCCTTTGTGACTTTGATGGCTGTGGCTGGAACTTCACCAGCATGTCCAAACTCTTAAGGCACAAAAGGAAGCACGATGATGACCGGAGGTTCACTTGCCCTGTGGAAGGCTGTGGGAAATCTTTCACGAGGGCCGAGCATCTGAAAGGCCACAGCATAACCCACCTAGGCACAAAGCCTTTCGTGTGCCCTGTGGAAGGCTGCTGTGCCAGGTTCTCCGCTCGCAGTAGTCTCTACATTCACTCCAAGAAACACCTGCAGGATGTGGACACTTGGAAAAGCCGTTGCCCGGTCTCCACTTGTAATAAACTCTTCACATCCAAGCACAGCATGAAGACCCACATGGCCAAAAGGCACAACATCGCCCAGGATCTCTTAGCTCAGCTAGAAGCAGCAAATTCTCTTACACCCAGCAGCGAACTTACCAGCCAGGGACAGAATGATCTCAGCGATGCAGAGATAGTGTCTCTCTTCTCTGATGTGCCTGACAGTAGTTCTGCTGCAGTGCTGGACGCAGCATTGGTGAACTCTGGAATCTTGACTATTGACGTGGCTTCTGTGAGCTCAACTCTGGCAGGGAACCTCCCTGCTAATAATAATACTAATTCCTTAGGGCAGGCAGTGGACCCTCGGGCCTTGATGGCCACCAGTGACCTTCCTCAAAGTCTGGATACCTCTCTCTTTTTTGGAACGGCAGCCGCTGGTTTTCAGCAGAGCCCCTTAGATTTGGATGATGTCTCAAGTGTAAGTGCGGGACCATTGGGATCCCTGGGCTCTTTGGCTATGAAAAACTCCAGTCCCGAGCCCCAAGCTTTGACACCCAGCAATAAGCTAACAGTGGACACAGATGCCCTGACTCCCTCGAGCACCCTTTGTGAAAACAGTGTCTCAGAACTCCTGACGCCAACCAAAGCAGAGTGGAACGTACCTCCTGACTCTGACTTCTTCGGACAGGAAGAGGAAACCCAGTTTGGATTCTCCAATCCAGCAGGAAACCATGGTTCTCAGAAAGAAACGGATCTTATCACAGTGACTGGCAGCTCATTTTTGGTATGAACCGACTCTATCCGTTCCTCACCATGTGGCTTACTGTTATTACAGCCAATTTTGAGGATATTCTGGACTAAATGTTTAAATGCAAACATTTCTCATTGGTTTGCAAAACAACACAGCCCTGGACTACAACCTTGAGTCTGGAACTCACCAGTCGTGTGACCCTCATCAAGTCACTTAACCTATCTGAGCCTTAATTTCCTTATTTATAAAATGAGGTGGCTTGAATACATTGTTTTAAGGTCTTTTCATCTTTGTGTTTTCATGGTTTTGTGCTCTTTCTTGAAAAATTTAGGGCATTTTACAATGATTAATTATTGCATTTGCTGTTGATGTAATGAGAAGGACCTTGAGTCCTTTGAGCATTAAATGATCAGAGATTGTGGTACTGCTGTTTTACATCAAAAACTTAATGAAGATTTTATATAGTGCCAAAATATTTTTAAAATCTGGTGGTAGAGCTAAAAGAAAAAGCTAAAAGTATGGGTTGGTTCTTCTTACCTGTTTATCATTCCAGCCTCCTTTTTTTAATATGGGAGGCTATGTTATTTTTGTGGAAATTATCGGGGCTTTGATATGACACAGACCTGGAGTGAAATATTGGCTTTGTGGTGTTGAATAAGTGGCCTTAAATAAGTTATTGAGTCTAGCTAAGCCTCAGTTCCTAGCAATGAACTCATATCTGGTATATTCTAGACTTCTTTTTCTATTCTAGTAGTTGATATTGAAGAGAAAATATTACATTTCAAGCATGTTTTTGTGAATCTTTACCTTTCCTGCCCCTTATCTTCCCTCCTCACATGAGAGAAATTAGCATAATTTAATATGACACTTTTACAGCCAATAAGCATTTAGGAAGGTTAAAACATGTGGAAGGGAATTTATTTCTTCCAAAGATTAGGAAGTATTTTTCTCCCCACAATTCTTGTGTGACATTGTGCACATGTCCATTAGACCAGTGTGCTACTGTCTTTGTTATGCTTTCAAAGCCAGAGTCTACTGTTCCAAGAAAATCTAGAAATGGACAAGTGTGAGATTTTTCTCCCCTCTGTGCCCTGGAGAGCTCATTGCTGGCCCGCTCCCAGAGTTGAGAACTTTTGTCTGTATTTTGAGTAGATACTATCTTATGTAAGTGTTGCATTTTATAGTTTATGTAGCACTTTCACAACTAGTATATTTGATCCTCGCAATCCTGTGAGGTAGCTGTGGCAACAAAGTCTAAACTACAGTTCACATTAAAATTTACCTAATTCAAATTAAAAATGGATTTCGCTTAGTAACAATTAATTATGTATGTATATATAGTTCAAAAAGAGGAGGAAATGTTTCTACCTCTCTCCTTGTACTCTTCTGAGTCATAACCATTGTATTATTAACCATTTGCTCTGTTCCACCTTAATCGATGCCTGTTACATTCTGTCTGCCCTGCTCCCTCTCCACTCCATTTCCTTGCATGTGCACACTAGTCCTTGCCTTGCATCTCCTTTGGTTTTTTAACTTTTTGATTAATCAAGTCTCTTTCGTGGTCACCATCTCTCAGCCATTCTTCTAATGACCGATTTTTCAGTCACTGTATTACTGCAAGTCTGTATGTGCACTGAGAAATTATTTTCTGGGTCAAATGACAATGTGTTTGTATATGAGTCAGATGAAAATGGGGATATTTTACGTAAGGTGTTAGTGACAAGTACTAGTTTTCTAAGATTTTTCACCATGTAGTTCTGCTAGCAGACTCTATTAGTTGCTTTCAAATATTGTAACTCAGTACTGTTTACATGTGGCTACTTCGGGATAACAATTATTATGGCACTTTGGCAGTGCACTTTATAATTTGCCATTTTGAAATGTATCTGTACTGTCTTTATACTTTTAAATTGGTTGTACTTATTTAATGAAAAATCAAAAAAATATACTAAATTTGTAATTCAAAGAAGTAGTCAGAATTTTATTATGTCTGCTCATTTAAGAGATGTCCCTCAGCATTTTGGAAAGATTTTAAGCCCACTTTAGAAATGTGTTGTCATTAGTTAAAAATTAGTTAAAAATTTTTTATTCTTTTCCTATAGACAGGAATGCAGAAGCTTGACGGGAACACATAGGTCATAGGCATTAATTAAGATATAGATATTTTAAAACTGTCACTTCTTTTCTTTAGTCCCTCAGACGTATTTCCTCCCATGAAAGCTATCATAAACTATAATTTTGTTATAGTCTGTGGAATTTATAAAGGATAAAGTTTTCTTTTCTTTTTCCTTTTTCTTTTCTTTCTTTTTCTTTTTCTTTCTTCTTTTTTTTTTTTAATACAGGGTCTTGCTTTGTTGCCTAGGCTAGTGTGCGGGGATGTCATCGGAGCTCTCTATAACCTCAAAATTTTGGGCTCAAGCGCTCCTCCTGCCTTGATCTCCCAAACTGCTAGGTGTGAGCCACTGCGGCTGGCCTAAATTTTTTGGCCTAAATTTTTCTTTCCTTGAAGATACAAATCTTGTAATTGTGGGATCACATGGTTTGTTTCACTTAATTTTTTTCAAAAGATTTCTCTTTTAATACTATTTTTCCAGCATGAAGGTGGAAATGGCATGTAATTACATTCAGAAGTATGACTACAAACATAGTGGTTACATTTCTATAGGTATTGGCATAAATTTACCATTTTTTTAAACAATAGGGCATGATTTAATTTTATCTCATTTTCCTTTTGTGTATCTTCAGTCCTTGAATTATTAACATTTTTCCAATTGAAAACACACTAACGAAATGCCTTGCAGGAAGATTTGATTCCAGGAAACCCTGTTGAGCATATTTATCATGAATTAAAATATGTTAATCTTGACATTTTCACCAGTTACCTAATTATATTGTTACATAATTGAAAGCCTGAAGTAGTAGAAGTGAAACTTAATAGAATATGAGGATCATCTTTCTCTAAGAATTAAATGCTTCATATTGCCATCCAGGAAAAACAAGAGAAGGCTTTAGTATAACAGGATATTTATGACTATTCTTTTATTCTTGAAAAAGCAATGATTAACTTTCTGCTTTCATAATTCCATAGTAATTATTGGTATCAAACAGATATACTTGATGATTTGATAATAAAACCTAAATTAAATGCTCAAAATATGTAATAAAATATAAGGCTGAGTAATATATATATATTACTTTTGAAAAATAGATTTGCTTAGCAATTTTTGAAAAGGAAATTGTGTGCTTGGAGTTTATAAAACAGATTGTCTAGGCACAAAACTACATATAAAATGCAAAGCACTCATTAAAACTAAATTTTATGTATTTGTTAAATTTAAATTGATGGGCTCTTGGGTTAACAATTTTTAAACTATGCTCCCCATTGTATATTTCAACTTCATTTACTGACTACTTGCAGAGATATAGATAAGAAGAGTAAAGTATGAGCCTTATCTTAATTTTGGAAAGGACATAGAAATTCACATATTAAACATTTCACAACTAAACAATATAAGCAAACATATTTTCGGACACCAAATGAATGACTTGGAGGAAGAGAAGGACAGGAGTTGGGGTTTAAGGGATGATTAGATTTAGTTATGTAGAGAAGAGGGTTGGTGAGTTCCAGCCATGGAGGAAAGCACAACACTGGGAGAGACACTCAACTCAAACTCCGGGCTCCTGTTTGGTAAGTGCTGGGTGTTTGGGGTTAGACTGCCATTATGGAATCAAATTCTGGAAGGCTGTGTAAACCAGTCAGAATAGATATGACTTTTTTCTGAATATGGTTAAAAGTCTGAAGATATTTGAGAAGGGAATTTAAAATATGAATATATAGAAATATTAATATAGTGGATGCAAACAATGTGGATTTCATAGGGGAGATAGGAAAATCATTTAGGAATCTGTTGTATTAATTCTGGGGTGCTGTAATGGAGGCTTGGACCAGAGTGGTGGCAGGAAGAGACAGATATCAGAGATGTTTCCAAATTGAGGAGGTGAATATAACTTGATGACTTATTGAATATATAGGACATCCATCAGAAAGAGAAAGGAAGATAAAAAATGACTAAGGAATCTTTGAGACTAAAAATTACATTTCACTAATATGATCAAGAAGTCGTATAATGAAATCTTTTCAGGAATATTTATGGTAAGATGATTAGGGTATATTTAATTGAGAAGTGATAAATCATAGTTATTCTGGAATAAACCATGCATATTGTGGATTATCCACACCATTAGACAGTGGGGCCACTTTATCTTGTTTGGCTCCCTCACAGGTTCTCAGATTCACATTGATGTTTGCATTCTTACTTCCCTTTGAGTATTTGCAGGCCTCTCCAGCCTTGTACAATACAAGCCCAGACTACTCTGCATCAAAATGAGCTATGTCACCTCTGGCTGCCATTTCTTTCTTTCTACTACTCTCATCCCTACTACAGATATTCAACAGGTATTTTATGTGGTGCTAATTAACAAATCAGTTCTCTATAATTTGGAAGTTGGTACTTAGTTATTAATTTCAATAGTTTCTCTAGTTTCTCATCATAAACTTTGTTAGATTGAGTTTTACTTGCATTTTTCTCAGATTGGAAGAGACAGCACTAAGAATGTCCAAAATCCAACTTTGATGTGATCCTTTGGGGCTCCTTACTCATAATTCTCTCTGTCACTAGCTAACATAGTAGGTCAAGTGATGGTGTGGGAACTCAGTCACAGAAATCATATCCTCTGTTCTCTTCACACCATATTCTTTCCATTTTACAGTTACTCTGACTACTTATGGTGATAACTCAGTGGAAATGGAGTGGGAGAGAGAGAGAGAGAGAGAGAGAGAGAGAGAGAGAGAGAGAGAGAGAATGTATAATTAACTACCTAGCAATTACATTTTGTTTGATAGTGAATTTGCCATCCTGTATTGTCAACAGAACAATTCACCTCATTCTAGTTTTCTGCTGACATTTATGGACATGCAAAACACATTAACTGTTATTCTGTCTGCTAACAGAAAATAACTCAATATTGTAAACAAAGATGACAATGATTCTTAAGAGCACTAATACAGTACAAATCCTTAGGAATATCTCTTATTATTACCAGCTTATAGCAGTTGCTAGTTATTGAGTGCCTACTCTTGTGTGAGGCCCTATGAAGTATAACACAAAAGTATATTTCATTAATTCATTCAAACATTTTTAGCACATTTTTGACAAATTCTGCTCACACACATTATGAGCTAGACAGAAGCAATGAAAAATAATATATAATCAAGTTCTGGATTGTTATATATTAGAATAATACATATTTAAATAGAATAGCAGTTATTCTCACAGTATGGACTGAAAATTACAATGAGGAAAAATTCAATGCACAGATTATCAAAAGCTATTTCAAAAAGTTCTAAGAATCTAACATTTATCCTGGGATACAGCAATTAGGATAAACTATTCTAAATTAAAATTTAAACAGAAATGTGAATTGTAGCTTTAATTAATTATAGAAAAATTCTTTGGAAAATAAATTGTAAATTATGCTTTATTTCAATGTATTTTTGATTGGAATCCTGGATATATTAAGTGTTATACCTGAAAGTGATATTTTGGACATCATGTAGGACAAACATGTTATTTTCAAATGAGAAAACCATAGCTCATAAATAAATGGTAATTAAACCTGTATTTTTCAAAATACATTTTCCTTTCTTCATACTGGACACAAAATTAATTTTCTGAAGCAAAAAAACAAGGACTTTAATAAGATAGTAATTATTTTATATAGATTCATTAGCTGAAAAGAAGGGTATATAAACTTCATGTGATATTTGGGACTGAGAGCTACTGGAGTTTACCATGAAGAAAGAATCTTGAGACTTTGCCAGTCATATGGTGAGGAATGAGCTAAATCATCAAGCAAGCATTTCAGATTCTGATTTAAGTATATGTAACTTAACACATTTGGAAAGGAGAACAAAGTCCACTATAACAAAGTAAAACTCTCTTTAGTGATAAACAACATTAAATTTCCAAGTTCCAATAGATTTTAAGTGTTTTCACCACACACACAAAAAATAAGTACAGGAGGCAATACATGCATTAATTAGCTCGATCTAGCCATTCTACAATGTGTTCATATTTCAAAACATCATGTTGTATAAATGTACACAATATTTATAAGTTTGAAAAGTAAACTTCAGGCCGGGTGTGGTGGCTCATGCCTGTAATCCCAGCACTCTGGAAGGCCAAGGTGGGAGGATCACTTGAGCTCAGGAATTCCAGACCAGCCTGAGCAAGAGTGAGACCCCGTCTCTAAAAAAATTAAAATAAAATAATAAAATGTAAAATAAATAAAATAAAATTGAAAAATTGAAAAACCAGTAACAAATGGTAGCTAAAATGAAAACATTTCAACTCCAAGACATTCGTACTTTGGAATAAAACTAAGAAATGATTAATCTTTATCAGTAACTTTTTTCCATTTCCTGTTTACACAAACAATGGAGGGGTATAACTGCAGTGTGAAACTACATTATGCTGCATGTAGAAGAAGGAAGCTTGTCTCATGTCTGTTTGTAGGGAAACTGGCCAAAACAAAGAGCTGAAATGGAAATTCCACAGTCAGTGAATCAGTGAATAAAGCAGCAGTTCATTCCAGGCTAGGTCCAATTTTAGAATATGTTTTGCCAGATGGACTGAATACATTTTTTTTTCCTCCCAATTTGTGTTGGCATTAGTTTGTTAATGCTAATTTTAGCACTTGACATTTCCAAAGAGATGTAACAATTTTTCCCTTAAAGTCACCTTGTGTTCATCTGCTTTCTAGAACTAATTATTATTTTATTGTTAATTATTATTAATAATAGGAATTGCATCAGATGTCATGGCATGCTAATAGAAAAAGGGAAAAGCTAATATTATTTTTACCTCATTTTTCAAAATGTTGGTTAAGTAAAGTTTTTCTCTTTTTTATATGAGTACTCAATTTTCTCATTTGGGTATGTCACTGTCATGTACTTAGAAAGCAATAGAATTTGAGAACATTGTTAAAAGAAGTGTTTATAATCATAACTTTAGAAATCTAGCTATTTTGAAAATGAAGAAATCTGGGCTAGGCAAAGGAAAGTGGTTTTGGAAAGGGATGAACGTCAAATTCACTGGAGGGAGACAAAAGAGAATCATTTCTGTTATTAAATCAGATTTTGTATGTATGAATTTTGCTGATAAATCCAATCTTGTATATTATTTGACATATTTTTATTCAGTTCATTTTTAGAAGACTGTATCTACAGCATCAGGTCTTTAGGTGAGGCCTAAAAATTTGGCTAACTTGTATTATATTTCATTTTGACATTAGGCGCTGGCTGGGTAGTCCTTTTCACTGCTAAATCTATGTACCAAATCTAATGAATATTGTAAAAAACAGCCTGGATAGAATCTTGTTTACAAAGTGATTCTGATTGTTACTATAGATGCTCCTGGGGCAAAAAACTCCTTAAAGATAAAATGCTACCTGTAATTATGGAAATCATTAAGGCTTCTTCCCCAAAACGGAAATTAGAAAATAAAATTTAAATAATCAAAAGGTTAAGTGTTCTCTACAGTTGCCTAACTGTGTTTAGTCAAAAACATCTGGATAAAAACACGGTGGCAATTTTGAAACATGTCCATTATTTTCCAGTTACAGTTAGGCATAAAAAAGCATCAAATAGATGTTATTGCAGCATTGGTCATCTGTCTGTCTAATATCATCTGGCTTTCACAAGTTTAATGAAGACAGTAAGCAGTGAAGAGAAAAGTTTTCCGAGGTTAGGCCCTGACCATGAAATGGCAAAATGTGGTCAAATTGGATGCTATTGATTATTTTACGTGATAATCTTAGTAATTGGTGCTTTTAACTATTTTCACTCCAAATATTCTTTCAGGTGTTTTTATACTGAATGTGAATCTTTAATTCTTGCCATTAAATTAGCTAATTGATTTTTTATTTCATTTTTTTCAAGATTGGTGGATTATTCAATTCAATAAACATTCAGATAACAGCCTACAGATTAATTGTGCAGCTGTATTGTATATTTTAATTATTTGTTGATTTATTTTTGAGCTACCATATATTGAATTATAACTGGCTCTAAAAACATTTTTAATTTGTAAAATTTGTGATTTTCATAAATTTTATTAAAACATATCACAGAAGTACACCAATGACAAGGATATTGATCCATGAATTTTCACAAAGTGAATACACCTATGCAAACACTACTCAGATAAACTAGAACACTACCAGAATCTCAAAGCTCCCTCATATCCTCTTCCATTCACTACCATCCTGAACCAAAAATAAATATTATCTTAACTTCCAAACCCATAGATTAGAGGTGTCTTGGTTCTTTTGTTCATTCATTATTATTATCAAGCTGAAATTCACATAATATAAAATTTACCATTTTAAAGTGTACAATTCAGTGGTTTTTAGTACATTCACAATGTTGTGGAACCATCACAACTATGTAATTCCGGAACATTTTTACTACTTTAAAAAGAAACCCCTTAGCCATTCTCTATTCCCCCCCATCTCCTGGAAACTACTACTGACTGTCTCTGTGGATTTGCCTATACTGAGTATTTCATATAAATGGAATTATACAATATGTGACCTTTCATGTCTGGCTTCTCTTAGTTTGTTTTCAAGGTTCATCCATGTTGTAGCATGTATCAGTACTTCATTCCTTTTATGGCTGAGTTATATTCCATTGTATAATTAGGCCACATTTTGTTTACTTAATCATCAGTTAATAGACATTTGGGGTGTTTCCACTTGTTAGTTATTACAAATAATTCTGCTATAAAGATTTATGCACAAGTTTTGTGTGAATATATTAAAAGTACAGATTAGTTTTGCTTATTTTTACGCTTTATGTTAACTGTGTATTCTTTTTGTTTTTGACTTCTTTTACTCAACATTTTGTTTGTGAGCTTCAGCCATGCTTTTGCATGTAGGAGCAGTTTACTTATTCTTGTTGTGCAGCTCTAGTGTATGCCTCTACCTTTAGATTCTGTTTATAGATTACTGTTTCCAGTTATTGACAAGTGTCAATTATGCTGCTATGAACAATCAAATACACCCTTTTTTGTGAGGACATGTATGCATTTCTGTGGGTTATATATGTAGGAGTGGAGCTGGGTATATTTAATTTTAATAACTACTGCCAGACACTTTTCCAATGTGTTTTACTAATTTACACTCCCACCAGCAGTTATCAGGGTTCTAATTCCTCCACAACCTCACCAACATGTGGTAATGTTTGGCTTTTACATTTAGCCATTATGGGAGATGGTTACTGGAATTTCATTGTAGTTTTAATTTACATTTCTCCAATAAAATTGGGAATTGTTGCATAGTTAATTATAGAAGAAACCTTGAAGTGTGTAAAAATTTTTAAATGTAACAATTTATTTGAAAGCTGCTTTGTAGTGAATTTCCTAAAGGTTTCTGTGTTTGAGAGAAATATAGAATGCCAAAGAAATGCATATTAGTGTACTTTTTCAGCTTTATTGAGATATATTTTACAAATAAAAATTGTATATACTTAAGATTTGCAACGTGATGTTTTGGTATACATATACATTATGAAGTGATTACTGCAATAAAGCTAATTAACATATCCATCACCTCATATAGTTACATAGTAACCACATTTTAGAAGAATGAGAACATTTAAGATCTACTTTCTTAGCAATTTTCAAGTATACAATACAATATTATTATAACTATGCTGTACATTGAGTCTTCAGAACTTTATTCATCTTATAGCTGAATATTTGTACCCTTTTACCAACATTTTCCCATCTCCTCCTTCCCCCAGCCCCTGGAAGCCACCATTCTACTCTCTCCTTCTACCAGTTTG
The DNA here is from genome assembly GCF_000956105.1 of Propithecus coquereli. Taxonomy (NCBI): domain Eukaryota; kingdom Metazoa; phylum Chordata; class Mammalia; order Primates; family Indriidae; genus Propithecus; species Propithecus coquereli. Next base: position 12,905 of record NW_012156218.1, read on the forward strand.
ACTGTTTTAGATTCCACTTATAAGTGAGATCATGCAGTATTTGTCTTTCTGTGCCTGGCTTATTTCACTTAGTAAAATCACATTATTAACTAATTTGTATAGAGACATTTTTTTTAAGAGACCATTTTACTTTTTATTTTATGTTTTTTTAAATTCAGGATATTATGGGGGTACAAACATTTTGGTTACATGAAATGCATTTGCCTTGCTCAAGCCAGGGCCACAAGCATGTCCCTCCCACATACAGTGCACCCCATCTCCATTAGCTGTGGATTCACCCCCCAACCCCTCTACCCCCACACCTCCCCACACCTGACTGGCACCCAATGAATATTACCACCGTGTGAGCACCTTAATGTTGATCAGTTAGTAGCAATTTGATGGCGAGTACATGTGGTGCTTGTTTTTCCATCCTTCTGATACCTCACTTCGAAGAATGCGTTCCAGCTCTATCCAGGATAATACAAGACATGCTAGATCACCATTGTTTTTTTGTGGTTGAGCAGAACTCCATGGTATACATACACCACATTTTATTAATCCACTCATGTATTGATGGGCATTTGGGTTGTTTCCACATCTTTGAAATTACTGCTGGTGGGATTGCAAATTAGTACAACCCCCGTGGAAAGTAATTTGGAGATACCTCAAAGAGCTAAAAATAGAAATACCATTTGATTCAGCAATCCCACTAGTAGGCATCTACCCAGAGGTATAGAGACATTTTTAATGGCATCTCTGTATGTTGCTGATATTCTCTATTAATCCATATTGGTAAAGGGCTTCATTATAAAATTCTTGGAGAAATATGGAAATAAAAATGAATTGGGCTTGTGATTGTAAAGTTCCTTTTAAGATTAGGAGAAAAAGAATTAAATAAATGAAACATGAATGAAATAGGCAAGTAGAACACACATATTTCTATGTCATGGGAATATTTCTGAGTTAGTATACAGCACATAGTTTGCCTGACAAAGTTATTAATATCTCTCCTTTTTCACACCAACTATCCAGAGCTGAAAACCCATAAAACTACAAGAAGGTGGAAACCCCATGCAGAGTCTGTAATTGTGAGACAAATGTGAAACATGCAGAATACTGTCTGTTTCACACCAAATTTTCAAGAATTCCATAATGTTAGATTAACTCCTAAATAAATAATCTAACATGGAAGACATTCCTTTGATGTCATTAATTACAGTTAAAGGACATAGTAGAAATGAGTTATGAACTACTCTTTATTGAAAGCGTAGATATTTTTAAATTCAATTCAATCACTATGTTAATTTTTTGGCAAGTATTTCCGCTTAGTTGAGATAGCATTACTACTCAGACCTAGAGCAATATAACTGTTTTTTTAAACCTTTTTATTGACACATAATTGTACATATTTATGGGGTACGTGTGATATTTTGATGCATGCATACATTCAATGTGTAATGATCAAGTCAGGGCATTTAGGATACTCATGACTTCAAACACTTATCATTTCTTTGTGATGGGAACATTTGAAATCTTTTCTAGCTATTTTGAAAGGTACGATATTTTATCATTAAGTATATAGTCACTCTACTGTGATACCAAACACTAGAACTTATTTCTTCTATCTAACTGTATGTTTGTACACATTAACCAACCTCTGTTCACCCTCTTCCACTCTTCCCAGACTCTGGTAACCATTATTCTACTATCTACATGAGATCAACTTATTATATTTAGTTCCCACATGTGAGTGAGAACTTGTGATATTTGTCTTTCTGTGCTTTGATTTTTTCACTTAACCTAACGACCTCTGGTTTTATCCATGTTGATGCAAATGATAGGATTTCATTATTTTTTGTGGTTGAATAGTATTCCATTGTGTATACGTAACAAACTTTCATTATTCATTCATTTGTTGATTGATGAACACTTAGGTTGATTGCATATCTTGACTATTGTAAAAGTGCTACAGTAAATATGTGGGTATCCCTTCAATGTACTGATTTCCTTTCCTTTGGATAAATAGCCAGTAGTAGGATTGCTGGATCATATAGTGCTTCAAGTTTTAGTTTTTTAAGAAACCTCTATACTTTTTTCCATAAAGGCTGTACTAATTTAAATTCCCACAACATATAATAGTTTCCTTTACTTTGCATCCTCACGAGCATGTGTTATTTTTTGTCCTTTTAACAATAGCCATTCTGCTCTAACTGGGGTAAGATGTCTCATTGTGGTTTTGATTTGCATTTTCCTGATGATTAGTGATGTTGAGCATTTTTTTCATGTACCTGTTAGCTATTTGCCTGTCTTTTTTTTTTTTTTTTTTGGAGAAATGTCTATCCAGATCCATTGCCCACTTTTTTTTTTTTTTATTAATTCTTTTTTTTATTTTCTTTATTTTTTTTTTATTTCAGGGTATTATGAGGGTACAAACATTATGGTTACACTTTATGTCTTTGCCTCACCCAAGCGACGGTTAAAGGCATGCGCCTCCCCCCTAAAATACTCCCCATGTCCTTTAGTTGCGGGTTTACCCCCCATCCCCTTAATCCCTGGAGAATATTACTGCCACGTGAGCACCCTAGTGTTCATCAGTTAGTACCAATTTGATGGCGAGTACAAGTGGAGTCCATTCTTCTGATCTTGTGGTGCCTCACTTTGGATAATGCATTGCCCACTTTTTAATGGAATTATTTGGTGTTTTTTTAAATTTATTTTCATATCTTTGTTTTTACAGATTTAGAGGGTACAAGTGCAGTTTTGTTACCTGGATGTATTGCATAGTGGTGAAGTCTGAGCTTTTTGTGTAACCATCGTCTGAATAGTGAACATTTTGTTTGAGTTCCTTGTAAAATCTGTATATTAGTCCTTTGTTGCATAGTTTGAGAATATTTTTTCCCATTATGTAGGTTGCCTATTTACTCTGTTGATTATGTCTTTTGCTGTGTAGAAGCTTTTTAAGCTGAATCAAGTCCCACTTTTCTATTTTGGTTTTGTTGCGTTTGCTTTTGAGGGCTTAGTCATAAATTCTTTGCCTAAGCCAATGTCCGGAAGAGATTTTCATAGGTTTTCTTCTAGAATTTTTATAGTTTTAGGTCTTATATTTAAGTCTTTAATCCATCTTGAGTTCTTTTTTTATATGGTGAGAGATAAGGGTCCAACTTCATTTTTCTGCATATGGCTACCCGCTTTTCCCAGAAACTTTTATTTTTACTTTTTAAATTTTTAGATATGGTGTCTCACTGTATTATCCAGGCTTGAGTGCACTGGTGTGATCATAGCTCACTGAAGCCTCAAACTCCTGGGTTCAAGCGATCCTCTTGCCTCAGCCTGCCAAGTAGCAGGGACTACAGGTACATGCCACCACACTTGGCTATTTTTTTCTTTTTATTTTGTTGTAGATTGTAAAGATGAGATCTTGCTATGTCGCCCAGGGTGGTCTTGAATACCTGCCCTCAAGCAATCGTCCTGCCTTGGCCTCCCAAAGCAGTGGGATTACAGGCATGAGCCACCATGCTGGGCCCATTTATTGAATAGGGTGTCCATTCACCAGTGTATGTTTTTGTCTACTTTGTCAAAGATTAGTTGGTTGTAGTTACGTGATTTTATTTCTGGGTTTTCTATTCTGTTCCATTGATTTTTATGTCTATATATTTATTTTTATACCAGTACCATGCTGTTTTGGTTACTGCAGCCTTATAGTATAAAGTCATGTAATGTGATGTTTCCTGCTTTGTTCTTTCTGTTCAGGATTGCTTTGATTTTTAGGCTCCTTTTTGGTTTCATATGAATTTTGGGATTGTTTTTTCTAATTCTATGATAAATGGCATTGGTATTTTGATAGGAATTGCACTGAATCTGTAGATTGCTTTGGAAAGTATGGTCATTTTAACAATATTGATTCTTTCAATCCATATGCATGGGAAGTTTTTCCATTTGTTTGTGTCATCTATGATTTATTTCATCAGTGTTTCATAGTTTTCCTTGTAGAGATCTTTTGCCTTTTTGGTTAAATGTATTCCTAGGTATTTCATTTTTAATGTAGCTGTTCTAAATGGTATTGAGTTCTTGATTTAATTCTCAACTTGGTTATTATTGGTGTATAGAAATGCTACTAACTTTTGTACACTGATTTTGTATCCTGAATCTTTACTAAATACATTTATCAAATCTAGGAATCTTTTGGGGAATTCTTTAGGCTTTTGTAAGTATAAGATAACATCATCACCAAACAGCAATAATTTGACTTCCTCTTTACCAATTTGGATGTGCTTCATTTCTTTCTCTTGCCTGATTACCCTGGCTAGGACTTCCAGTACTATGTTAAATAGAACTGCTGAAAGTGAGTATCCTTGTCTTGTTCACATACTTAGGGAATGTTTTCAACTTTTCCCCATTCAGTATGATGTTGGCTGTGGACTTGTCATATATGGCTCTAATTATTTTGAGGTATATTCCTTCTACGCCTAGTTTATTGAGGGTTTTTATCATGAAGAGATGCCGAATTTTACCAAATGCTTTTTCTGCATCTATTGAGATGACCATATAAAATCACATTTATTGACTTGCGTATTTTTTAACCATCCTTGCATCCCTGGAATAAAACCCATTTGGTCATGCTGTGTTATCTTTGTTGTGGGGTCAGTATCCCCATTGCATTGCACTGCTTGCTCCCCAAGGTGTTGGACACTATGTGGGCTACACTTCTGGGCACCCAGCCAGAACACCAAGTCCAGCTGGCATGTTGCTGCAGACCTTTGGGTGGACATGGGAGGATGTCAGCAGGGCTCCAGGGATATGGAGATTTAGGGGATGTTGGATCCCAGGGAAGGTTGTAGTCTTTTGGGGCCTGAGCTCTCTGAATGGCACTGTGCTGAAGCTGCTTGAATCTTGGTGGGTTTGTTGGACCCAGTGCAAACTCTCTCTCTTGGCCAATGCCATCAGGTGCACACCTAACAGCTTCCTATACCATTCTCATGTCCCACAAGGGTCAAGTTATTCTCCTGTGGCTAAGATTGGAGTCCACAGGGGAAATGTGGACTTCTGGGGACCTTTCTATTATCTTTTCCTGAAATAGGGAGTTCCTCCTGGCTTCAAGCTGATCCCAGACAGGTCAGCTGCTTTTCTTTCCTCTCCTTTTGTGCCTCAGAGTCTACCTGTCGGTTCCCTGTTGAATTCCAGTGTTCTTTCTTATAATCTCTATTCAACATGTGGTTATCTACTTGCTGTTTTGGTCTTTCTTCTTTTTTTCTTTTTCTAGACATGGGTTGCTGTGCAGCCCAGGCTAGAGTGCAGTGGTGTGATTATAGCTCACTGCAGCTTTGAACTCCTGAGCTCAAGCAATTCTCCTGCCTCAGCCTCCTGAGTAGCTATGACCACAGGTGCAAACCAACACACCAGCTATTTTTTTTTTTTTGGTAGAAACAGGGTCGCACTGTATTTTGGTCCTTCTTCGTGGAGAAGTCAAGTGCCATCACCTCTGATCAGCCCTCTTGAAGCCTGCCTGTTACTTTTTTTTATTGATACATAATAATTGCACATATTTATGGAGTACATGTGAATACATTTGATACATGCATAAAATGTGCAATGATTGAATCAGGATAATTGGGGTATCCATCACCTCAAACAATTATCATTTCTTTATGTAGGGAATATTCCAAAGCTTCCTTTCTAGCTATTTTGAAACACGCAACAAATTATTGCTAGCTATAGTTGCTCTACTGTGCCATCAAACACTAGAACTTATTCCTTCTATGTAACTGTATTTATGTACCCATTAACCAACCAGTCTTTATTCCCCCCACCTTCCTACTCTTCCTAACCTCAGTATCCACCATTCTCCTTTCTACCTCCATAAGATCAATTTTTTTAGTCCCCACATATGAATGAGAACACGTGATATTTGTCTTTCTGTGCCTGGCTTTTTTCACTTAACATAATGTTCTTCAGTACCATTCATGTTGCTGCAAATGACTGGATTTCAGTTTTTATGAATAATATTCCATCCCATATATATTCCACATCTTCTTTATGCGTTCTACCCTTGATGGGCACTTAGATTGATGAATAGTGTGAATAGTGCTGCAAAAATCATTGGCCTGCAGATATCTCTTCAATATACTTATTTCATTTTTTCTTTTCTTTTTTTGGATATATACACAGCAGCGATATTCCTGATTGCATGGTAGTTTTAAGTTTTTGAGGACCCTCCATACTGTTTGCCCTAGTGGCTGAACTAATTTATATTCCCACCAACAGTTTAGGAGCATTCCCCTTTCTATGCATCCTTGCCAGAATGTGTTATTTGTTGTCTTTTTAGTAATAGCCATTTTAACTGGTGTGACATGATAGCTTATTCACTGCGGTTTTGATTTGCATTTCATTCATAACTAGTGATATGGGGCATTTTTTCATATACCTCTTAGCTCTTTGTGTATCTTATTTCAATTGATACGTAATAATTGTTCATATTTATGTAGAATGTGTAATTTATTGACACATACATACAATGTGTAATGATCAAATGAAGGTAATTAGAATAACTATTACCTGCAACATTTATCATTATTTTAGATTGGGGACATTTCAAATCTTCTAGCTATTTTGAAATATACATTAAATTATTCTTAACTATAATCACCCTACTGTGCTATCTAGAAGCACTAGAATACTAGAAGGTATTCTTTCTATTTTTATACTCACTAACCAACCTGTCTTTATTACCCCCTACCATTTCCAGCTTATAATAACTATCATTACATTCTCTACCTCCATGATATCTACTTTTTTAACTTCCACATATGAGGGAATACATGCTATATTTGTCTTTCTATGGCTAGCTTATTTCCTTCCATGGTGCTGCAAATGACAGGATTTCATTCTTTTTTAAATGGTTGAATAGTATTCAATTATGTATATAAACCATGTTTTCTTCATTCATTTAATCACCGAGGGACATTTAGGTTAATTCTATATTTTGGCTATTGTAAATAGTGCTGCAGTAAACATGGGCCTGTAAATATCTCTTTGAGATGCTGGATTTTCAGTCTTTTTTATGTATATCCAGCAGTGGGATGGCTGAATCTTATAGTAGATCTATTTTTAATTTTCTGAGGAACCTACATACTATTTTCCATAATGGCTATACTAATTTACATTCCTACCAACAGGGTATGAGCATTTCTATTCCTCCATATTCTTGCTAGCATTTGTTGTCTTTTGGTCTTTTTTATAATAGCCATTTTAACTGGGGTGAGTTGATATGTCCTTCTGGTTTTCAATTGCATTTCTCTAATGATTAGTGAGGCTGGGCATTTTTTCATATACTTGTTGGCCATTTGTATGCTTTCTTTTGAGAAATATCTATTCAGATCATTCACATGTTTTTAAATTAAATTACTTTTTTTTTTCTGTTGTGTTCTTTGTGTTTCTTATATATTCTGGTTGTTAATGTCTTGTCAGATGGATAGTTTGCAAATATTTGCTCCCATTCTGTAGGTTGTCTCTTCACTCTGTTGATTGTTTCCTTAAGCTGTCCAGAAGTTTTTTTCGCTTGATATAAACTCATATTTGTCCATTATAGCCTTTTTTTCTCTGTGCTCTTGAGGTCTTACCCAAAACATCTTCCCAGACCAAAGTCCTGAAGCTTCTTTTCCCCAACATTTTCTTCTAGTAATTTCATACTTTCAAGTATTACATTCAACTCTTTAATCCATTTTGACTTGACTTTTTTTGTATATGGTCAGAGATAGGGGTCTAGTTCTATTCTTCTGTACATGAATATACGTTTATCCCAGCACACTTTATTGAAGTGATTGTCCTTCTAACAATTTTAGTTCTAACAGTTTTTTTGATGGAGCATTAAGGGTTTCCTGTATCTAAGATCACGTCATCTGTAAAAAAGGACAATTTGACTTCCTTCTTTCCAATCTTTATATTCTATTTCTCCCTCTTAAATAATTGCTCTGGTAGGACTTCCAGCACTATGTTGAATAAGAAAAATGAGAGTGGTTATCCTTGTCTTGTTGTAGTTATTAAATAAAAATCTTCATCTTTTACCTATTCAGTATAATGTTAGTTGTGTGTTTGTCACATATAGCTTTTATTCAGTTGAGGTATGTTCCTTCTATGCCTAGTTTGTTGAATATTTTTATTATGAAGGTACATTGATTTTATCAAATTTCTTTTCTGCATCTACTGATACGATCCTTTGTTTTTTTACCTTCATTCTGTTGATGAGATGCATCATATTTATTGATCTCTGTACATTGAGTCATTTTGAATCCCTATGATTCAAATTTCACTTGATCATGGTGAATGATCTTTTTAATATACAGCTAAATTTGGTTTGCTGGTATTTTGTTTAATATGTTTACATCTATATTCATTAATGTTATTGGCCTATCATTTTTGTTCTTATTGTTGTTTTCTTGTGTTGTTTGGGTATCAGGATAATGCTGACCTCATAGAACCAATTTTCAACAATTCAATCTTCTTTCTCCAGCACCATTTATTGAAGAGACTGTTCTTTCCCCAGTGCATGCTTTTGGCACCTTTTTCAAAAATGCATTTTCTATAAATGCATGAAATTATTTCTGTGTTCTCTATCCATTCCATTGGTCAGTGTGTCTGTTTTTATTCCAGTACCATTCTGCTCTGGTTACTGTGGCTTTGTAGTATATTTTGGAGTCAGGTAGTCTGATGCCTTCAGCTTTGTTCTTTTTACTCAGGATTGCTTTGGATATTTGGTGTCTTTTGTGGATCCATACAAATGAGGATTTTTTTTCTATTTCTGTGAGGAATGTCATTGGTATTCTGGTAGGGATTGCACTGAATCTCTACATCCCTATGGGTAGTATGGTCACTTTAAGAATTTTAATTCTTCCAATCCATGGGCATGCAATATCTTTCCTTTTTTTGTTTGTTTGTTTCCTCTTCAATTTATTTCATTAGTGTCTTATAGTTTTATTTGTAGCAATCTTTCAATTCTTTCATTATGTCTAGGTATATTATTTTATTCTTTGGTAGCCATTGTAAAAGGATTGCTTTCTTGATTTCCTTTTCAGATTGTCTCTCTTGATGAATATAAACACTACCAATTTTTTAAATTTTAAAATATTAAGGGAGTACCAATGTTTTTGTTACATGGATACACCGTATAATGCTGAAGTCAGGGCTTTCAGTGTGCCCATCATTGGTACAGTGTTCATTGTACATGATAGGTAAGTTTTTATCCCTCAACTTCCTTACCCTCCCCTCTCTTTAGTTTACAATATCCTTTATGTCTCTTTCTGCTTGTGTGTACCTATCATTTAGCTCCCACTTATACTGAGAACATATTGTGGTGTTTTTCCATTCCTGAGATACTTCGCTTAGGATAATGGTCTATATTTCCATCCAAGTTGCAGCAAAGGACATTATTTCATTCCTTTTTATGGCTGTGTAATGTTCCATGGTGTGTATGTGTGTGTGTGTGTGTCACTTATTTTATCCACTCATGAGTTGATGGGCACTTATGTTAATTACATATCTTTGTAATTGTGAATTGCACAGCAATAAACATTCCAGTGCAGGTGTCTTTTTGATAAAATGATTTCCATTCCTTTGGGTAGATATCCAGTATTGGGAATGCTGTATCAAATGGCAGGTACACTTTCAGCTCTTTGAGGAATCTCTATACTGTTTTCCATAGAGGTTGAACTAGTTTTCAGTCCCACCAACAGCATATAAGCATTCCTTTTCCATAGCATTCACACCAGCATTTGTTTTTGACTTTTAATAATGGCCATTCTGACAGGGGTAAGGTGGTATCTCATTGTGGTTTTAATTTGTATTTCCCTGATGATTAGTGGTGTAGAACATTTTTTCATATATTTGTTGGCCATTTGTGTATTTTTTTTAGAATAATTCTGTTCATGTCTTTTGCCCAATTTTTGATGAGGTTGTTTGTTTTTTCTTGCTGATTTGTTTGAGTTCTTTATAGATTCTGGATATTTGACCTTTGTCAATGTGCAGTTTGTGAATATTTTGTCCCATTCTGTAGATTACCTGATGGCTCTGTTGGTTATTTCCTTTGCTGTGCCAAAGATTTTTTTAATTTAATTAAGTCCCATTTATTTGTTTTTGTTGCTGCTGTATTTGCCTTTGGGGAATTAGTCATAAATTTGTTGTCTAGGCCTATGACTAGAAGAGTAATTCCTACGTTTTTTCCTAGAATTTTTATGGTTTCATGCCCTACATTTAAATCTTTAATCCATCTTGAATTAATGTTTGTATATCACTAGAGATAGGAGTCTTATTTCATTCTTCTGCATGTAGTGATCTAATTTTCCCAGCACTATTTATTGAATAGGTGCTCTTTTCCCAGTGTATGTTTTAGTCTGATTTTCTGGAGATCAATCTGTCATAGCTATATGGTTTTATTTCTGGGTTCTATATTCTGTTCCATTGGTCTATGTCTCCACTTTTTTTTTTTTTTTTGAGACAGAGTCTCACTCTTTTGCCCAGGCTAGAGTGAGTGCCGTGGTGTCAGCCGAGCTCACAGCAACCTCAAACTCCTGGGCTCAAGCGATCCTACTGCCTCAGCCTCCCGAGTGGCTGGGACTACAGGCATGCG
>NW_012156218.1:24084-28669 GCF_000956105.1 Propithecus coquereli
GGAGGCTGAGGCAGTAGGATTGCTCGAGCCCAGGAGTTTGAGGTTGCTGTGAGCTAGGCTGATGCCACGGCACTCTACTCCGGCAACAGAGTGAGACTCTGTCTCAAAAAAAAAAAAAAATGGCAAGGGACTTGTATAGACATTTCTCCAAAGGAGGTATACAAATTGCCAATAAATACAACAAAAGATGTTCAACATTATTAGTTATTAGGGAAATGCAAATCAATGTGGCAATTGAATTCCATTTTACACCTATGAGCATGGCTATAATAATGATTTAAAAAAGGAAAATAACAAGTGTTGGCAAGAATGTGGAGAACTTGGAATTCTCATACATTGATGGTAAGAATGTAAAGTGATGCAGCTACTGTGGCAGTTTCACAAAAGGTGAAACAACTTTATGTTTTTTACTAAAAATGCATATTAACATATACACTTATATTCCAAAATTTATCACATTATTCACAATAACCAAAAAGTGGAAAAAAACAAGTGTCCATCAACATATGAGCCCTGAAAACAATATGGTAAGTGCAATAAGACAAACTCAAAAGGACAGATATTTTATGATTCTACATACATGAAATATCTAGAATAGGCAAATTCATAGAGACAGAAAGTAGATTAAATGTTCCCAGGATTGGGGGAGGGGAGAATGGGGAGTTATTACTTAATGGTTATTAATGTTGTATTTGAAATGATGAAAAAGTTTTAGAAATAGTGGTATTGGTTGTACAACATTATGAATGTAAGTAATGTCACTGAACTGTACACTTAAAAATGTATTAAATGGCAAATTTAATGTTATATATGTGCATATATACATAAACAAAGTTAAAAACCCAACAAATAAAAGGATTAAATATTCATGTAGCATGATTTCCTAAGAGATTTTGAAGAATAAATTAAATAATTTTACTACGTAAATGTTCTTGATATTAATACCTCTTAGTTGTTAAGGGTGAGATGAGAGATTGACACAAATATTTAGTTCCTGAACATCAGGGAGCAAAAAAGTTGGGGTTATTCCATGGAAATGTTTCAAAATAATGTTTCTTTACTTCTTTAGCTGGCTTCTGAATAACTTTAAATTACTATGTATCTCTAATCCAAAGTGGGGTTGGGGTGAGATTAAATCACCAGGTTATGGAGGATAGTAATTTTTATTATTTTTTTCTCATGAGTCTTCATATAAAATAAGTGAATAAATTTAGGAGAAAACTCAAGAGCGTACTGATGGAGGCATGGCATAAATATGACCTAGAATCTTATACCTGCAACTCATGAGCTAGATATCCAGTTTCTGTGTATTCCTATTGATTTTTCCATGGCAGAACACAGGTCAGAGGTTTAGACACCCAAGTATTTGAAGCCAAGTTGTCCTTTTATCCTTCGCATGTGTTGCTGGCAGGTCAGCTGTTGTTACTGTTATCGGTTGTCAAGATAATTCTTTCCACACTTGCTATAGTGATGAGGAAGAAAACTGTAGGCCCTGGACATATTTACATTTTTTAAGTCATAAGGACACTTTAATTGCTTTTCTTGGGCTAATGAACCAACATAACTGTTTTACAATTCTGAAATGAGAGGAGTCAAATTCAAGTATTGATTGAAAACTGTGGTCTGGGGCATCAGAAATGACTTTCCCTGATTATAAAGCCATTATAGAAGTGATGACCACAAGGTCCAGTAGGCTGTATGAGACCAACCCCCTTCCTTACCAAGAACACTGAACAGCAGAGAAATGTGCAGATATGCTTGGAATTGGACTGTTTGCTCCTTAAGAGAAATCAAGGAACTCAGTAAAATATATTTATTAAACTTGTGTTTTATGCTGAATATTTGTGTCTCTCCCACCAAATTCAGATGTTGAATATCTAACCCTCAATGTGACTATACTTGAAGATAAGGGCTTTCTATAGCCTGAATGTTTGTGTCCCCCCAAAATGTATACATTGAAACCTAACCACCAAGGTAATGGTATTAAGAGATGGGGCCTTATGGAGGTGATTAGGTCATGAGGGCTCAACTTTTGTGAATGGGATTAGTGCCTTATAAAAGAGGCTTAATGGAGCCTGCTATCTCCTTTCGCCATGTGAGAAAACAGCAGGAAGGCAACATCTATGAAGAACAGGTTCTCAACAGATACCATATCTGCTTATATCTTGATCTTGGACTTCTCAGCCTCCAGAACTGTGAGAAATAGATATCTATCGTTTATAAATTGCATAGTAAGTTATTTTGTTATAGCAGCCCAAACAGACTAGACATAAATTGGTACTGAGAAATGGGGTGTTGCTGTAACAAATACCTAACAATGTGGAAACAGCTATGAAAATGGGTAATGGGTAGACAGTGGAAGAATTTAGAAATGCACATTAGAAAAATCCAATATTGCCATGAACAGACCATAAAGGATGATTCTAGCAAGGATTCATGAGAAGAAGTGAGCTTTAGATAAGCCTCAATATTCTTAGAGATTACCCAAGTGATCATGAACAGAATGTTGGTAGAAATATTGACAGTAACAGCCATTCTAATGAGGCCTCAGACAGAAATGAGAAATGTTTTTTGAAACTGGAGGAAAGGCCATCCTTGTCATAAAGTTGCAAAGAAATTGGCTGAATTTTGTTCATGTCGTAGTTCTTTGTGAAACTTAGAACTTATGGGTGATAAAATAGGATGTTTGGCAGAAGAAATATTTCAGCAAAATGTTGATGGTGCAGCATGTCTGCTCTTCACTGCATATAAAATGTGAGAAGAGAGAATGAATTAAAGTGGAAATTTATAATCCAAAAGGAAGAAGAACTTTAATTTAAGATTTGGAAAATTTCCAGCCTGGTCATGTTTTAAAGAATGAAAAAGTGTGTTCAGGAGAGAAAACTAAGGGCTTGGCCAACCAACCATTTGATAAGGAGATTAGTATGAATGGGCAGAAGCCTGGTGCTATTCATCAAGACAAGGGAAGAATGATTTCAAAAGTGTTTCAGAGATCATTGAATCTGCCTCTCCCAGCACAGGCCCAGAATGCCAGAGCCTTGGGATAGAAAACTTTCAAAGCTCTACTTCCTGAATTCCAGTGCAGCACTCTTTGGCTACCCTAGCTGTAGCTCAAGCAAGTCCAAGTGTGTCTCAGCTCACTCCTCTGAAAGGCACTGGTGGTAAACCATGGCTGCATTCATTAAATGCCGCCTCCACACATGTGCAGAATGCATGAGCTGTGGGGGCATGGCTAGTTGCACCTAGATTTCAAAGTATGTCCCACAGAGCCCCAGGGCCCAGGCTGAGAACTGCCACAGTGGCACCACAGAGAGCCCTCACTAGGGCAATGCATAGTGGAGCTGTGTGGGAGAAGCAGTTTCAGAGATCTCAGGCCAGTAGAGCCACCAGAGTGTGACTCCAGTCTGGGAGAGCAATAGACACTTGACTCCAACCTAGGACAACTGTGGCATGGGATTTATCCAGCAAAGTGATGGAGGTGGGATCACTCAGATCCTTGGGCATCCAACCCCTTCTCCAGCATATCTTTAAGGCAGAACATAAAATCAAAGAAAATATTCTCAAGACTTAAGATGTAATACTGTTTGCTCTGTTGGGTTTTGGACTTACTTGGGACGAGTTACCCCTTTCTTCTTTCTTATTTCTCTCTTTTGGAATGGGAATGTCTACTCTATACCTGTCCCACCATCGTATTTTGGGAACACAAAGCTTGTCTGGTCTCATAGGCTCACAGATTGAGGTGAATTTGCCTGAAGATGAATTATATCACGAGTCTCACTCCTATGTGATTTATATGATATTTATCTTGTGGATTTCAGACTTTTTAGTTGATGTTGGAATGAGCAAAGACTTTTCAGAAAATTGGGATGGAAAATGCATCCCAAATGTATTTCGCATGTGAATTTTGGTGGAACAGGGGCAGAATACTGCAGTCTGAAAATTTGTGTCCTCCCCAAATTCATACACTGTAAACTAACCCCCAAAGTAATTGTATTAAGGGATCATGGATTGGATTAGTGTCCTTATAAAGGAGGCTTGACAGGCTATTTTCCCCGTCTTCCATGTGAAGACACTGCAAGAAGGTGCCGTCTATGAGGAACTGGCTCTTACCAAACACTAAATTTTCTGGTGCCTTGGTCTTGGACTTCCAAGCCTTCAGAACTAAATTTCTGTTATTTAAATCATCTAGCATATGGTAATTTTTACAACAGCTCAGTTTGACCAATACACCTGGCATTGTTTTATTTTAAACAATCAAAGTCAAATTATGGTTTTCATAAAACATAAGCAAACATTCCCAAACTAATAAATTAAGCTTACTTTCATATTTAATATACCATACATCTTGTTACTATTTGAACTGAAAGCATGTAATAATGTAAATTGCCCCAAATTAGAATCATAACGTTTCAAGATGTTGGGAAGACCCTTTCAGACATCGGCCTAGGTAAGGAATTCTTGAAGAAGACCCCCAAAGCAATTGCCGCAGCAACAAAAATAAATAAGTGGGATCTAATCAAATTAAAAAACTTCTTCACTGCCAAGGAAACTATCATTAGAGTGAATAGACAGCCCACAGAATGGG
>NW_012156218.1:31249-31464 GCF_000956105.1 Propithecus coquereli
ACCTGGTCATGGTGAATTATTTTTTTGATGTGCTGATGAATTCTATTTGCTAAAATTTTGTTGAGGATTTTTGCATCTATATTCATGAGGGATATTGGTCTGTAGTTTTCTTTTTTTGTTGTCTCCTTTCCTGGCTTTGGTATCAAGGTGATATTGTCTTCGTAGAATGAGTTAGGAAGTATGCCATCTTTCTCCATATTGTGGAATAATTTCTG
>NW_012156218.1:33980-36886 GCF_000956105.1 Propithecus coquereli
AGAAAAATGTATATATATGTATGTATATATATATATACAAAAAACAGTAAAGAGCAAGAATTAAGAGAAATATGTATATAGAGAAGGGAAAAGAAAAAAAAGGAAAAGGAAACGAAAAGAAAAAGAAAAAAGAGAAAAAGAAAAAAGAAAAGAAAAAGCAAAGAAAAAGAAGAAAGAAGAAAAAGAAAAAGAAAAGAAAAAAAGGAAAAGAAGAGGAAAAGAAAAAAAAACAAAAAACAAAAAACGACCCCTTTACTCTGCCTGGAGGCAGAGGCAGGTCCTTTGGCACGATGTGTGGGTAAGGGTCGAGTCGCCTGGCGGAGGAGCTAGTTATGTCGTCTCGGATCACAACTATACAAAAAAATTTAAAAGAAAAAAAAATGGCCCCTTTACTCCGCCTAGTGGCAGAGGCTGGCCCTTTAGCGCGGTGTGTTGGGGCGGAGGTCGAATCACTGGGCAGAGGGGGACTTATGTGTCCCAGATCACAGTTCTATAAGCAGTCTCTCTGAGTCCACTCTCAGTTCCCCGTCATTTTGCGGACAGCGCCAGCGACTGAGTGGAGCAGGGCCGCCGGAGACCGCCTGGAAACTCGGCAGCAATATCGCTCTTTCTCTCTTTTCCACCCTTTCGGAGGCGGGGCTTGAGTCTGCAGCTGCCACAGACTCCGCAGATTCGGGAGAAAAAGTGGCCGCGCGCCACTCCTCGCAGGGCGACCAGCTCTGCCACAGAGGCAGTGGCTATGACTCAGGCGGATGCCCGGGCAACAAGTCCCCGCAGTCGCAGGCTTAGGGGTCCCCGAATTGCAGCTGCCCACCCCCTGCTAGTCAGCGCTGAAGCCGATTGCACCGGGAGGGCATCCGGAGCCAGGGTCCGCCGTTGCCTATTCCCAGAGCTGCGTCCAAGGGCCGCCTGCCGGCCCGCCGCGCACCCTACCCACAGCGACACTGCACCGATCCGCGGGAGGACTCTGTGCTGTGTCCCTCCCAGCGCCCGCGGAACTTTCAGCGATTTCCACGGGCACAGCCTCTTTTATGGAGTTCCCCTTCCCCAATCTAGTCCTGGCGGTCTCCTGTGGCAAGAAGCTGCCTCCAAACTCTCCCCCGTGGGCTCGGGCGGCCTCCGATCTGGGGAGTGCACGCTCGGGCGGGTCCCTCCCCTCTGATGCCGACCCAGCACCGCGCTCCGCTGCTTTCGAAATGGGCCCCGCTCCTGTCTCAGCTCCCCACCGCTTGTCGGTCTGTGCTACCACTTTGCACTGACCTCTGGCACTTCCCTGCCTGCGTGGGAGTGGGGTTTGGTGAGGGAAGACTCATCTTCCTGTGAGTCAGATCGCACTGCCCGGGCGAGCCCGCCGCGGGGCACGGCCCTCCCGCGCTGCCCTTCCCCTTTGTCCCAACTCTCCAGTAATTTGCTACCACTTATCCAGCTAACCTTATTCTATCCGCGGGACTGCTTGTCCCTCGCTACTTCTCTGTAGATTCATGAAGCTAATCCTGTAGGGGAGCGCCTCACTCGCTTGTGGGTGTCTGTGTTCTTCACCTCCCACTCTGGGAGCAGAGAGCCAGGAGGTCACCCCTAATCCGCCATCTTCCGGAGTCCCCAAAGAAAAGGATATTGATGAAGATAGTGAAGGCTGCCACTAGAAGATTGTTCATCCTTCAGCCAGTATTTGAGCAAGTACATTGTATCTAGTTGGTGCCATTGTTGGGGCAGGGGTGGGGTGGGGCTGAGGGTGGAAAATGATCCCCAAAACATATTTATGTAGTTTCTGTGAATTTGGTGACTACATTTTGTGGAACATAGAGAAACCCATTAAATAATTTTACAAATTCAGAATGAAAATTATATTTATATATTAAACATATTTACTTTTTTCTGATTAGAAGATAAAAATGTTTATTTAAAAAATGGAACGGGCCGGGTGCGGTGGCTCACGCCTGTAATCCTAGCACTCTGGGAGGCCGAGGCGGGTGGATTGTTTGAGCTCAGGAGTGTGAGGTTGCTGTGAGCTAGGCTGACGCCATGGCACTCACTCTAGCCCAGGCAAAAGAGTGAGACTCTGTCTCAAAAACAAAAAAAAAATGGAACACATAATGTTTTTATATAAGAAAATGAAAATCACAGTGAGGAATTTCCTAAGATTAATTTTATATTCTGGACACCTAGACCTCTCCCCACATTTTTTTCCCGTTGGGCTTTCTCTTCCTTCCATGGGTGCTTCAGTAGGATAATATAGACTCAACCTCCATGTTTCTGGGGTAGAAGAGGATCCAGGACCTCTGAGACCAGGAAAGAGGAAAAATGATTTTTTTCTGATTTCCCATAATTTTTCTCTTTTTATACCCAAATTTCCACTACTCAAGGCTGGTGTGGCACCAAAATATGGTTTAGTTTACTCTACAAACTGTCACTGCATGTCTCCTCTATGCAGGGCTCTGCCCTAGGAACACTGACAAACTTTTCAGGCTACCCAGCAAAGAGGGACAATCTGACTTTCTCTCTTCCAATCTAGATACCCTTTATTTTTTTCTCTTGTCTAATTGCTCTGGATAGGATTTCCAGTACTATGTTGAAAAAAAGTGGTAAATATGGGTATTCTTTCTTGTTTCAGTTCGTAGAGGAAAGGCTTTCAGCTTCTCCTCATTCGGTATGATGTTACGTGTGATCTGTTCGTTTGTCATATTTGGACTTTATTGTGTTGAGGTATGCTCCTTTTACACCTAATTTTTTGAGAGTTTTTATTATGAAGAAGTGATGAAGTTTTTCCAGCAAAAAAAAATTACTTTATGTTGAATTTTTAATTTTTATTTATTTTTTTATTTCAGGGTATTATGAGGGTACAAACATTATAGTTACACTTTATGTCTTTGCCTCACCCAAGTGCAGGTTAGAGGCATGCCCTTCCC
>NW_012156218.1:38202-42554 GCF_000956105.1 Propithecus coquereli
CATGTGCCACCATGACCGGCTAATTTTTTCTACATATTTTTAGTTGTCCAGCCAATTTCTTTCTATTTTTTTTAGAAGAGACAGGGTCTCGCTCTTGCTCAGGCTGGCCTCGAACTCCTGAGCTCAAACAATCCGCCCGCCTCGGCCTCCCAGAGTGCTAGGATTACAGGCGTGAGCCACCGCGCCTGGCCCGTCTATGTTTTTTGATGAGACTTAAAAATGTTAAGGACTCTAACTCCAGTAATACAGAGAGCACGTATAGTCCATGGCATAAACTGTTTATATAGATACACAAAATCTCTGCATTGTATACTCCTAATCAACCACTTGAAAGAATCAAGGAATGTGGTGACTCTGTATTTGATACTTTTGAATATTTGTGGAAAACTATGAAATATAGTGACTTTGGTTGGTTTCTCCAAATGTCATTGTACAAAGTGATGAAGGAAAAGCGTGAGCTCGGTGATTCAAACTCCTGGCTCCAGCTCCGTGTAAATAGCCTAAGAGCTTCTATGTGCACCCTGAGCAGAATCTTCTCTCCTGTAGCCACATAGATAAAATTGCTGAAAATCAAACACAAACAATCATAATCGAATTGGTTGAACTACAACATGTGTTAAACTCTCAGCCTCTCAATGTTTCTATTATTAAAGTGAAGGCATTTGTCGAGAAAGAATGAAATCCCGCAAGTTGGAATGGGGACATGTGGTAAGACCCTGATGAAGCCGGGGACATTGAGCTTCCAAATTCTAATGGTCTTTTTTTTTTTTTGCCAGTGTAAGGGCCTCTCCACACACAATGGTATTAGCCTTCTCACCTCTGTCTGAGGGGATTAACCATTTGCTTCCTGTGGAAATAATAGTGGCCTCCCCTGAGGCAGTTGCCAAGCTAAACAATTTGCTGATTTTCCTCAGGACCTACACCCACCACTTCTCTTTGCTTCTATACCTATAATTAGATTCAAGTCCCAAGAGGTTCCTATAGGTGAGGCACATAGTGTGACTCATGAGGAGGTGTGCTACACTCCAAAAGAACTACTTGATTTTTCTAATTTATACAAGCAGAAATATAAGCAGCAATGAATATTAAGGATGCAGGATAATGGTGGAAGGAATATTAAGTTGGATCACGATGATAATAATCAAGGGTAAACAATGACATGTTCTGTGGATACTAGTCAGCTTTTCTCCCCAGCCACCCTTGTCATCAACCAATGGACTCATGAACAAAGTGGCTATGGTAGCAGGGATAAAGGTTATGCATGTGTAGCAGTGGAAGGAAGCTTAACATGACTAGCTTCATTTTGCTTCTGACTCCCAATAGTAACATCCCTTAGGTTAAAAACTTCTGCTTAGCTTTGCGTGCAGGTCAGCTAATCGTAGGAAGAATTTAGTTTGTACTTCAAGTCTAGAAGGAAAATTATAACTGTCCCTTTCCCAAAACTAACTCCTGGAGAGATAAGGAAAGTATGCACACGAGTAATAACGGTATGTTAAATATTGATAGGAACATTGTGACCTGACCTACATCATCCAAAGTTAACTGATCAAGAAACAAAGAAGTTACACAACTTCCTCAGACCCCCGTCATGCCCAGATGTCTGCAGTTTTCAGTCACCTCTTGCAACCTTCCTCCTCTTCCCCATTCCCTGAACATGAAAAGGAGCCTAAAGTTCATGCTAACTGAGGATGCTTCTTTGGACTTTAGTCGACCATCTTCTCAGTTTGCTGGCACAAAAATAGAGACATAGACCAATGGAACAGAACAGAGAACCCAGATATAAAACCATCTACATATAGCCAACTGATCTTCGACAAAGCAGACAACAATATACACTGGGGGAAAAAAAAGCCCTATTCAATAAATGATGCTGGGAAAATTGGATAGCCACATGCAGAAGAATGAACAAGGATCCATATCTCTCACCACTCACAAAAATTAATTCAAGATGGATAAAACATTGAAAAGTAAGGCATGAAACCATAAGAACACCAGAAGAAAATGTTGGAAAATCTCTTCTAGATATCGGCCTAGGGAAAGAATTTATGAAGACCCCAATGGCAATAACGGCAAAAACAAAAATAAATAAATGGGACATGACTAAACTAAAAATCTTCTGCACAGCTAAGGAAATAACCAACAGAGCAAATAGACAACCACAGAATGGGAGAAAATATTTGTAACTTATACATCTGATAAAAGGCTAATAACCAGAATCTGCAAAGAACTGAAGCAAATCAGCAAGAATAAAACAAACAACTCCATTAAAAAGTGGGCAAAGACAAGAACAAAAGTTTTTCAAAAGAAGATAGACAAATGGCCAATTAACATATGAAAAAATGGTCAACATCACCACTCATGAGGGAAATGCAAATTAAAGTCACAATGAGATATCTCCTTACCCCAGTTAGAATGGCTTTTATTAAAAAGTCCAAAAACAATAGATGCTGGTGTTGCTGCAGAGAGAAAGGAATGCTTATACACTGTTGGTGGGACTGCAAAGTAGTACAACCTCTGTGGAAAACAGTATGGAGACTCCTCAAAGAACTAACAGTAGACACACCATTTGATCCAGCAATCCCACTACTGGGTATTTACTCAAAGAAAAATAACTCATTTTACCAAAAAGACACCTGCATGTGAATGTTCATAGCAACACAATTCACAATTGCAGTGATGTGGAATCAAAACAAGTGCCCATCAATTCATCAATGGATTAACAAAATGTGGTATATGTATACCATGGAATACTATGCAGCCATGAAGAAGGATGAATTAAGGCCTTTTGTAACAATTTGGATGTAACTGGAGACCATTCTCCTAAGTGAAGTATCTAAAGAATGGAAAAACAAACACCACATGCACTCACTATTAAATTGGAACTAACCAATGAGCACACATGTGCACAGAGGTAAATAAAACTCAGGGGAAATCAAGTGGGGGGAGGAGAAGGAGGGGGTGTATAAAAGCCTACCTAACAGGTACAGTGAACACTATCTGGATGATTGGCACATTTACAACCCTGACTCAAGCATAACAAAATTAACACATGTAACTCAAAATATGTGTACCCCTTTAATATGTTGAAATAAAAAAGAAACCCAGTGCTTCATGCTCCCCACACATACACTGAGACCCAAGCTGTGAGGAGGCTTCTCCTATCACTGCATACCTCTGGACTGATCAGGAAGCTGCTTGGAGTCTGTGCTGCATAGCATTTCACTGGAGAACAGGCATGGCTGGGACCCAGGGTCTTCCATTCCCAGGTAACAGCAACTGATGCCATCCTGAGCACTCAGGTACAGAGTGCCTGATCTACACAGGTATTAGGTTCCATACAGTTTCCTACACGTTGACCCAGCTGGGCCAGGGAAGGAGAAGGGAGAGCAGATGCTCTTCCATGCTCTATGACTGGGAGCTGAGCACCCTTCCCTCCAGCAGGAGATTCGAGCAGAGCAGACACCACTGACACCACCTGAGAAGCCCCATGGTAACTTCCTCAGGAGCACCTGGGCAGTGAAAGAGCCCCAACCATCCAGCAGCCTGGCCCCATGGCCCCGCCCCTGCCATTCCCATGCTGCCACCCAGCCCCACAGCTTCTCATATGTGGGTCCCATGCTTCTGGTAAGCCCCATGGCCATAGCAAACTGCTACTCTGCCCCATGGCTGTGTCCCCATGGCCACCACCTGCCATCTCGCAGGAACCACCCCCATGGTCCAATATTTCTCCAGGGACCTACTAGCCATGACCCTCTATCACACCTTGACCCAGGTGGAGTGAACACTCACAGTCCTGACACCCCTGACCACTGCCTAGATAGCCTCACCAAGCTGCCATTGCTGTGGAGAGACCTGGGCGGAACAATCTCCCACAGTGTCAACCTCAGTGGAGAGGGATTCATCCATCCCCCTACTCAAGCTTCCAACAGGATCCTGAGGGAAAATGCACCACTGAGTACAAAGATCATCCAGTACCAGTTTGGACTGTGACAATCAAAGGGAAATGAGACAATACAGAACAGCTGCATTACAGGTCCTCAGTGAATCCGTGCCTCTCCTGCTGAGTGAATCTTCTGAAATAAGTCAAAAAAGCACCATCTAGTGACCTTTCCTTTTCCTTACTAAGTAGGAGAGTTCCCAGCAAAGAACAGATGCACCACAAACTTATCTGCCCTGAGCTGAGAGAAGAGGTTCCAGAAGAAAAGAAACCAGCAAAGAACTCCAGCAACATGAAAATACAAGCTAGTTCAACACTCTTGAAGGATCACAGTAGACCTACAGCAAGAGACTCAAATGAAAAGGAAATTGTCAAAATATCAGAAATGAAGTTGAGAATTAAGATGGCAAATATG
>NW_012156218.1:43484-46761 GCF_000956105.1 Propithecus coquereli
AAAGTTCACCACTCTTATAAAGCTATAGAAAAATAGGGAAAACAAAATGAGATAACATTCAACATGATAAACAGAACAGTATCCCACATATCAATACTAACACTGAATGTGAACAATCTTAGTGCCCCATTTAAAAGACATAGTCTGGCTGAATTAATAAAAAACTACAACCCAAGTATATTCTGTCTCCAAGAAACACATCTAACTCACAGACATGGAGTAAAGGGATGGGAAGTAGCCACACAAATGAAAGCCAAAAGAGAGCAGGTGTATCCATTCTCATATCAGATAAAATAGACTTTAAAGCAACAATGGTTAAAAAAAGACAAAGATGATCATTATATAATGGTAAAGGGAGCAATTAAACAAGAAGACATAATAATCCTAAATATATATACACCTAACACAGGAGCTCCCAGACTCATAAAGCAAATTCTATGAGATTTAAGCAAATAAATAAACAGCAACATCATAATTGCTGCGGACTTCAATACCCCATTGACAGAACTGGACAGATCTGGACAGAAAGTAAATAAAGAAACACTGGACTTTAACAGGACTCTAGAAGATAGATCTAACAGACATTTACAGAACATTATACCTCAAAAATACTGAATAAACATTCTTCTCATCAGCACATGGGATATTTTCCAAGACTGGTCATATCCTAGGCCACAAAACAAGTCTCAGTAAATTAAAAAAACATCAAAATTATACTATGTTCTTCTCAGACTTCACTGAAATAAAACTAGAAATCAATGCCAAGAGAAACGCTCAAATCCACACAAAGTCATGGGAATTAAACAACCTGCTGCTGAAGGATCTTTGGGTCAACTATGAAATTAAGAAGTAAATCAAAAGATTCTTTAATCTGACTTCTGAATACTGACATCTTTCAGGTTTTGGACTAGCCCCACATCTGAGCAAAACAGTAGGAAAGCCCAGGTGCTCGCTTCCTTTGAGGGGCAGTAGTAACATTCAAACCACGCAAAGCCCTGATAGATACCTGTTAAATAAATATTAACATATTAACTTAATATGTGGTCTTGTTTTATTCTTTGCTTTACCAATAGAGTTAATAATTGCCTTTATTTCTAATTGATATATTTTGTATTTACCCACCATGAGTTTATCTCCAAACCTTCCAGAGTATACTAAAATGAATCTCAATAATGTCAAGTATATAAGATGAACTATGATCTACTTTCTTTTGAAAAACCTCTCTTGAGGCCCTCATTTGTTTCTCCAATCTAGACTTATTTTCTCCAGGCTTGAATTAAAGGGCAGCTGATGCCTGGGACATTTCTTTGTTTCTCTCCACTCCTTCCCTTCATGTCGTCCCAATTCTGGTTCCCTCCATTCCAGACCCAGAGGGAATGTCTTTGTTGACTCTGGGTTTTGGGGAGACTACCTACATTTTTCTGGTTCCCTCCATTCTAGACCCCAGAGGGAATGTTTTTATAGATCCCAGGTTTGGGTGGGGGCATGTTGGATTCAGTTGGTACGTAAGGGTTTGTGAGGATGCTAATGTTTTGGCACTTGGGGAGGATGCTGTCAAAGATAAGTGCAGTTATAAAAAATTTAATTCTAAGAAAATGGTCTCTCATCTACTGTCGTCAGGGACACTAGTGACTAACAGACTTAAAAAACTCTAATACATTCTTGTAAATGTTTGAAATCTAACCTGAAATGATTTAAAGCTTTGCCAGCCACAATGAAATCTTAGGAGACCTCTACCTTATCTGTATGCTCAATTAAAACAAAGAGGCTATCAAATCTTCTAAAAACAATGAAGATAATTGTATAATTGGTGTCTCAAGTTTTCTAAATGGAATCAAAAGTTTCTCATAGCCTCTCTTAAAGAGGTGATTTAAAGTTAAAAGAGACTCCAAAATATGGCACAAAATATTTAAAGTGGACTCTTTCCTTCTTTCTTGCCTCTCCTTTCATCTCTGCTTCTAAACAGTTGTCTTTCTTCCCAACTAGTTTTAAAAAATTGCTCCAAATGTTGACCTTTGGTTTTTTCTTCTATTTATTAATAAAAAATAAATGATCCAGCTCCTGGAAGGGGACACAGCTACCTAACTAAATTGATTTACTCACAGAACTAAGAAATTAACTAAACAAGATATGAGATTATATGTTTAACTTTTTCTCATTTATCCCAATTTGGTTTTTATTTCCCTCTCTTTTGTCTATCTCTAACAACCTCTAACCCAAATTTCTCCAAAGCTATCAATTTGGCTTTTAATATTTAAAACTTTTTTACCTTCAAAATGGACTAAAGAGAGTAGAAATGTTTTTGTCCAAGGTATATTTCTTTACTGTATTTTATAATAACTGTGACAAAACTGTCTTTTATGAGAAATATATAACAGAGGTAAAGGTCTGAGAAAGGGCAAAATGTTTTATGATTTTTCTTTTTAAAACCCCCACTCTTTTGGGAATTAAAACCTGAATTCCTGCCAGAGGCTAGTAATCAAAGGGGCAGGAAAATGTTCTTTGCTGTTTGTATTCCGGCATCTTAAATCACAGGAGATAGCTCGACAGAATTGTCTGGACAAAGGCTAGAAATAAGGTCTACTGAAACCACCAATTATAGTTGAACAATAGCCCAAAGCCACAACACATAACACTGGTCACATAGACCTGAGCCCAACCACTGACCCCCCCCTTAAAAAGCCCTGTAATTCTTTTGAGATGCTATTCTGCTGCCCGATAGGGCGGCCTTGTTAATATACTAACTAATGAGGAAAAATAAATTATCTAACCCACAGTCTGTAAGTAATGGCATGTATCTTAACTCCTGCTAAGTGAAAGCATATATCTTAACTGGCTGTCCCCAAAATTGACAGCAGGGACATTAACTTGGTGTCCTTGAGATTAATCACCTGTCTTTTGAGATTCTTTACAGCCTGCAGAGATGTTTACACAGCAAGTAAAAGGAGCTGAGCAGACAAAAGGATTCTCCTTTACATTCACCAGACCAATTCTTTTACATTCCAGAGATAAGAAAGTCTCCAGGACCAGAAAAAAGGGGAGTAACCAAATGCATCAGTTTTCCCCATTGTCTCCTGCTAAATTAATCTACAGCAACAAATTTTCTTTACTCTTTTTACAACTCCCAGTAAAAGCCCTGAAGCTACTTGGCCTTCAGAGCCAACACTCCTTCATTCCTTTCTTCTGTTGAGCCCTTTCTCATTAAGAGAAAGTAAAATAAAACGTTTTACCTTTTTCTATCCTAATCCTTGTGTGAGAAATCTTTCTCTACCTGTGC
>NW_012156218.1:48161-49384 GCF_000956105.1 Propithecus coquereli
TCAGAATAAACCTTTTAAAATTATTTTACAGGGTTTAGATTCTTTTATGTTAACATTATTAAGCACAAGTTTAAGTTTATATACTTTAACACCCTATTTTTATATAATATTTGTTAACGGAAAAAAAAGCCAAACTCTATAAAATAATTTTAAAGAAATTTATTCTGAGCCAAATTTGAAGACCATGACCCAGAGCCAAGTCCAAGAGGCCTTGAGCAAGTGGACTGGGTGTGGTTGGGTTACAGTTTGGTTTTATACATTTCAGGTAGACAGAGGTTTCAGGTAAAGTCATAAATTATAAATCAATACGTGGGAGGCATACATTGGTTGGGCCCAAAAAAGTGGGCCATCTCGAAGCTGGGGGCTTACAGGTTATAGGTGGGTTCAAAGATTCTTTGACTTGTAATTGGTTAAAGACATGAAGCTTTGTCTAAAGGCTTGGAATGTTTTAACATAGGAGGTCTGTTAATCAGAGACAAGCCACCAGACATATATTTGTTGTGTAAATTGAGGACCTGCAGGTTTGTCTTGCATACCCTTAGGCCTGTTACTGGGTTATAAAGATGTCACCAAGAAGGGAGGGGGGCATGATAAGGCATGTCTGACCTCCTTCTTCCTGGCAGGCAATTTAGTTTTAGGGTATTCCTTTGGCCATGAGGGGGTCCATTTAGTCTGCCGGTGGGGGGGAGTAAACCTTAAAATTTTATTTTAGTTCGCAATTCCCCCCTTTTGGCCAAGATCTGTCAGAGGCAGCATCTATGGCCAAACTCTCATTTTGTCCCATCCGTTGCCAGGGTGGTGTGGCTGCCTGCCCTGGGTCCATCCAGTCCCTTGGTGGGACCCTTGTGGCCAAGAGAACTGATAAGCCAAAAGGGGCTTACGGCCAATTAGATATTTTAAGCCAAACAGGACCAGAGGTAGACAGGCACTCATTAGCACTTTAAAATCTTCTAGATGACATAAGAATAAAATTCAAAATGTCAAAGGCAAGGCTACAAAACTAATTCACCTGTAAGTGTTGAGCTACCATATTCTTGGGCTTAGTGGTAGTTTTGTGGCAAATATAAGCATCATTAATATTTAAGCTAAGATAACCTAGAGACTTTTATTGTGTCACAATATTTTAGTCTCTTTAGTAATTTATACTAAGGTGGCTGATAAATTACTCATTATATCTCCTTTTGTATAAATCCATAACTGAGAAAAATTATACTCAGGAAGTT
>NW_012156218.1:51250-51855 GCF_000956105.1 Propithecus coquereli
TTAGTGTATTAATGATAAAGTTAATTTTAATAAACTCTTATAAACAAATCCATCTAATTTTAACCAATTTGACTGGGAGTTAAGACTTTTATAAACCTTTTATAACCTTCAATTTTTATATCCACTTAATTTTTAATGATCATTTACATATTGAATGTTGAAGTAGTTTCAAAAACCAATAAATTAGACAATACCTTAACAGAACTAATACTTATGTCTTACAACATTTTTATTAAAAATTTTTGTATAGAATTGTTTTCCTTTTATCTAGAAGTTTTAATTACATATACTAATCATAAGGTCAACTCTTAGAAAAACCTAGAAAGTTACAGTAACTTTGAACTGTTAGTCACCAATTTTATTAGCATTACTAACAGAACTAATACTTATGTCTTACAACATTTTTATTAAAAATTTTTGTATAGAATTGTTTTCCTTTTATCTAGAAGTTTTAATTATATATACTAATCATAAGGTCAACTCTTAGAAAAACCTAGAAAGTTACAGTAACTTTGAACTGTTAGTCACCAATTTTATTGGCATTACTAAATATAAAAATCAGATATTAAGGTATGAGCTTAAACTTATGTTTAAGAACTAATGTT
>NW_012156218.1:55830-58030 GCF_000956105.1 Propithecus coquereli
TTATAGAGGGATCCGTGTATGTGCACTGTCCCGAAGGCATAGCGGCTGTCGGTATACACCGTCAGCCTCTTTCCTTGGGCCCGGCGAAGGGCTTCCGTCAGTGCAACCAGTTTGGCCTTTTGGGCAGAGGTCCCCTGTGGGAGGCGTGTAGCCCAGATAAGCTTGCCTTGTTCATTTGCTATGGCCGCCCCTGCGTACCTGTGTCCATCCCGGACGAAGCTGCTCCCGTCTGTGAACCAGGTCAGGTCGCTGTTTGCAAGCTGGCAGTCCTGCAGGTCCCTCCGGGCCATCTGGATCTCGGCCAGGATCTCAAGGCAGCTGTGTTCCGGCGTTGCCGGCTTGGAATCTGGCAGAAGCATGGCCGGGTAGTTTATTGGTAGGGCTTGGTTCCAGTTGCCCCCTGCACACACCTAGTCTTGTTGGACAATTTTTAGTAGTCTCAGTAATTACCGGATGTTCTGCCCCTGTGTCTATCAGGAAATTGACTGGGCTTTTTTTTTTATATCTAAGATTACCTTGGGCTCAGGGAGGGGATCCGAACCCCGTCTTCCCTATTCACTATCTGCTAGTAAGACTCTCTTAGGTGATGCTCTCCTCCCTGCCCCCTCCCTTTTTCTTTGGGCAGTCTCTAGCCCAATGCCCAATCTCGCTGGGGCCCCCATGCAATTTTCACACTGATCCTTCTCTAGCCTTTCCCTACGGGGGCGGCCCCTTCCTGTTGTTGTAGACCTTCTCGGCTACCTCTAATAGATCCTGCAGTGTCTTCTCACATAACCTGTCTATCCTCTGTACTTTTCTCCTTATATCGGGGGCTGCCTGGTTTACAAAGGCCATCGTTACTCCGCCTTGCTCTCATCCACAGTGGGATCCATAGGCGTATATTGCCTAAAGGCTTACATTATTTTTTTCTAAATAGGCCGCCGGGCTCTCATTCGGCCCTTGGTGAGCATCTCCTACCTTAGCCAAATTCGTCGACTTCCATGCCACTGCTCGGAGACCGGCCATTAGAGTCTGGCGGTAGACCCGGAGACGCTCCCTACCTTCAGCCTCATTGTAGTCCCAGGGGGGTCGTTCGAGTGGAAATGCTCAGTCTATGATTCCTGGATTAGCCGTGGGTCTGCCGTCATCTCCTGGAACCAGTTTCCGTGCTTCCCCCTGTATTCTTTCCCTTTCCTCAGTGGTGAAAAGAACTTTTAGTAGTTGCTGACAATCGTCCCAGGTGGGCTGGTGAGTGAACAAAACAGAATCTAAGAGGTTAATCAGATCTTTGACTTCTTTAAAAATGAGCTTTGAGAATAGAGGCATCATCTGAATCTGTCCCATTCCTGGAAATGTAAAAAAAAATTAGAACACTGACGAAGTGCCACACTGACGAAAAGCGACGCTGACGAAAAGCGACACTGACGAAAAGCGACAATGCGAGCGACAAACAGAAAGCAGAGACAAAAACATGGAACAAAGACGACAGAATGTTTCACAAACCCCTAATTTTAGCCCAAATGGGCCCCCTTGACTGTGCCTGCCATTGATATTTCGTCTGACAATAGGGGCAGCAGGGGTGTTTCTTTCATTGTTGACCCTTGCTCTCTTTAGCAGGCTCACCGGATCCCATCTGGCTTTCTTTTTCTGGGTCTATATGGACTGACCCCGTCGGCCCGCAGCTAACTTGGTTTCCCTCTCGAATGGACCGACCCTGTCAGGTCGTCGCCGGAAACCTACCGAGGGGGCGAGGGATGTCTCCCTCCGCTCCTGACCAGCGACCCACCAGCGCGTCTGCCTAGGCCTTCTGCCGATCACTTCCCAGGGCCCAGTCACTTGCATGGCACAGGTTTTCAGAGATCCAACTCCTCCTCGGGTCTGGATTCCGTTCCGGGGGTTTCGGGATCCCGGATGAGCCCCCAAAATGTTAGAGCCGGTTCCCCCTTGGCCCCAGGAACAGAGAGGCAGTCACTGAGGCTGCAAATGGCAAAGGAGTTTATTGGCTAGCTCGAGCTAGGGTCCAAGTCCCAGAGCACCAACGCAGTGGCCTCCCTATGAACCAGGACCCATTTTGTCTTTTTTTTTTTTTTCATGTTCAAAGTATGGACAGCCATGTAGAAATATGATTGGACAAAAAGGAGTGTAAGCTAATTTCAATAGGCTGAATGGCAGAATCCAACATGGCTTTTATATTTAGATTCTTTTTGGTCTCTCTGAGTGT
>NW_012156218.1:58080-60172 GCF_000956105.1 Propithecus coquereli
AGGGTCACCCAGTCTCCGCCAGTCTCCAGGACCAATTTAGTCAAAGTCTCCTTTAAGGTTCTGTTCATTCTTTCTACTTGCCCTGAGCTCTGGGGATTATATGCACAGTGTAATTTAATCTGCCCCCAGGGCCCTGGCTAATCCTTGACTAACCTGGCTTGTGAAGGCCGGCCCATTGTCAGACCCTATGCTCTCCGGAAGCCCGTACCTGGGAACTATTTCTTCTAATATTTTCTTTGCCACTATTAAAGCAGTTTTTCCTTTAGTAGGAAAAGCCTCCACCCACCCTGAGAAGGTATCTACCATGACCAACGAGTACTTATACCCATATTTCCCTGGTTTTACCTCTGTAAAATCCATTTCCCAAAATAATCCCAATTGCCTCCCCCGTTCCCTGGTACCTGTGTGGGTCCCTCTGATCCTCCCCGGCTGCATAACCTGGCAGGCATGGCAGTTCTTGACAATGCTTTCCGCTGCCCTTCCTTGGGATCTGAATCTGAGTTGGGCAGTGTCCAGTAGCTGCAACATCTTCTTCTTGCCAAGATGCGTTGTCTGGTGTAAGTGTCCTAATAGATGGTTCCCCAAGGCGTCGGGAACTACTAGGCGATGCTCTTTGTCTTGGAACCAGCCATCCTCGCCCTGTATTGCCTGCAGCTTCTCTCTGGCCCAGTTTATGTCCGTACTGGAATAGTCCGGTTGAGGGGGTATCTCTCCCATCCCCGGGGGCGGCAAGCTCAAGTGTAGGACACCTGTCAGGGTAGGTCCTTCTGCGGCCCTCTTGGCCTCGGCGTCCGCGGCCCGGTTGCCTTGAGCTTCTAGGGAGTCCACCCTCTGGTGTCCCGGAGTGTGGACTACAGCCACTGCCTTTGGTAACAGGATGGCTTCTAGCAGTTGAAGTATTTCAGGCTTATGCTTGATTTCTTTGCCCTCTGCCGTGATGAAGCCCCTTTCCTTATAGAGGGATCCGTGTATGTGCACTGTCCCGAAGGCATAGCGGCTGTCAGTATACACCGTCAGCCTCTTTCCTTGGGCCCGGCGAAGGGCTTCCGTCAGTGCAACCAGTTTGGCCTTTTGGGCAGAGGTCCCCTGTGGGAGGCGTGTAGCCCAGATAAGCTTGCCTTGTTCATTTGCTATGGCCGCCCCTGCGTACCTGTGTCCATCCCGGACGAAGCTGCTCCCGTCTGTGAACCAGGTCAGGTCGCTGTTTGCAAGCGGGCAGTCCTGCAGGTCCCTCCGGGCCATCTGGATCTCGGCCAGGATCTCAAGGCAGCTGTGTTCCGGCGTTGCCGGCTTGGAATCTGGCAGAAGCATGGCCGGGTAGTTTATTGGTAGGGCTTGGTTCCAGTTGCCCCCTGCACACACCTAGTCTTGTTGGACAATTTTTAGTAGTCTCAGTAATTACCGGATGTTCTGCCCCTGTGTCTATCAGGAAATTGACTGGGCTTTTTTTTTTATATCTAAGATTACCTTGGGCTCAGGGAGGGGATCCGAACCCCGTCTTCCCTATTCACTATCTGCTAGTAAGACTCTCTTAGGTGATGCTCTCCTCCCTGCCCCCTCCCTTTTTCTTTGGGCAGTCTCTAGCCCAATGCCCAATCTCGCTGGGGCCCCCATGCAATTTTCACACTGATCCTTCTCTAGCCTTTCCCTACGGGGGCGGCCCCTTCCTGTTGTTGTAGACCTTCTCGGCTACCTCTAATAGATCCTGCAGTGTCTTCTCACATAACCTGTCTATCCTCTGTACTTT
Organism: Propithecus coquereli; assembly: GCF_000956105.1. Classification (NCBI taxonomy): domain Eukaryota; kingdom Metazoa; phylum Chordata; class Mammalia; order Primates; family Indriidae; genus Propithecus; species Propithecus coquereli. The sequence continues at coordinate 59,828 of NW_012156218.1, forward strand.
TCTCCTTATATCGGGGGCTGCCTGGTTTACAAAGGCCATCGTTACTCCGCCTTGCTCTCATCCACAGTGGGATCCATAGGCGTATATTGCCTAAAGGCTTACATTATTTTTTTCTAAATAGGCCGCCGGGCTCTCATTCGGCCCTTGGTGAGCATCTCCTACCTTAGCCAAATTCGTCGACTTCCATGCCACTGCTCGGAGACCGGCCATTAGAGTCTGGCGGTAGACCCGGAGACGCTCCCTACCTTCAGCCTCATTGTAGTCCCAGGGGGGTCGTTCGAGTGGAAATGCTCAGTCTATGATTCCTGGATTAGCCGTGGGTCTGCCGTCATCTCCTGGAACCAG
>NW_012156218.1:70465-71254 GCF_000956105.1 Propithecus coquereli
TCATTTTTAAAGGATTTCCCATTTTTCTTTAAAAGAAACAACCGAACTGTAATATAGTGTTTGGTGTCATGGATCAGAGTGTGCTGATTGCGGGTGGGGCTCCTCAGTGTTTCACCACTGAGTCGGTCCCACCCTCTTACGTGTCTCAGTTTCTCTCTTGGGGTCTAGTACCTCCAAGAGGGCTCAAAACACCTAGTTATCAGCTCTTATATACGTTTCCTGAACGAGCCTTCTTTTAATTAATTTGTTGGGGGGTTCCCTACAGGGCCACTCACACCTTGGGGAATCGCCCCAGGCAACTCCCACTCAGGACCCCGATCACCCAGGGCTGCCGAGGCTGGGAGGAGTAAGATGCCCCTTCTCTTCGGAGCTGAGGAACTCAGTCTCTCATTATCTACGAACAAGACAGTTCAGTTTCCTCGTTCAAAAATGCACAGAAAAGCCAACTGAGATTAATTTTAGGATAAAAAGACAAAGGGGAAGACCCTTTAGAATGCACCTCCAAATCTAAGTTAGGATCCCAAACAATTCCTAGGAAAAAAACCAGCTCAGAGTAAACCAAGACCATCAACCAAAACCAGGAGGTCCGGAGCTCAGGAGGACTTACCAGTTCCGCCCAAGGAGAAGCTCGGAGTCAGAGGGCCCAAAAGGGCCATGCCAGTACCTGGCGCCGAGTTCGGGCTGCTCCTTTGGCGGTCCTGAGTCTTCTCTGAGCCCCACGTTGGGCGTCAATCTTGTCAACGGAAAAAATGACCAAACTCTGTAAAGTAATTTTAAAGAGATTTACTC
>NW_012156218.1:72281-78304 GCF_000956105.1 Propithecus coquereli
GCAAATAATCAAACCGAGTATAATAAGACTAAAATTTACTTTGCAAATAAATTGATCCTACTATAATTTGTCTTTAATAAAAGTGAGAAACTAGAGAGAGAAAATTATGTCTCAAAAAAGGCCCATTATTAAATCCCAGCCTTGTTCTTTTGTTGCTAAGATTTTTTTATTTGTTCAAAGTTTGTACTAAAACCTGGTTATTTTTTCACTACAAAAGAAAGAAAGAAAGAAAGAAAGAAAGAAAGAAAGAAAGAAAGAAAGAAAGAAAGAAAGAAAGAAAGAAAGAAAGAAAACAGGTTATAATTTTCTTCATGATATTTTTATTTGGCTCCTTAAAGGTCAAAGGTCACATAGATTCCTTTTTCCATTTTGATACCTAAATTCTTCTTCTTTAATTGTCAAATGATTAATGTTATTTATCTCTAACTTTACTTCTGAGTAAACCAGAGTCCTAACATTCTGAAGACTAGAGATGAGTCAATGAAGCCTGCAAAACTTCCTCCTCTAAAATCTCACTGCTCCTGGTTTGTTTCCAATGCCAGTGCCCTGTTACTATACAGACAGTTCTTCTTCCCTCTAGACCTAGGGACTATCATAGAATAGAGAGTCACATACGATTGTAAGGGCCAGTTTAAGGGATAGAATGGTCTTAACAAAATGCTTAAGTTTATATAACTAATTGCTACAAGTCTGTAGCTAAAACCTAGACTGCAGTAGCATGGTCCTATAGATAAGTTAATTTTATAACCTTGTTTTTGGCTTTTGGGTTTCAACTATATTACTTAAAAGGTTTTTAATGGATAATGAATATCTGTCTACCCACATTCCAGTCTGGCTCAAAACATTTAATTGGATGTAAGCTTTTATGGCTCTAAACCTCTCCTAGGCCATAAGGATCCCACTGAGGGCCTAGATGGACCTGTGGCAAATAGCCACTCTACCCCATCAATGATCAAACAAAGTAAAGTTTGGACATTGCTACAGTATCTGGCATATGTTGGCCAAAAGGGGGAACTGTGAACTAAGAATAAAATCCTAAGCCCTCGGCTAAATGAATTGATGCCTCTCAGCCAAGGGGACCCCAGAAACACCTTAAAACTAAGTTCCCTGCCATGATAGCATGGGAAAGATAAAGCACGATTACACACAGTCATAATTTCCCTTCATAAATATTCATGATTCCTCCTATAGTTTGTTGAATATGGATATTTGACCATCCCACTCAATATAAAATTTTGTTCCTTTTGTCAGTCTTTGAAACATGTGTACCTGGCTTCTGGCCAAGGCTCTGCTTTCCAACCTTTTGGAATGGCTGCCCAACAGGCTGCTACCCTTTATGAGAAATAAAGCTCTCCTTTTTACAAAGTATAAATCTCATTAACTCTTTTTAGTTAACAATTATATCTTTGTACTTTAGTTTCTAGTAATTATTTACAATATTTTTACTATGCTGAGAGATTAAGAAAACTGGGAAAACATTGTCTTTCTTTGCCAATATGTGGTTTTCCCTAAAGAAATTGCCTTTTTAGATCATTTGCTCGGTTTTCTCTGTACATATCACTAATTTATGCTAATTATTTGCCAGACATCATGTAAACATCATTTCAAAGCAATCAAACACATCTCATGACTCCTCATTTTTATTTGTTTACCATACATCTGTCTTCCTACTCCAATTTGGAAGGGTTTAATTGGTCATGCTGTTGTCCTGGGATCTCCTTTTTCACATGTTCTGTACTCATTTACATTTCTAACAATAATCAGTCTCTAAATTCCTTGTTGTTCTCTTCCTTAGCATGTTCACACTTTTGTTAGAGCAGTGTCTCAGTCCATTCCCCTGCTATGACAAAATACCACAAACTGGGTAATTTATAAATAATAGAAATTTATTTCTCACAGCTCTGGAGCCTAGGAACTCTAAGATCAAAATAACAGCAGATTCACTGTCTGCTAAGAGCTTCCTCTCTGCATCTAAGATGGTGTCTTCTCGCTGCATCCTCCAGTGGGGGAAAATAATGTGTCCTCACATGGTGGAAGGGCAAAAAATAATAATAATAATATGGTACTCTCTTCAAACTCTTTTATAAAAGCACAAATTCCACTTGTGAGGGTGGACATCTCATGACTTAATCACATCCCCGAATGCCTCACCTCTTAATACTATCACATGGGGTATTAGGTTCCAATATATAAATTTTGGAAGGACACATATGTAGCATTCCACCTCTAGCACCTCAAAATTCAAGTCCTTCTCACATGCAAAACACATTTATTACATCTCAATAGCCTCAAAAGTCAACTTGCTCCAGCACCAACTCAAAAGTCTAAAGTCCAGAGCCTTATCTAAATATCATCTAAATCAGTTATGGATAAGACTCAAAGGTGTGGTTTATCCTGAGACAAATTCTCCTCCAGCTGTGAACCTATGAAAACAAACAAATTATATGTATCCAAAATACAATGGTGGAACTGGCATAGGATAGACATTCCCATTCTGAAAGTGCAAAATAGAAAAGGAGAAAAAGCTAAGCGGTCCCACATAAGTCCAAACAACCCTATCAAAAAGTGGGCAAAGGACATGAACAGAAACTTTTCAAAAGAAGACAGAATAATGGCCAGCAAACATATGAAAAAATGCTCAACATCTCTAATCATCAGGGAAATGTAAATCAAAACCACAATGAGATATCACTTATCCCAGTGAGAATGGCCTTTATCAAAAAGTCCCGAAACAATAAATATTGGTGTGGATGTGGAGAGATGGGAACACTCATACACTGCCGGTGGGACCGCAAACTAGTGCAACCTCTGTGGAAAGCGATATGGAGATACCTCAAAGAGCTACAAGTAGATCTACCATTTGATCCAGCAATCCCATTACTGAGCATCTACTCAAAAGAACAAAAGACATTCTATAAAAAAGACCTATCCGCACTACAATGTTTATAGCAGCACAATTCACAACTGTAAAGATATAGAAACAACTCAAGTGCCCATTAATACATGAGTGGATTAATAAAATGTGGTATATGTATACCATGTAGTACTATTCAGCCATAAGGAACAATGATAATACAGCACCTCTTGTATTATCCTGGATAGAGCTTGAACCCATCCTCCGAATTGAGGTATCACAAGAATGGAAAAACAAGCACCACATGTACTCACCATCAAATTAGTATTAACTGTTGAACACCTATGTGCACATATAGTAGTAACATTCATGGGGTGTTGGGCAGGTGGGTGGGGGAGGAGGGGATGGGTATATTCACACCTAATGAGTGTGATGTGCACCATCTGGGGAATGGACATGCTTGAAGCTCTGATTCGGGGGGATTGGGGGGCAAGGGCAATATACGTAATGTAAACATTTGTACCCCCATAATATGTTGAAATTAAAAAAAAAAAACCAAAGTACAAACAACATTAAATCTTAGGGCTGTAGAATAATGTTAGACTCCATGTCCTGCCTTCTGGACACACCAGGGTGGAGAGTGAGCCCATAAGGCTCTAGGTATCCCTACTCTCATGGCTTTGCTGGGAGCATCCCAAGGAGCAGTTCTCCACAGTTGGAGATGGGTGCCTGCAGCTATCGCACATGGGAGTTGTGCATTCATGGCTCCACAGTTCTGGGATCTTCGGGGTAGCCTTGCCCCCATAGTTTCACTAAGTATTGTCCAAGTGGGAACTCTCTGCAGTGGCTCTGATGACCCATTTATGCTGGGCGTTGCTCTATTAGGGACCTTCTACAGTGGCCTTGTTCCCGCAACTCCACTGGTCATTGCCTTAGTTGGGGCTCTCTGTGGAAGCCCTGCTTCTGTGTAAATTCTCTGCCTAGATCCTCAGGGTCTCTGCTGCATCCTTTGAAGTCTAGGTGAAGGTAGCCTAGCTGCCTCCACAGCTCTTGTGCTTTGTGTGCCTGCATAGTTAGCACCACATGAATGCCACTAAGACTTACCACTTGTGCCCTTTTGAGTGGCAGAACAACTCACACCTTGGCCAGCTTGAGCCACAGCTAGCCCAGCCACGGAGTGCCACACCAGAATTTGGGGAACAGAAACTTGAGGAAGCACTAGGCAACAAGCTCCAAAGTTCCAAGGGCCCCTGGGCCCTCAAGGGCCTGGCATTCTGGGCCTGTAATGGGAATGGCAGCATAAAATATCTTAAAAATGCCTTTGAGATTATTCTTCCATTATGTTGATGAATACTATCTGGCTTCCTTCTATCCATACTAATCTTCTTATCAAATATTTGCTTGGCCACTCCCTTGATGTTCTATCCTGAACACATGTTTTATTCTTTATAACTTGACCAGGATGAGAGTTTTAAGTCCTCTTCTCTTTTGATTATAAATTTCATCTTTAGTTTATTGCTCTCTTCTTGTATTTTACTATCAGTAGTTAGGGGAAGCTATGCAAGACCCTCAACACTTTGCTTAGAGACTTCTTCTGACAAATATCCTAGTTCATCCCTCTTAAGTTTTGCCTTCCACAAAACACTAGGACATAGACACAATTCAGCCAAGTTCTTTGTCAGTGTATATGGATATTAGAGCTTATTCCTCATTTCTGTACGAGATCTCATTATAATTCCATTTACCATTCATATTTCTCTGAACATTCTGTTTATGACCAGTTAAGTGGTCTCTAAGAAGACTGAAGCTTGTTCTACAGCACTCTTCTTCTGAGCCTTCACCAGAATTGTCCTATATGGTCTGCTCATGGCAATACAGGCTTTTTATAGTTTGTTCCTCCAAACTGTAACAGAGGAAATAGCCTGGAAAAAATGGCAAAAGATGTTTTCTCTCTCTTTAAAACTTCCCCCACTCTTTTTGGGAACTGAGGCCTACATCTCTGCCTCAGGGGCATGTGGTCAGGAGGGGCAGGGTAATGTCTTTTGTTCTTTGTGTTACAGGAGATAGCTCAGCTGAACTGTTCTCTTTATCCCAGGCCCAGCATGCCTGGCCAGCGTGGGCCTCCTAGGTGGGCTGTCTTGTCTTCAGCAGAGATGGGATAATTAGAATCATTAAGGACAATGGCCTATAATTGAGGACCCTCCCTTTAAAAGCTCTGTATTTCTGCTTATGGACAGGAATTTGGATTTTGAGATGATAGGCTACCATTTTTCCTCCTTTGCCAGCAAAGTAATAAACTTCTTTTTCCTTCTCAAAACACTTGTTCTCATTCTTCTGATGTGGCCTTGAGGATAGGTGCTGAGTTTTTGGTAACAAAACTCTTACTACAGTCTCTGCTCATTACCCAGTTTCAAAGGCACTTCCATATTTTTATGTATTTGTTACAGTAGGACCCAACTCTCAGTACCAATTTCTGTTTTAGTCCATTCCTGCTACTACAATAAAATATCACAGTGTGGATGTTGCTCCATGAATTAATATAACTATATTGGAGACAGAAACATCTCAGGAGTTTTGCAGAGCTTTGCCCTGAAGGAATATGTGAATGTGTTGGTTTGCATATCGAAAGCTGTTTCACCTCAGGAGGGCATCTCTGAAAGATTGGTAGGGCTGCATCCCATGGTGGTGCTGTGATTCTCAGACCTAAGGTTTGGACTTGCTTTGAAAAGCAAAGCAGGTCTGCTAAGAGCCACAGGAGGGGAGCTGATCAAAGAGTGCCCGCCCGACAAATAGACACCTGTGGCTAAAAGCAATTAGCCCAAAGGACAGTTCCTGCTTAAACTCCTGATTACCTGTCTCAGTACACTATAACTTGATAAAGAAAATATGGACCACTATATCTCCGTTTAACTCTTCTGTTAAGTGATAAATTTGCCTTAGAACTTAGAAGTTAGCCTTTGAACGATTTTGTAACCATTTGTTCACGTAGATAGAATTAGTTAAGGGATCTGAAGAAGCCTTTCGAAAAACTGTTAACCTAAGAGGAACTACCTGCTGTTATGTAAATCTGTTACCCCTGGCAACCGATCACTGTACCTATAAATGCCCATGTAAAACTTCACTCGTGGCTTCTGAGATTGACGGACAAATCCAGGCCCCCTGAGCACCC
>NW_012156218.1:80294-86945 GCF_000956105.1 Propithecus coquereli
AGATGCACTGCCTTCCAGTTGTGTCTGCTTCTCACATATTAAATATTTGGCCTTGGAAACTGCAAACATTTTCTTTGCCCTATTCATTAGAGGGCTCTACCTTGAAGTCAGTTATTTAATCAAGAAAGAATTTAAGTTGAAAAGACCATCTATTTAACTAGATTTATCTCCAAAATATGACTTTGTGGCATTTAGCTGGCTATTATGAACTCTTTGTGAAAGAGATTTATAGCTATAAAGGAAATCATTTGCAAAGGCATCTCCTGGTGTTAATGAATGTGCAAGGGGGGGGGTTCAGTGTTGCCAGGTGCAAAGAAAGCCAATTATTGAGACAGCAAGGATTGTCAGGAGGAAAGGATTTATTTCTGTGGATGTATCAACAGGGAGGGGGAGGTTATGAATTGCCTCAAATCCGCCTCCCTGACCAACAGGGTCAGGGGATTTTTCTTCAGGTGAAATGAATAATGCACGAGGGGTGTGAGCACCATTGTGTGTTTGGGGTGGAGTGCAGGGCATGCAAGCACAGTCAGAAATCATGCTAATACATATGTCCCATGATCAAAAAATGGCGGATAAGTCTCTCCCAGAGCAGAGATTTTAGTATTATAATGAACTAGGGGTTAATATTGATCATTCTTTCAGCTTGTGCACAGGCTCAGTGGGTCTTCAGGCACAGTCTGTGGTGGACTATCACTTATCTTGTCTTCTCTGGACACATAAGTGGTGTGAGACTTTGTAGGAGACTCTGCCATTCCTGGGAAAGAAACTCAAAAGAGAATGCTTCAGTACAACAGAAAGTCACAAAGTTCTGGTCAGCAAATTTTACTGAAGAGTTCTCCTTCTATTTTCTGCCTAATTGAGACTGTAGCCACTAGGTTACCAGGGCTAAGATAAATCTTGCTATCAAGGCCACTTAGAGCTGCCAGCCCCAGCCATAATGTGAACACTGAAAACTCATTTGAAATATGAAGGAACTAAAAACATTATTGAGAAAACATTTTCTTGCTTATAAAACTAGTTACAATGGGAGCCAAGCCACTAGAAAATTTTTATGAGAGAGAAGACATTGACTTAAAGTTTACATAACAAACTATACCATTGTTTACAATATGTTTCCTGGCAATCTTATCTTGACTGAGCCTTTACCTATCCCTTTGACTAGGCAAACAATAATGCTTACATTTAAGTTCTGTGCCTTTGAAATGTAAATCAACACCTAAGAGTTATCCTTTTAGAAGAGCAAATTTAGTGCAGGCTAGTGTCAACCCAAGTAAATGAATGAAGCAAAAGGCAAAAATGTCAATCAATGGAGGTTTATTAAGCCAAGATTTGAAGGCTGCACCCATGAAAAACATGAACTACAGACAAGATGTGGCTGTTTTTCTGAAGGGGAAGTTGGAACCTTCTGCATTTTAAAGGCATATAGAGAGAAGGAAAAAGGGGGTGGCTGATGAGGTAAAATGGTTACATTCTTGTAAGGCCTAAGAAATCTACATTTTACATAAAATAAGGGAATGAATGATGCATTAATTATGTAGCTATTCCCGGATAGGTGGAAGAATGTCTAATTCTGTCTTGCTTCCAGTTCTGTTACCTGCAAGATAAACTTGCAATTCATTATTAGTGTGAAATCAAATAACCTTTGGTTTCAGGTGCCAGACATAGGTCTAGCTTATGGGAGGTTATCAAGGAATTTCCTTAATAAATGATCTGTGGGGCTAGTGCTTCACAGCTATTAATACCTGAAGCTTCTTCTCTTTAGCATAAGGAGGGGGTGGCCCTGAGACTTTGATTTTCTTTTCATAGTAGCTAACAATTGTTTAGGGTTTGATAGTCTCAAGTAGGGGAGAGAAACTATTTTTGAACCAGCAAATGAAGACCCTTATAAAGCTACAAAACATGCTTCTGCCTGTGTGTGTTGATATGTCTATATATTTATATGTGTCATGTGTACATGATATTTGACTACCAAAATATATGAAAGAGCCCTTATCTAATTGGCTTAAAGAAAAAGTGCTTAAATTTAATATTTTATCAGAGAAGTGGAAGATAACTCAAATGCCTTTTACTTCATGTGATTTGGGTACATCTTTGGTAGATAAAATTAGTTAATGTTGTTGGTTTAATGAAAGTAGCTGTGCCTTCTGATCATCAAAATACCCTTGTATTTAACTTTAGGGTTCTTGCTTAGGTGGCTACTGCCTAACACTTAAATGTTCTAAATGGTTAACAGGAAAATAACTTGAGATGATGGCCAGCTTTCTTCAATGTCTCAAAGAATTTTTATGTAAAGTTCAAACATGTGTCAATGCAAAAGAACCCAAACTTTGTAAAATAATTTAAAGAGGCTTATTCTGAACCAAGTATGAAGACCATGGCCCAGAGTCATGCCCAAGAAGCTTTGAGCAAGTGGACTCACCACGGTTGGGTTACTGTTTGATTTTATACATTTCAGGGAGACAGGAATTACATGTAACATCATAAATCAATACATGGAAGGTATACATTGGTTTGGCCCAAAAAGGAGAGACATGTTGAAGTGGGTCCTTACAGGTTATAGGTGGGTTTAAAGATTCTTTGATTTGTAATTGGTTAAAGAAATGAAGCTTTGTCTAAAGGTTTGGGATGTTTTAATTTAAGATAAGGAAGGCTGCTAATCTGAGACAAGGCACAAGACATAGACTCATGAGATCTTTTGGGTAAACTGAGGACATGTAGGTATGATTCAAGCCTTGTCTTGCATAGTGTTAGGCCTGGTAGTGTCTTACAAAGGATATCTCCAAGAAGGGAGGGGGGCATAATACAGCATGTCTGATCTCCCTTCTCATGATCAGTAACTCAGCTTTAGGGTATTTCTGGGGTCCCCTTGGCCAAGAGGGGGTCTATTCAATCAGCTGGAGGGGGGTTAAGATTTTATTTTAGTTCACACATGCTTGTTAAAAAAATTAGACATAAACATTTCATAAAATGTTAGCATGTGACCAAAAGTTAAAATTGCTTATTTCCTAAGTTTTCACAAAAAACAGACTAAGGTTATTGAGAATTTAAATAACAATTGTTAAAATTCTAATTAATATATCTAATTAAAACTACTAACATAAGGAAAACAATTTTTTATACAACAGGTACAAGAAAATAAGTTGTGTTTTTGGTAAAGAAAGTTGAAAAGTGAGAGTATTTCTTTTTCTTCTTTTATACAAGAGAGAATTTTGTGTTGTCAAAATGATAAAGGAGAAAGGAAAGTAAATTTTTGTCCTAAGTTAGAATGCCAATATAGAAAGAAAGTATAGGACAAAACTGAAGGTTTAAGAAAAGTATAGAAGGTTTGTGGAAGATCAAGCTCATGAAAGAAATTTTGTATGTGATCAAGTTGGCTAAAATTAGGAGGGAATTATTCATAAGCTTCTCTAAAATTGAGCATTAATATTGAAAGGACACAAAAATGAAGCCAGAGTCTGGGCCCCTCTGTCAGAACAACAGGTTTTTTTTGGAGGAATTATCTGCTGTCTAATAGAAAATTGTAAAAGGTTAAAAAACTTTATGGAAACTTTCAGGAATCTCCATACTGTTTTTCATAGATGTTGTATCTTGTGTGGTCAAAGCTGACTGAGATTTTATGGACTGTTTATATGGTTTTACTGAAATTAGATTTAATAGTGATTATACACTAATACAAAAGTAAAATTTTGTTTTCTCCTTCTAACATTTTATGTAGTATTAACAAGAGATAGTAAAAGATTTTTGCTTACCTATTTAGTAAACCGCAAAGAAAAAAAAGAGGTGAGAGAGGGAGAGACATATTCTGTTGGTCTCATGTTGTCTTTTTTAATTTCAATAGATTTAGGGGTATAAGGGTTTTTTGTTATATGGATGAATTGTATAATGCTGATGTCAGGGCTTATAGTGTACCCATCATCAGAATTGTGTACATTGTGCCTGATAGGTAGATTTTCGTCACTCATTCCCATCCCAACCTTCCCCTTCTTAGTTTTTCAAAGTGCATTATATCATTTTATGACCATATATTCCCTTAGTTTCACTTCCACTTATAAGGGAAAACATGTGGTATTTCTTTTTCCATTCCTGAGATACTTCACTTAGGATAATTGTCTCCAGTTCCATCCAAGTGGCCGCAAAAGACATTATTTCATTTCTTTTTATGGTTGAGCAGTACACCATGGTGTGTACGCACGTTTGTATATATATCACATTTTCTTTATCCACTCATCTGTTGATCAGTTGAGGGGCACTTAGATTGATTCCATATCTTTGCTATTATAAATTGTGCTGTAATGAACGTTTCAGTGTTGGTGTCTTTTTTATAATATAAAATGTATTATTTTCCTTTGGGTAGATCCCCAGTAGTGGGACTGCTAGATTGAATGGTATTACTACTTTTAGTTCTTTTAGGAATCTCCATACTGTTTTTATAGAGGTTGCACTAGTTTATATTCCCACCAACAGTGTATAAATGTTCCCTTTTCACCACATCCCTGCCAACATCTATTGTTTTTTTGACTTTATAATATTAGCCATTCTGACAGGGGTGAGATGGTATCTCATTGTGACTTTAATTTGTATTTCCCTGATGATTCATAATGTTGAGCATATTTTCATGTGTGTTGGCCATTTGTCTATTTTCTTTTGAAAATAATATGTTCATGTTTTTGCTCACTTTTTGATGAGGTTATTTGATTTTTTCATGATGATTTGAGTTTTTTGTAGATTCTTGATATTAGTCCTTTGTTGTATGTGTAGTTTGTGAATATTTTCTTCTATTTGTAGGTTGTCTATTTACTCTATTTATTATTTCTTTTGCTGTGCAGAAATGCTTTAGTTTAATTAAGTCTCATTCTTTTTGTTTTTTGTGTTTCTTTGGCTTTTCTGTAATTGCTCTTGGGGACTTAGTCACAATTTTTTTCCCTAGGCCAATGTCCAGAAGAGTTTTTTACTAAGTTTTATTCTAGGGTTTTTGTAGTGTCAGGTCTTACATTTAAGCCTTAAATCCCCCTTTGAGTAAATTCTTATTTATGGTGAGAGATAAGTATCCTTTCATTCTGCATGTGACTATTCAATTTTCCCAGCACCATTTATTGAATAGGGTGTTTTTTCTCAGTGTATGTTTTTATCTGCTTTGTCAAAAATCAGTTGGTTGTAGGTATAGGGCTTTATTTTTGAGTTCTCTATTCTGTTCCATTGATCTAAGTGTCTATTTTTATACCATTACCATGCTGTTTTGTATATTATAGCTTTGTAGTATTAACACAATTTGAAGTCAGGTAATGTGATGCCTCCAGATTTGTTTTTTTGCTTAGAATTCCTTTGGCTATTCAGGCTTTTTTTGGATTCCATATAAAGTTTATAATTGTTTTTTCTGGATCTGGTAAAAAATGACATTTGTGTTTTGATAGGAGTTGCACTGCATCTGTAAATCACTTTGAGTAGTCTGGACATATTAACAGTGTTGATCCTTCCAATTCGTGAGCAGGGTATGTTTGTGACATCTATGATTTCCTTCATTCGTGTTCTGTAGTTCTTTTTGTAGAGGACTTTCACCTCATTTGTTAAATATATTTCCAAGTATTTTATTTTCTTTGCAGCTATTGTAACGGCATTGAGTTCTTGATTTGACTCTCACCTTGACTGTTATTAGTGGATAGAAATGCTACTGATTTGTGTGCTTTTTTCAGGTTACTTTTGTAACCTGAAACATTGCTGAATTTACTTTTCAATTCTAGGAGTCTTTTTCTGGTGTCTTTAGTGTTTTCTAGATATGATTCATGTTGTTGGCAAACAGGGATAGTTTGACCTCCTCTTTTCTTTTGTGGATGCCCTTTATTTCTTTATCTTGCCTGATTCCTCTGGCTAAGACTTCCAGTACTATGTTGAAAAGGAATGGTGAAAGTAGGCATCCTTGTCTTGTTCCAGTTCTTAGGGAAAATGTTTTCATCATTTCCCTGTTCAATATGATGTTGGCTGTGTATTTGTCATATATGGCTTGCATAATTTTTAGGTATGTTCTTTCTATGACTAGTTTGTTGAGGGTTTTTATCATGAATGGCACTGGGTTTTATTGGAATTTTCTACATTGATTGAGATGGTCATATGTTTTTTGTTTTTAATCCTGTTTATGTGGTGAATCACATTTATTGATTTGTGTATGTTGAACCATCCTTGTGTCCCTGGGATGAAATCCACTTGATCATAGTGAATTATCTGTTTGATGTAATGTTGGATTCCATTTGCTAGCATTTTTTTTGAGGACTTTTCCAACTGTTTTCATAAGGGATATTGGTCTGTAATTTTCTTTTATTGTAGTGTTGTTTTCTGGCTTTTGTATTGGGGTGATACCGGCTTCCTATAATAAGTTGGGGAGAATTCCCTCCTTCTCGATGTTGTGGAACAATTTATGTAGAATAGGTGCCGGTTCTCATTTGTAAGTCTGGGAGAATTCAGCTGTGAATTCATCTGTCCTGGGTTTTTTGTTGTTGCTATTGAGGTTAAAATATTTTTATATTACACTTTCAATCTTGCCACTCATTATTGGTCTGTTTAGGATCTCTATTCCTTTTTGATTCAAACTTTGAGGTTGTGTGTTTTCAAAAATATATCCATTTCCTCTAGATTTTCTAGTTTGTGTGCATAAAGGTT
>NW_012156218.1:86995-88458 GCF_000956105.1 Propithecus coquereli
AGAGAAAGAGAGAGAAAAAAGAAAAGTGGAAAAAGAAGAAGGAGAGGGATAGATTTATTTTAAGGAGTTAGATCACATAATTTTGGGAGATGGCAAGTCTGAAATCTTAAGGGTAAGCTAACAACCTGGAAATTCAGAGAAGAGTTGATTTTGCAGTCTTGAGTCTGAAATCCACAGGACATGCCAGCAATATAGAAACTCAGAAAGGATTTCTATGTTACCATCTTGATTCAGACATCCTTCTTCCTCTCTGGGAAACATTAATTATTGCTTTTGAGACATTCAACTGTTCGAATGAAGCTCACCCACATTATGGAGGATAATATGCTTTACTGAAAGTCAACTGATGTTAAATGTTAATCACATCTACAAAATACCTTCACAGCAACATCTAGGCTTCTATTTGACAAAACAAATGGCCTCCATAGCCTAACCAATTTAACAGATAAAATTACCCATCACACTTCCATACTAGTTCCATTCAACCCCACACTAGCGCTATCTTAGCCCCATACTGGGTCTTCCCATTGGGAGCAAAATTAGCTAATCTGATGTATTTTGATCATTGATGTATGTCTCTAACACCTAAACAGGTTCTGAAATGTCTCTGTCCTTTGACCTGTTAGGCTTGTCTACCCCCAAACAGAAAGAAAAAAATCCAGGTGTCTCCCCTTTTTGTCCCATGCTCACAAACAGAAACCACATGGGTGAATCCTGTCAGCCCCACTCTTTAGGACAGGATCTATTATTTTAATTGGAAAGCATTGCTAAGCTTTACATTGTCCTGGTACACAAATTATCTGCTCATTTAAGCCTTACATTTAATGAAATTGGTAATGGACAGGTTCCTCTCAGGTCTAAAACTGCTCTTTTATATTGCATTACCTGATATCTTTGGTTCTTGGGGGAACTAGAGATTACTTTGTACTGTGAGAGATCACTTGACCTTTGTGTTTGTGATGGCTAGTGAGTCACTGGTGAGAACTGCAGTTTTAGAAGTGGCTGACGATAGTTGTTTACAGCGAATGTTTGTTACTACAGGGGGCTATTCATTTCTTTGTGTATTTAGAGAGTAAAAGCATGATTTAAATACTTATAGAAATGTCTTTGTAGTAAGGTGCACTGTGAAAGCTTGTGTGGCCCAGTCTCATGGCATTTACCCCTTTTGGGGATCTGGGATTCAATATAAAAGTGTGATCCTTCATTTTTAAAGATCTAGATGCACTGCCTTCCAGTTGTGTCTGCTTCTCACATATTAAATATTTGGCCTTGGAAACTGCAAACATTTTCTTTGCCCTGTTCATTAGAGGGCTCTACCTTGAAGTCAGTTATTTAATCAAGAAAGAATTTAAGTTGAAAAGACCATCTATTTAACTAGATTTATCTCCAAATATGACTTTGTGGCATTTAGCTGGCTATTATGAACTCTTTGTGAAAGAGATTTATAGCTATAAAGGAAATCA
>NW_012156218.1:106023-111570 GCF_000956105.1 Propithecus coquereli
GAACCAGAGAAGACCCCGCATAGCAAAAACAATACTGGGCAATAAAAACAAAATGGGAGGTATCAACTTACCAGACTTCAAACTTTATTATAAGGCTGTTGTAATCAAAACAGCTTGGTACTGGCACAAAAATAGAGCCATTGACCAGTGGAACAGAACTGAGAACCCGAATTTCTATTCCTTTTTGATTCAAACTTTGAGGTTGTGTGTTTTCAAAAATATATCCATTTCCTCTAGATTTTCTAGTTTGTGTGCATAAAGGTTTTCATAGTAGTCTTGGATGATGTTTTGTATTTCTGTGATATCAGTTGTAATGTCTCTTTTTTTCATTTCTAAATGAGCTTTATTTGAATCTTTTTTCTCTTGTTTGTAGTTAATGTAGCTAGTGGTCTATCAATTTTACTTTTCATTTATAAGATCCAAGTTTTTGTTTAATTGATCATTTGAACTTTTTTTAAAATTTCCATTTTATTTTGTTCTACTCTGATATTTGTCATTGCTTTTCTTCTCCTTGCACTGGGCTTGGTTTTTTCTTGTTCTTCTAGTTCTTTCAGGTGTAACATTAGGTTGTTATTTTCTGATCTTTCTGCCTTTTTAATTTTGGCATTTAGGGCTATGAATTTTCTTCTTAGCACTGCTTTTTTTTAAAAAAAAATACACTATTTTTTTTAATTCAGTATATTATGGGGGTACAAACATTTTGTTTACATGAAATACATTTGCCTCACTCAAGCCAGGGCCACAAGCATGTCCTTCCCGCAAACAGTGTGCCCAGTCTCCAATAACTATGTGTTTACCCACAACATCCACTCTACCCCCCAGCCTCCACCCCTCCAACCGGCACCCAGTGAGTATTACTACCATGTGAGCACCTTAGTGTTGACCAATTAGTACCAGTTTGATGGCGAGTACATGTGGTGCATGTTTTTCCATCCTTGTGACACCTAACTTCCAAGGATGGGCTCAATATTTCCCCATCATAATATAAAAGGTGTTAGATCTCCATTATTTTTTGTAGTTGAGTAGTATTCTATGGTATACATATACCACATTTTATTAATCCACTCATGTATTGATGGGCACTGGGTTGTTTCCACATTCTTCCAATAGTGAATTGTGCTGCCATAAACATTTGAGTGCAGATGTCTTTATTACAGAATGTCTTTTGTTCCTTTGGGTAGATGCCTAGTAGTGGGATTGCTGGATCAAATGGTAGTTCTACTTGTAGCTCTTTGAGGTATCTCCATATTGCTTTCCACAGAGGTTGCACTAGTTTGCAGTTCCACCAGCAGTGTGAGAGTGCTCCAATCTCTCCACATTCACATCAGCATTTGTTGTTTTGGGACTTTTTGATAGAGGCCATTCTCACTGGAATTAGGTGATATCTCATCGTGGTTTTGATTTGCATTTCCCTAATGATAGAGATGTTGAGCATTTTTTCATATGTTTTTTGGCCATTATTCTGTCTTCTTTTGCAAAGTTTCTGTTCATGTCCTTTGCCCATTTATTGATGGGGTTGTTTGATTTTTTCCTTGTTGATTTTCTTAAGTTCTATATAGATTCTTGCTATCAGTCCTTTATTAGATGTGTAGAAAGCAAATATTTTCTCCCATTGTGTAGGTTGTCTATTCACTCTAAGGACAGTTTCCTTGGCTGTGCTGAAACTTTTTAATTTGATCAGGTCCCATTTGTTTATTTTTGTTGCTGCTGTGATTGCTTTGGGGGTCTTCTTCACAAATTCTTTACCTAGGCTGATGTCTAAAAGAGTCTTCCCCACATTTTCTTCCAGAATTCTGAAGGTTTCAGGACTTAGGTTTAAGTCTGTTATCCAACATGAGTGGATTTTTGTGAGAGGTGAGAGGTGGGGATCCAGTTTAAATCGTCTGCATGTGGATATCCAGTTTTCCCAGCACCATTTATTGAAAAGAGATTCTTTTCCCCAAAGTATACTTTTATCTGCTTTGTCAAAGATTAGATGACAGTATGAGGATGGTTTTATATCTGGTCACTATATAATGATGAAAGAAAAATCCAACAAGAAGACTTAACAATTCTTAATATCTATGCACCCAACACAGGAGCACTCGGATATATAAAGCAAACCCTGTACAAACTAAATGACATGATAAACAGTAATGCCAGAGTAGCGGGGATTTCAACACCAGACTGTCTGAAACGGACAAATCCTCCAAACAAAAATAAGCAAAGTAATAATGGACTTAAACAGAGCCCTAGAACAAATGGGTCTAACAGACATCTACAAGCATTCCACCCAAATAAAGCTGAATACACATTCTTCTCATCAGCTCATGGAACTTTCTCCAAAATCGACCACATCCTAGGCCACAAATCAGACTTCAACAAATTTTAAAAAGTAGAAATTGTACTATGTATCTCTCAGACCATAGTGGTGTAAAACTAGAGATCAATTCCAACAAAAACACTCACTGCTTCACAAAGTCATGGAAATTAAGCAATCTATTGTTAAATAACTTCTGGGTGAAGGAAGAGATTCAAATGGATATAAAAAAATTCTTTGAATTAAATGATAATGGGGACACAAGCTATCAAAACCTGTGGAATACAGCAAAAGCATTCCTGAGAGGAAAACTAATAAATAGCATTAAATGCTCACATGCAAAAGACAGAAAGCTCACGAATCAACAAACTAATAAACCATCTCAAGGAACTGGAAAAGGAAGAGAAAATTAAGTCTAAACCTAGCAGAATAAAGGAAATAACTAGGATTAGAGCAGAACCAAATGTAATTGAGAACGAAAGAACTACACAGAAGATCAATAAAACCAAAAGCTGGTCTTTCGAAAAGATAAACAAAATTAATAAACCTCTTGGTAGATTGACAAGAACTAGAAAGGAAAGGATTTTAATAAACTCAATCAGAAATGAAAAAGGAGAGTTCACTACAGACATCATGGAAATACAAAACATTGTCTTCGAATACTATAAAAATCTATATGCTCAGAAACTATAAAATGTGCAGGAAATGGACAAATTCTTGGAAACACACAACCTCCCTAAGCTCGATCAGGAGGATTGAGAACTCCTGAACAGACCAGTATCAAGTGCAGAAATTGGAGCAGCAATAAAAAAACTTCCCAAAAAAAAAAGTCTTGGACCAGTTGTGTCCACACCCGAATTTTATCAAACCTACAAAGAAGAACACATACCTATACTGCAGAAATTATTCCAAAACATTGAGAAGGGTGGTATCCTCCCCAACTCATTCTACAAAGCCAATATCACCTTGATACTAAAGCCAGGAAAGGATGCAGCAAAAAAATAAAACTACAGACCAATATCTCTCATGAATATAGGTGCAAAAATTCTCAACAAAATTTTAGCAAACTGAATCCAACGGCACATCAAAAAAAAAATAATTCACTACGACCAGGTGGGCTTTATCCCAGGGATGCAAGGCTGGTTCAACATGTGTAAATCTATAAATATAATGCACCACATAAATAAAATCAAGAATAAAAACCATATGATTCTCTCAATAGATGCAGAATAAGCATTTGATAACATCCAGCACATTTTATGATAAAAACCCTCAACAAAATAGCCATAGATGGGACATTCTTTTAAATCATTAAGGCCATATATGACAAACCCAAAGCCAATATCATATTGAATGGGGATAAATTGAAAGCATTCCCACTTAGAATTGGAACCAGACAAGGCTGCCCACTGTCTCCACTTCTATTCAACATAGTGCTGGAAATCCTTGCCAGAGCAATAAGATAAGAGAAGGGAATTAAGGGTGTCTGAATGGGGGCAGAAGATGTCAAACTGTCACACTTTGCTGATGATATACTATTATACCTAGAAAATCCCAAGGATTCAGCCAAGAGACTCCTGGAATTGATAAATGAATTCAGTAAAGTCTCAGGATAGAAAATTAATGCATACAAATCAGTGGCATTCATATACGCCAATAACAGTCAAGCCAAAAATAAAATCAAAGATGCAACACCTTTCACAATAGCATCAAAGAAAATTAAATTTTTAGGAATATTTTTAATGAAGGAGGTAAGAGATGTTTATAGGGAGAACTATGAAACACTGAGAAAAGAAGTTGTAGACAATGTGCACAGATGGAAATCCCTACCATGCTCATGGATTGGTAGAATCAATATTGTTAAAATGTCCATTCTACCTAAAGTGATCTACAGAATTAATGCAATCCCTATCAAAATTCCACTATCATTCTTTACAGATTTAGAAAAAATAATTCTACGCTTCGTCTGGAACCAGAGAAGACCTCATATATTCAAAGCAATCTTAAGCAAAAGATAAAATTGGGAGGCATCAGTCTGTCAGACTTCAATCTTTACTATAAGGCTATAGTAACCAAAACAATATGGTACTGGCACAAGAACAGAGATATAGACCTTTGGATTAGCACTACTTTTTGTGTATTCCAGAGAGCTTAGAAGATTGTGTCACCTTTGCCATTCAGTTCAAATTTTTTTTTAATTTCCATCTTGATGTCATCACTGACTCAAGGATAATTTAGCAGCAGGTTGTTTAATTCTCATGTATTTGAGTACTGTTGAGAGTTCTTCTTGTAATTTATTTCTAGTTTTAACCAACTGTGGTCTGAGAGGATATATGTATCAGTGATGCTGGCAGCTGGTGCATGGCCTACATGCAGTGGGCAGACGGTGCATTGTCGCATGAGTTTTCGCTCAACCCAAGTCCGGCAATGCTGGCAGTAGCAACAACAGAATGGGTGTTCACCTTGCCCAGGCCCATCAGTGGTGCTATCAGCTGGTATCAGCTGCCACTTCACTACCCAGATCACATTAGTTGGTGCTGGGATATGTGGACATATGCTTTGACTGGGTCCTGCAGCAGCTGTGGCTGGGCAAGTCTACCTAAGTGCCAGCAGCAGGTGCTGTGTCTGTGAGAACTTGCTCTTCCCAGGTTCCCTGGTTCTGGCAGGGATTCACAGCACCTGCCCATGGGACATGCAGGAGCATCAGGCCTCCCTCCTTGGCCCAGCAAGAGTGATGGAGAGGCAACATCAGTAGATCTGACTTTCTGAGTAGATGGAACACACTGTGGTTGGGACCTCAGAATGGCACCACCTGTAGCACTCATGGCTAGGAATTCAGAGGGACTCTGTTGTTCCTTCTCTCCAGAGCAATGCCAACACAGTCTCCAGTGGGCTTGCTTTTATCAGTCCAGAGGACTCCTGCAGTGATGAGGCCCTCCCACAGCTCCAATAGCATGGCCGTAGAAGAAGTGTGGACTCCCAAAGTTCTCTCCTCTGTCCCTTCCCCATGTGTGGGTTCCTTCCCTGGGTGCATTCAATCCTGCTGAGCGGATCTCTCCACTTCCTTTTCCTTAACCTTGAGCGACTCCTGTCACCTCCTTATTGATTGACAATGCTCTTTCTTAGACGATCCATCCTGAGGTGAATATCTACTCACCACTTTCAATCATCTTTGTGAGAGTAGCACATGCAGGATGCTTATAGTCTGCCATCTTGGCCTCATGCTGTCTTTTTTTTTTTTTTTTTGA
>NW_012156218.1:112285-119886 GCF_000956105.1 Propithecus coquereli
CATAATATATTTTATCAGTAATAATAATTATTATTGTTATAATATTAAACTGTTGCATGCCACAGAAATAACCAAATTTTCCTATGAATTGCATTTTTTTAAATTTCAACAAATTTCAGGGGTACAAATGTTTAGGTTACATATATTGCCTTTGCCCTGCCCAAGTCAGAGCCTCAAGAAGGTCCATCCCAAAGATGGTGCACATCACACTCATTAGGTTTGACTATACACATCCCCTTCTCCCCCTCCACCTGAATGACACCCAAGGAATGTTACAACTATATGTGCATAAAAATGTTGATCCATTAATACTACTTTGATGGTGAGCAGGTGTGGTGCTTGTGATACTTCACTTAGAAGAATAGGCTCCAACTCTATCCAGGATCATACAAAAGGTGCCAGATCACCATTGTTTTCTGTGTTTTAGCAGTGTTTCGTGGTATACATAGACCACATTTTATTAATCCACTCATGTATTGATGGGCACTTGGGTTGTTTCTACATCTTTGTAATTGTGAAATGTGCTGCCATAAACATTTGATTGCAAATGTCTTTTTTATAGAATGTCTTTTATTCCTTTGGGTAGGTGCCCAGTAATGGGATTGCTGAATCAAATGATAGTTCTACTTGTAGCTCTTTGAGGTATCTCCATATCATTTTCCACAGAAGTTGTACTAGTTTGCAGTCCCACCAGCAGTGTATGAGTGTTTCTATCTCTCCATATCCATGCTAACATTTATTGTTTTGGGACATTTTGACAAAAGCCATTCTCACTGGAGTTAAGTGATATCACATTGTGGTTTTGATTTGCATTTCCCTGATGATTAGAGATATTGAGCATTTTTTCATATGTTTGTTGACCATTATTCTGTTTTCTTTTGAAAGATTTCTACTCTTCATGTCTTTTGTCCACTTTTAATGGGGTTCTTGGATTTTTTCTTGCTGATTTTTCTGAGTTCTATATAGATTCCAGTTATGAGCTCCTTATCAGATGTGTAGCATGCACATATTCTCTCCCATTCTGTAAGTTGTCTGTTTGCCCTCGTGATAGTTTCCTTGGCAATGAAGAAGCTTTTAAATTTCATCAGGTTCAATTTATTTATATTTATTGTTGCTGTGATTGCCTTTGGGGTCTTCTTCAATAAATTCTTTGTCTAGGCCAATGTCTATAAGAGTTTATCCAACATTTTCTTCTAGAATTCTTATAGTTTCATGCCTTAGATTTAAGTCTGTTATCCACTGCGAGTTTATTTTTGTGAGAGGTGAGAGGCGCAGATCCTGTTTCAGTCTTCTACATGTGGCTATCCAGTTTTCCCAGGACCATTTGTAGAATGGGGATTCTTTTCTTCAATATATGTTTTTGTGTGCTTTGTCAAAGATTATATGGCTATATGAGGATGGTTTTATCTCTGTGTTCTCAGTTCTGTTCTGTTCATCTATGTCTCTGTTCTTGAGCCAGTACCATGCTGTTTTAGTTACTATAGCCTTGTAGTGTAACTTGAAGTCTGGTAAATTAATGACTCACAATTTGTTCTTTTTGCTTCAGATTTCTTTTGCTATACGGGATCTTCTCTGGTTCCATACAAAGTGCAGAATTATTATTATTTCTAGACCTTTGAAAAATGATGATGGTATTTTAATAGGGATTACATTGAATATGTAGATAACTTTGGGTAGTATAGACATTTTAACAATGTTTATTCTGCCAACCTATGATCACGGTATGATTTCCCATCTGCTTATGCTCTCTGCTATTTCCTTCCTCAGTGTTTCATAGATCTCCATGTAGAGGTCTTTTACATCCCTAATTAAATATATTTCTAGGTATTTTATTTTTTTGTTACTATTGTGAAGGATATTGAGTCTTTGATTTGGTTCTCAGTTTCACTGTTATTGGCATATAGGAATGCTCCTCATTTCCCTACATTAATTTTGTAACCCAAGACTTTGCTGAATTTATCAATTCCAGTAGTCTCATGGCAGAATCTTTGGGTTTTTCTAGATATAAGATTATATCATTAGCAAAGAGCGATTGCTTGACCTCTTCTACCACCATTTGGATACCCTTGATTTCCCTCTCTTGTCTAATTGCTGTAGCAAGGACTTCCAGCACTATGTTGACTAGAAGTGGAGATAGTGGGCAACCTTGTCTGGTTCCAGTTCTAAGTGGGAATGCTTTCAATTTATCCCCATTCAGTATGATATTGGTGGTGGGTTTGTCATATATGGCTTTTATCATTTTTAGGTAAGTCCCATTTATGCCTATTTTGTTAAGCGTTCTCATCATAAAAGTGTGCTGAATTTTGACGAATGCTTTTTCTGCGTCTATTGAGAGGATCATATGGCCTTTGTTTTTGCTCCTATTTACGTGGTGAATTACATTTATAGATTTGCGTATGTTGAACCATCCCTGCATCTCTGGGATGAAGCCCACTTGGTCATGATGAATTATTTTTTGATAAGCACCTGAATTCGGTTTACTAGGATTCTACTGAGAATTTTTGCATCTATATTCATAATGGATATTGGTCTGTAGTTTTCTTTTTTGGCTTCATTCTTTCCTGGTTCTGGTATCAGGGTTATGTTGGCTTCATAAAATGTCTTCGGGAAGATTCCTTCCTTCTCAATATTGTGGAATAATTTCTGCAAGACAGGCACCAGTTCTTTTTTGTAGGTCTGGTAGAATTCAGTTGTGAAACCATCTGGTCCAGGAGTTTTTTGGAAGGTTTTTTATTAGTGCTTCAATTTTGTTACTTAATATTCATTTTTTCAGCAATTCTTTATCTTCCTGATTGAGCATGGAAAGGCTTTGTGTTTCTAAGAATTTGTTCATTTCCTCCACGTTTTCAAGTTCATGGGTGCAGAGATTTTTACAGTATTTATAGATGATATTTTGTATTTCCATGGTTGTAATTTCTCCTTTTTCATTCCTGATTGAGCTTGTTAAAGTCCTTTCTTTTCTGTTTCTGGTTAACCTAGGTAGAGGTCTGTCAATTTTATTATTTTCAAAGAACCAACTTTTTATTTTATTAATCTTCTGTATAGTTTTTTGTTATCAATTTTCTTTAGTTCTCCTCTGGTCTTTATTATTTCTTTTCTTCTGCTGGGTTTTGGGTCCATTTGCTCATCCTTTTCTAGTTCTTTGAGACAATTCATTAGATATTTTATCTTTTATCTTTTTGTCTTTTGGATGTAGGCATTTATGGCTATAAATTTTCCTCTCAGCACTGCTTTAGCTGTGTCCCACAGATTTTGATAACTTGTGTCTCTTTTATCATTTAGTTCAAAGAATCTTTTGATTTCCATCTTGATTTTCTACTTAATACAATAATCCTTCAGCTGAAGGTTGTTTAGTTTCCAAGACTTTTTGTAGAGCTGAGAGTTTCTGTTGGCATTGATTTCTAATTTTATTCCATTGTGGTCTGAGAAAATGCATGGCATAATTTTTTAAAAAATTTGTTGAGACATGCTTTGTGGCCTAGGATATGGTCAATTTTAGAGAATGCCCCATTAACTGATGAGAAAAATGTATATTTAGTGATTTTTGGGTAGAATGTCCTGTAAATGTCAGTCAAGCCCATTTGTTCTAGAGATCTGTTTAAGCGCACGGTTTCTTTGTTTATTTTCTGTTGGAGAATCTGTCCTGTTTTGTCAGAAGCGTGTTGAAATCTCTAGCTGTTACAGTGTTGCTGTTTATCATTTTGTTTAGATCAAGTAGAATTTGCTTTATGAATCTGGGTGCACCTGAGTTAGATGCAAAAATATTTACAATTGTTATGTCTTCTTGTTGAATTGTACTCTTCACCATTATACAGTGACCATCTTTGCCTTTAATTACTTTTGCTTATTTGAAGACTAAGTTATCTAAAATCAGAACTGCCATGCCAGCTACTATTGTCTTCTGTTTGCTTGAAATATTGTTTTCCATCCCTTCACCTTGAGTCTGAATGCATCTTGGTGGGTCAGAGGTGTTTCCTGAAGACAGCAGATACCTGGCTTGTGTATATTTATCCATTCAGCCAGCCTATGTCTGTTTAGTTGGAAGTTCAAGTCATTCACATGTATTAAGAGAATTGATAAATGTGGCAGATTTCTGTTCATCCTGTTAAGTTGAACTTTGTTGCTTTGTTTTGTCTCTTGAGGCATTGTGGTATCTGGCCTTTGACCTTTAGCTTTTGCATGATTTTACATTGGTGAGTGGGTATTGTGCTGATCCATGTGTAACACTGTTTTTAGTACTTCTTGGAAGGCAAGTCTTGTCTTGATGAATTCCCTCAGTCTTTGCTTGTCTGAGAAGGTCTCTATTTCTCCTTCATATATGAAACTTAGTTTTGCAGAGTACAAAATTCTAGGCTGGGCATTATTCTGTTTGAGAAGAGTGAGAATGGGGCCCCAGTCTCTTCTTGCTTGTAAGGTCTCAGTTGAGAAGTCTGCCTTTATTCTGATGGGTTTTCCTTTGTGGGTTACCTGCTTCTTTTGCCTTACAGCACATAGGAGGGCCTCTTTGGTGGTTATTTTGGTCAGTCTTATGACTGTGTGTTGTGGTGTCTTCCTGTTTGCAATGAATCTCCCAGGAGTCCTTTGAGCTTCTTGTACTTGGATATCTAGACTTTCAGCAAGGCCTGGGAAATTTTCCTGTATTATATCCTCAAATAGCTTATCCAACCCTTGTGCATTTTCTTTTTCACCCTCAGGGATGCTTATGATTCTCGCCTCTTCATGTAATCCCACATTTCTTGTAGGCTTTTCTCTTTTTTTTTAAATTTCTCTGCTCTATCTCTGTGACTGACTGATTGAATTGAAAGGTGTTAGCTTCAATCCCTGAGATTCTTTCTTCCATTTGATCTACCCTGTTCTTGAGGCTTTGCACTGTGTTTTGTAATTCTTTGAATAAATTCTTCATTTCCAGAAGTTCTGTTTGATTTTACTTTAATATTTCAATTTCTTTAGTGAATTTTTCTCCTAAGTCCTGAATTTTTTGTGTGTGGTTTCTTTGTATGGTTATCCATTTTCTATTGCATATCATTGAGTTTTCTTACAATCCATGTTTGAAATTATTCTGTCATTTCAGTGACTTTGGTTCATGTTCACTGCTAGACAGCTGGTGTTCCCCTTTGTGGCTGTGCTTTCCCTTTTATTCTTCATACTTCCAGAGTTAGTTCGCTGATCCTTCCCATCTGGATCAGCTGCTGCTTCTTACCTTCAGAATTTTATTTGGATAATGACACATCCTGTTTAGTCTCTGAGCCAGTAGGTAGTGTTTGTGGGTGAGATTCAACCACACCCTGTATGATGAGTCAGTAGATGCAGTAAAAGGGTGTGCAGAATGACCTCCCTGTCAGTAGGAGGCACTTACTGGGAGGAGCAAACTACAGTGTTGCTTTTGGCTCCTATAACCAGCTCTGGTTCCTCCAAAGAGGCCCTCTTGTGCCTTGGGTGGTGGGTGGGGCCCTGGGACTTCCAGGTGTGTCCTTATTCTCCACCTCAGTGGGTGCAGGTGGGGTGTTGAGGCTGGGCAGAGCTGGGTTGGGTGAGTCTGCCCTCAAGCTCCACAAATGCTGTCAGCAGGGGTCAAAGGTCTGTTCTCTGCTTTTGAGCAAAGCTGCCAGGAAGGGGCTGAAATGGCCCCACTCAGCCAAAACGTCTGCATGTGGGTATGGGGCTGTCTGAGACCGCAGTCTGGAGCAGGCCTCACTCCTTTCCACCCTCCCCTATTCTGCAGTTTCTCCCGGGCCTCTGTCAGTAGGCAGGACCTCAAGCCAGTAGATATCCCCTGGCTGTCATGCAGGCCAGGAGGTTTCCTGCCCAGTATCCCAGCCTGAGCTGGGAGCTTGGCCCTCCCATGGTGTTGGTCCACAGAATTATTGCTTTAGTGAACTTCCCCCTATAATATTAGAAACAAATGATTTTAGGAGTTTTTCGGGGCTTTCCCCTGAAGGAATATGTGAATGTGTTAGTTTGCATATCAAAAGCTGCCTTGCCTCAGGAGGGCATCTCAAAGGTCAGTAGCAGCTGCTTTCCAAGGTGACACTGCAATCTCAAACCTGTGGCTTTCACCTGCTTTGAACAACAAAGCAGATTTGCATGGAGCCACGGGATGAGAACTGATCAGAGTGCCCACCCAAGAGACAGACACCTGCAACCAAAAGCAATTAGCCCAAGGGACAGTTCCTGCTTAAACTCCTGACTACCTGTCTCCATCCACAATAACTAGATAAAGAAATATGGAGCCACTATATCTCTGTTTAACCCTTCTGTTAAGTGATAAATTTACCTTAGAACTTAGAAGTTTGTCTGTGAAATATTTTGTAACCATTTTTCACATAGATAGAGTTAATTAAGGGATCTATAGAAGACTTTTGAAAGACTTTTATCCTAAAACTAACTACCTGTTATTATGTAAATCCATTACCCCTGGCAACCAATCACTGTGCCTATAAATACCCATG
This sequence comes from Propithecus coquereli, assembly GCF_000956105.1. NCBI lineage: Eukaryota > Metazoa > Chordata > Mammalia > Primates > Indriidae > Propithecus > Propithecus coquereli. Next base: position 118,735 of record NW_012156218.1, read on the forward strand.
TAAAACTTCACTCCTGGCCTCACAATTTATGGGGATATTGTGGGTCCCCCAAGTACCCCTGTTTTTCTTTATAAAACTATACCTTCATCTCTGTGTATTCTTTTATTTCTATTATTTTCTATTTTCTATTATTTTCTTATCCTTTGAAACGACCCATGCCTAAGGGATCCGATATTTTAGTGGGAGCGTAGCTAACTCCCTGCTCCATGAGAAGAAGGTTGCCCCTCAAGCACACTGATCTGCCCCTGAAAGCACACACACCTCCATAGGCTCATTCACAAATATCCCTGCTGTGCTCCTAGGCAATGAAATCAACACCTGGGTGTATGGGACCTGGTATGCAGGCCTGTCCCTTAGGCCCTCAAGATCAATCCCTGACCCTGCCAGGGAGAAGAGTGCTGGTCTCAAGTCACCCACGGAGTGCCCAAGCTGGATCAATGTCTCTCCACCTAGGAATTTGTATTGCTCTCCTGGTGTCACCAGGGAAGCAGCACCTGGAAGGGCTGGCGGGTAGGGAGTTCACAGTCTTGAGTACCCCTCAGTCCGCTGTAGGGCTCCAAAAGGAAAGGTCTCATTCCCCGCAAATGCCTCTGGGTCGTGGCTAAATTGTCTGTCTCAGCAGCCACAGATATGGAAGGGGAAGGGGAGAATGAAGCAACATGTCTTCTTCTGATTAGCTAGTCTGTGGACTCGGAGGTGCCTGGAGGGAGGTGGGAGCCTGGTGCCTTGTATGCAAGAGGCTCATTGCTCACTGGCAGCAGCTATTTCTGGGCTTGTGTTAGCAGGTCTCTCTGGCTGCTCAGGAGCCCACCAGCAGTCCTACCTGCAAGTGAGGGGAAATTTAACCACTCCACCTACTCTTGTTGCTGGTTTCCAAGCCTTTTGGGGGCCTTTCTCCTTCCAGTTCTCCTCCTCAACTTCTTCCGTGGAGTCTCCTGTAGTTTTAGGCACCCTTCCTTCTGACCCTCATCCAATCTATGTTTGTCGGCCTGTTTATTTTTTTTTCACTTTCTTCTAAAATCTTTCTTGCATAGACACTCTGGCTGGCGATTTTTCTCATCCACCGTCTTGCCCCTCTCTTGAATAATCTTTTGATTTCCATCTTTATCTCCTCCTTGACCCAAGTATCATTCAGCAATAGATTGTTTTGTC
>NW_012156218.1:120901-140981 GCF_000956105.1 Propithecus coquereli
TGTCCACTGTTAGAAAAACCTATGAAGTTAATGTAAATTTAAACTGCTATCAGTTCCCAATTTTTGTTAGCACACCTAAGTATATTTAGTATTTTATAGCATATAAAAATAAGATGTCAAGGTATATAAACTTAAACTTATGTTTAACAATTTATATTTTAGTATTTTATCTTACAAATGACTCAAATATTTTATGATTATCCTCTTTAACTTAACATAACATGACTTTCAGATTTTAAGTTATTGAAAAGAATTTTGAAACCACAGCATAGGTACCACTCTTCATGTTTTTCTTGATCCAATAAGGTCTCACATAGCCATGTGACTTCAAAGATGGCTATGAAGGATAGGGCCTATCTGTATCTTCAATTTATATACCAAGCGTAGAGTTTAAAACAGAAAACAGGATATCTGGATGATCCAATTTCTCTCAGAATAGGCAGGAGGCAAAGCTGGGGCAGATAAAAATGGCTCATATTGGGCTAGATTGTGCCTTGTAGCTGTTGATCTAGGCACTCAGGACATGTCCCCAGGCCTCACTATGGCCACCTGTCCAGACCCCCAAATCCAGTGGCTCAAAACCAAAAACATAGGCTCACAGTCACATCTAGCAAAATTTAAAAATATTACAGAAGCAGCAGTTTTATGACCTTAAAACATCTAAAATTTAATAACAATTTTAAAGCCAGTTTTATTTACCAAAGATTATCAAAGTCACATGAACTAAAAGGCATTCGAATTTTTTTTCTATTTTCCTGATAAAATATTTGATTTAAATGTTTAATTTTTAAGCACATTAATTGGAATTCTTTTACATATATTGGTAGTGAAATATCACATACATATGACATACAGACAGAAGTAGATCTTATAGCTTTTATGAAGAATTTTTATTTGCCAGCTTTTAAATATATACATATATATTTTTTCAGGCTATCAATATTTTACTTACCCATTTTATTGTTCTAAGTAAGTGTTTGCTAGGCAACAATTTGCCTTCTAAAAAGATGACTTGTAGGTGAAACACGGGTGAAAATTTACATTTCAAAAGCATAGAGCTAGGACTTTAAGCCTAAATAATGTACCATCATTTGCTCATACCAAGGAAAAAAGATTGTATGTAAAGTCCCAGTTAAGAACATGGTCAGGAAAAGTACCCTATACAAAGGTTAGATTTGTCATGTAAATTTAGAGTAATGCTAAAAGTTTCTAGTGACTCAGTCCTCCCTCCCAGACACTTTTTTTTTTCTTTTTCTTTTATTTCAGCATATTACGGGGGTACAGATGTTTAGGTTACGTATGTTGCCCTTGGTCCCCCCACCAAGTCCGTGTTTCAAATATGTCCATCCTTCGGGTGGTGCGCATTGCACTCCTTGTGTATACAAATACCCGTCCCCTCCTCCCTCCTCCCCCTCCCCCCTGCCCAACATCCAATAGATGTTATTCTTATATGTGCATTTATATGTTGATTAGTTAATACCAATTTGATGGTGAGTACAAATGGATCCCGTTCTTCTGCTCTTGTGGTGCCCCACTTTGGATAATGGGCTTAAGTGTAATCCAGGAAAGCATGAGAGGTGCTAGATCACTGTCGTTTCTTATGATTGCCAGACACTCTTATAGACAGAAATTTCCTTTTTATATAGATTTTTTTATAAAAGGGTTTCAAAATATCCAATTAAGTGCCAGGTGTGGTGGCTCACACTTGCAATGCCAGCAGGAAGGCCAAGGTGGGAGCACCATCTGAGGCGAGGAATTTGAGACTCTTTGCCCACCAAACTATCTCCAATGGAGAAAGGGTTTAATTCTGCAGAGCATTAAGTGGGGAGATGGGAGGAATTTCTCAAATCTGCCTCCCCGAGAATTTGGGAGACAGGGTTTTTAAAGATAGTTCGGTGGGCAAAGAGTTAGGCAATTAGTTTTGCTAATTGGCTAGGTTTGGTGCAAAATCAGGGGTGTAGAAATCATCTTTTTGCATTGAGTCAGTTCCTGGGTTGGGGATCACAATCCCAATTGAGTCAGTTTCTTGGTATGGGCCATGAGTCTGGGTGGGTCAGCCAATCCACTGGAATTTGGAACCTGTAAGATATCTCAGAAACTATCTTTAGGTTTTGAAAACGTGATGTTATCTACGGAAAAAGTTAAGAATCTTTATGACCACCAGCTATGTGACTCCAGAGAAAAAATTATAGAGAAGCAAACAAGGGGACACTGATTATTATCAATATGTTTAGCTAGGCCTGTGCCTTCGCAGAGTTTTAAGCCCTTACCACAGTTTTTGCCTCGCACCCCTTTATTGATTGGTAAAGGGTGGTTTCAGTAGGGTTCAATTTCCTGAGCAAGGTGGTAGTTACACAGTTCTGTTTTCATATTTGTGAAAATTCATCAAATTATACACTCATATTTGTGCACTTTTCTGCACGTATGTTATACTGCAAGTAACATATTGAAAAATAAGTTCTGAAAATAAAACAATACGTGAAATGCTATGTGGTTGTTTGAAATAAAATTAAAACAAGATATAAAACACATAGCTTCAAAAATGTTAACATATGGATAGTTAATCTGATTCTATATTGAAATTATATTTCTCTGTTGAATAATCAACAAATATCAAATGAGTAAAAATTAAAAGTGAATTAGTTTTGTAGAGCAAAGGAAACAAAATGAAAAGGCAATCTACAGAATGAGGGAAAATATGTGTAAACTATATATCTGCTAAAGAGTTAATGTCAAAAATATATAAGGAACTCTCACAACTCAATACAAAAACAAAACAAAACGAACAGAAAAAACCCCACAAATAATCCAATTTAAAAATGGGCAAATGAACCGAAGAGGCATTTCTTCCAAGAAGAGGTAAAAATGGCCAAGAAATAGATGAAAAGGTGCTCAACATCATTTATCATCAGGGAAATGCTAATCAAAAACACAATGAGTTATCACCTCACACCTGTTAGAATGACTATTATCAAAAAGCAAAAACAAAAACAAAACATAACAAATGATGGTAAAGATGTGGAGAAAAGGGAACCAATATACTCTGTTGATGAGAGTGTAAATTGGTGCAGCCACTATAAAAAAACTATGGAGTTTCCCTAAAAGCTTTAAAATAGAACTACTTTATGATCCAGCAATCCCACTTCTGGATATATGTCCAAAGAAATTGAAATCGGGATCTCAAAGAGATGTCTGCACTCCTACGTTCATTGCAATGTTATTCACAATGGCCAAGACATTGAAGCAACCTAAATGTCAATAGATGGATGAATGGATAAAATGTGGTACATACATAACAATGAAATATTTATTCACCTTTAGAAAAGAAAAAGGAAACTCCTGTCATTTGTGATGAAATGAATGAACTTGGAGAACATTATGCTAAGTGAAATAAGTAAGATGCAGAAAGACAAATAATACCACTTATATGAGAAATCTAAAATAGTCAAACTCATATAAGCAAAGAGTAGAATATCAGTTTGCCAGAGGGGAGGGGAAAAAGAGAAGTATTAGTGAAATAGTAAAAAGTTTCAGTTGTATGAGATGAATAAATGCTAGAGATCTACTGTACAGCATAGTGCCTACATTAAATAATACTGTATTATATTCCTGAAATTTGTTAAGAAGGCAGATCATATATTAAATGTTCTTATCACAAATAATAACAATGTTGAGCAGAATACTATGCACTGATTAACAATCCCAGGGGAGGACTCCAAATACTTCTGCCCATTGCATCTTGGTATTGGAGTCACCAGCAAAGCTTTAGTTATATAGAAAAGGAACAGAGCAAGATCAGCTTCAATAGTGAACGTGGGTCTCTCATACTTAGCAGGTCGCTCCAGGTAGCCAACAGGGCAATGTGCCTATGGCACACCCCTTTCCTCCTGCAGAGGAAGGACTTTAACCCCACCTTGGGGAAACCAGGAATGGCAGTGGGGTTGGCCAGGTGCCATGTGACCCACAACCTTAAGCAGTAAAAAAAGGCATACATTGAGCTTACACCAGGGAAAGATATTCTTGCACAAGCCAATAAGCCCAGCACAGGCCATGTAGCCATTTTATCTCTTGGTAACAAAATGTTCTAGGCCCAAGGTCTATATACTTACACAGCTGAGTGGTCAAAAGACTGCAGGCATGAGACTGCCTTTCTGAACAAATAAAAATAATAATAACAATAAAGAGAACAGGAGGACATTTTAAAAGAGTGAATTAGTGATTTTAATGATTTGAATCAAATATCCACTGTAAGAGGAAAAGAAAAACTTCTTTAAAGATATTTCTTGTGGGAAACACTGTCTACTCAGAGTGTCAAGTAAAATAAATGACTAATTTGACTACATTTTGGTATTTCGTATGCCGGACTTCAATTAAAGAAATTTCTCTCTTTACTGGGTATTACGTATTCTGGATGATTTTTTATGTAGCTTCTATTAGAGACAATCATGAAATACTGCAATATGTCTATTTGATGTCTTTATATTGCTAAGCATAACTGGAAAATACTGGAGAATATTCAAATAGTGCCTCTAATCTTTCTGTCCAGATGCTGTTGATCAAAGACTTCTAAGAAAGTAAAAAAGATGTGGCTGTATTGTAAAAATGATCCTTTTTATCTTTTTAGCCATAGCATATCCTTTTACCAATCTTTGAGAATTCTCAATGCTTTTCACTACTGCCTTATTATGAATATATGAATGGAAAGTTAATGAAATGCTGGCTGCAGATCCATGTGACATTTTACATTTGTAAAATATTTTTGTTGTTTTTGCAGAAGAATCTATTATGAATCATAGTCAGCATTGCCTTCCAAATAAAATATTATGAAATATTATATTTAAGGATTATGAGTTATTTGGATTTCAAAGTTTAAATGCTATCAAATACCATTTGTAAAAATAAAATACAACATCAGTTAGCCTATGTTTTAAAGTACTAATTACTTAATACTTTAGATGGAGTTTTTAAAAAATAGGCTTCTATATGTTTATATAATATGTAAGATTATATTCAACAGCAAACTTGATAAATATAAATGGATAATTTTAAAATATGGAATCAAATGGCTTTTTTCCTGTGAATTTGATTTTAGCTATAAAATCTTTTTAATGTCTCGCTCCCCAATTTTTTTCCAAGCTATTCACTGATCTATGATCATGGGGGGAGCCTGCCTAACTTTCTCCATTTTCAAAGTAGCCAACTTTCTAAGGCTATAATTCTAAACATTTATCTAAATAAATGTTAACAAAGCTCTAAATTTTTTTACTTCCAGCATACAGAGATGATTGAGACATACTCAAATAATGTAAAAAAAAGTCCTCTCATAATAAAATTTGATCTAGTCAAAACAATTTTTTTATTTCAAAAAATTTAGTGGGTATACGTGTTTTGTTGTTGTTGTTGTTGTTACATGGATAAATTGTATCATACTGAACTCCGGGCTTTCAGTGAACCCACCACCAGAACAGTGTACATTGTACCCAATAGGTAGACCTTCATCCCTCACCCTCTCCCAACCTCCAATGCCCATTACAGCTTTTTATGACTATACATATCCTTCATTTACCTCTCACTCATAAGTGAGAACATGTGGTATCTATTTTTACATTTCTGAGATACTTCACTTAGGATAATGGTCTCCAGTTCCATCCAAGTTGCTGCAAAAGACAATATTTCATTCCTTTTCATGGCTAAGTAGTACTCCATGATGCATGTGTGTATGTGTGTGTATGTGTGTGTGTGTGTGTGTATGTGTGTGTGTGTGTATACCACATTTTCTTTATTCACTCATGAGTTGATGTGTACTTAGGTTGATTCCATATCTGCTATTGTAAGTTGTGCTGTGATAAACATTTGGGTGCTGGTGTCTTTTTAATAAAACGACTTATTTTCCTTTGGGTAGATACCCAGTAGTGTGATTGCTGGATAGAATAGCAGAACAAGTTTTAAATGGAAATAAAATATTAACATTTTACTATTCTCATAAGGCATGAAAACTTATGAAATTATTGTTAAAATTGCAATAAAATTATTAATCGCACCAGGAAGCCCACAATCATATGTGAATTTAAGGGAAAAATGCTAAATCTTCTTAGAAATAGCAAATGCTAAGACTTGACTCTAGTTGGTGTTAATTAAGTAATGCTGGCAGTTTCAACAGGAAAGAACTCACTATGGCATCACTGAAGTTGGTACTAGCTTGGGTTAAACTGCTGCTGTTCCATTCACCAGAATTTCCTTTAGGTCTTTCTGCTCTGGCCAGTTTCCAAGCAGACATATGGCCAGTTTCCTTCTGTCACATGAGCTAAACCTCATCCTGAAGTTATCTTCCTACAAAGAAGAGAGAGGTTAGTCTTTAAAATAAATACTTTTCTTTTGCTATTGTGCTACAGAGAAAACATCTGAGATTTGAAATTGTATTTGTTTTTATCTTTTGTGATTGTTTTACATCTGGAATACTTAAAATTGCTTATCATTGAAGAAAGTTCTTTTATTTTGCTCTTCTCAAACAGACTTTTTCCTACTTTACAAAAATGTTAAACTACTATTTTTTACCCAGAAATCAACACGCTTGTCTACTGGGTCCCCAACCCCAGAACATTGCTGAACTTTTAGGTTCCTCCATATTAAACTCTAACTTTCAGCCCCAAATGTTACATGGCATTAATTACTATCCCCTTCCTTCCATCTAGTGTGTATGTCTAATAAAGTTATCTTCAAAATAATGTCCTTAACTTTCCAGAAAATTAAATTTTGCAATAATGTCTTATAAGAAGAAGAAAATGAATTTCACCCACAAAGGATAAGCTTAATACCTTTTCTCATTTATAAAATGAGGGAAGTAAGTATCAAATCTCTTACAGGTATTAGATTCATCAAGTCAAAAGTTGCAATCTAGAAATAAATTTTAAAAATCCCATTTCATAATTTTCAATTTTTTTGCTATACTTTATCAAATCTACTTCTCAGATACCTGTCAAAGCTTTATTTTAGAACAATTTTGTTCTAATATTTATCTTTAAACAAACTTTTAGATTCTGAGGCAATACAATATTTGATGATATTCTGTATATTAACAATCTCTCATCAAAATTCATGTCCACTCACAGAAAATGATTCTTTTTATTCTGGTAACTCTATATAACCTACCTCTTAGAACTCTGTTACACATTAGTTGTCATAGTTTCCCATCTAGATCATATCTTTGAATATGAGGACACTGTCCATCACATAAAATATACTCAAAAATATATTTTAATGGATTAATAAGTTATACATAGGCATAATACCTCACAATGCCTCATATATCAGGTATTCAACACATAAGTGCTGATTGGTAACTTAGTAAACAAATATAATAGATGGTCTTAAGGGATTCAGAAATTATTGGTGCTTTTAGGTATCCTGTATGCTTTGTTTTAAAATACTGAATTGGGATATTTTCTTTAGAATAATCAACAATTAAAAGAGTTTTGTATGTCTTTAAATGTCAGCAATTAATAATAAGAAATTATTCTAGTTGACATTGTAGAACTCCTATCAAATTTACCATCAAATATTTTTTCTTTTTTTTTTTGTAGAGATGGGGTCTCTCTTGTTCAGGCTGGTCTGGAACTCCTGACATCAAGACATCCTCCTGCCTCAGCCTCTAAGAGTACTAGGATTACAGGCATGAGCCACCATGCTTGGCCCTCTCTTCAATATTTAAAGAGATATTTGAAATATCTGGTATTTGAAAATATCTCCGGTATCTGTTTCTTTCTTTTCATCCTACTGACACTACTCTAGCACTGGCTGACTGCTTCATATCACACCTTGATTGCTGCAAAAGCTTTTTCACTGATATTCCTATCCCTGTCTTTCACATCTAATCCGCACTGTACACAACCATTACATTAACCTTCTAAAACATAATTTTCATGATATGACTTCTCTATTAAACATATTCACCAGCTCTCATCTGTGTGCAGAATAAACATCTCATTATTCTTACTGTTTTTTTCACCTCTCAGTCCCTTTGGTACCAATGTAAGTTTTTTCTGTTTTTGTTCTCTAATTAATATATTATTTTTTAATCTCCTCCTATCAACTGTGATCTCCTTAAAGGTCAGGATCATATATTACTCTTCCCATAGAACCCTCAATATGTTATGTTGTGATTTGTGCAATGATTTTCAGTAAATATTTGTTAATTTGAAATATATACAGTGGAATTTCCAGCTTACAAATTGCCTGCATATAAGTCATAACATGTAACCAAAATGTTTGTACCCCCATAATATCCTGAAATAAAAAAAATAAAATCTATTGCAAAATTGAGCTAATGTAATGTGTGCATTATATGTATAATTTTTGCATCAAAAACTGCAATGTCACAGAAAAAAAAACCTTTATATATTACCCAAAGCATCTTCAATAGATTTTTTTTTTTTTTTTTGAGACAGAGTCTCACTGTGTTGCCTGGGCTAGAGTGAGTGCCGTGGCGTCAGCCTAGCTCACAGCAACCTCAAACTCCTGGGCTCAAGCAATCCTCCTGCCTCAGCCTCCCGAGTAGCTGGGACTACAGGCATGCACCACCATGCCCGGCTAATTTTTTCTATATTTTTAGTTGTCCGATTAATTTCTTTCTAATTTTAGTAGAGACGGGGTCTCGCTCTTGCTCAGGCTGGTTTCGAACTCCTGAGCTCAAGCAATCCGCCCGCCTCAGCCTCCCAGAGTGCTAGGATTACAGGCGTGAGCCACTGCGCCCAGCCTTCAATAGATTTTTAATAGTTACATATAAAAAAAAAAAAAACCAAGGCCAGTATATTTTTAATTCATGACAACCATGATCAAAAGAACCCCCTGAAACAGAATTCTTTTTAAGCTGTCACATTATTGTGTTTTCAACTGGCAAGAATTTTTAATAAATCAATGCCTGAGGAGAAGCAGAAAGGAATTAGAATGAAATTAAAACATATACTATTATTTAGAAAGAGTGATGGCAACTTTATGCCACTACCAACAGAATTAAACTTATTACCTTGAAAGAATAAAGCTGTTCTCCACCATTTTGCTAGAAAATGGTGTTGAAAGAGAAATCATTTGAACAAATTTTTTCAGTGAAATTTTGTAAGGTGATAGACAAATAACAGCTGCTCCATTTGTGAAAACATTTGCCCTTTAAAAATTACAGGAAGGAGTAGGAAAAAATGTAATTCATAATTTTTTATTGGGAGGAAGTTGGTTTAAGAATTTAAAAAAATTAAGTCACAGCATTAAATTCTCTATATGTTTATAAATTTATTTAATTTTCACAACTTATGTGTTCATCTCAATCCTTGACATACTTATCTGCCAGACATGAAAAACAGTGGTCTATTTAAGAGGCATTAACGAATGACAACATTTTTGAAATATGCTTTATGATATAAATATTTCCAAAGCAAAGAGGGAAAACTCTTAAATGGATAGACATGATGAAATTACAAACATTTCTCTGATTTACAATAGCATATCTACTTTTTTGTTTTTCAGTAAATGAATACAACCACTTTAAAAATATATGTGTGTGAGAGGGTATGTGTGTACGCCCACACGCAATACAGAAACATTTCATAGTGGCAAACTTTTAGTGCACTGCTAAAGTGCTACAAACTGTCATCCACAGACATCCACATGCAAACACTACTGGACTAGTACACTAGAGCAAGTAAGAGAGTATTAGCAGAATTCCTTGGCAAAAACTTTCTAAAAATGGAAATAATGAAACAGAAATCCACTTCTCATTTGAACAGTATAGAAAATAATCTTCTTCATCATCTGAATCACATATACACACAATATTATCTAAGCTCATAAAATAACTTCTTCCTGTACACACAGAACTCCAGTGTATACTTCGCAAAGGTTAGCATTAGAAGAAAATGTGCCATGAGGAGAATGCCTGAGGGATCCAGCAGCAAGAAAGAGATATATCCATTAAAAAAGAAAAACGAAAGACATGACAAAGACTCGAATGCATATGAAAGGGAGCGAAGTGGGGAGAAAGTAAGCAGAAGGTAACAGAAACCCATTAAAGTGGAAAACTGCAACTACTTTGGACATAGGAATGAGTCATGACAGCTGGATGGGTAGACTGGGAGAGGTGAAAAGAATTTATCTTCCTTGCTTTAAGCTATATATAGAATTGTCAGTCTTAGCCAAAGCCCAGTTGGAATGTGAGTGGGCTAAAGTACAATATGAAACATAACACAAACTTTACCCAAACTACTTCACAGGTATTGTCCTGAACAACAAATATCATACAAGTTGTGAAGATATTCCACAAACTGAAAAATGCTACACTCATGTAAGACAAACAGTACACACAATATTCAAATGCAATCTTTCAGTTGAGGGAAAATGCAAACAATGGGATCTATAGAACACAGAAAGGAGGAAATCTCTGCTCCATTATCAGATGTTCATGGAACAGCAGGCTCCACAGTTACAGAGAAGCCTGACTTTGCAAACAAAGCAAAGATGGTGAAAATTGATCAAACGGAGAGATATGGAGATAAACATGTGGGCAATGTCTCCACTCCTAGCATTTCCCACAGCAATTCTTGGGGGGAAAATTATTCAGTTAAGGGATAAACAGATTACCTTTCCTACTTCACCCTAAACCTCATACAACTATATTGTCTGCACATGAATAGGATTAAATTATCCCAATTTCTCTCTTAGAGCAGGAAGAACTGAAAGGGTAAAAGATGATATGAATTCATCAGAATAGGCAAAAACACATAATATTTTTCTTAACACGAAAAATGGGAACTAAAGAAAAGTCTAAGGTGTGTTAGGTATGTTTGCACGTTGCTAAGATCAGTTAACAGCTAGGAAACTGGGGCTTAGTGAGACTAACTTGTCCTAGGTCACTTACCCAACATCTCAGAGCCCAAATTTAGCCCTGGATATGTTTCATGTAAAATTCCTGGTGGGCAATTTCTACAAGGCCTCCATCATAAAAAGAGGTCAGGAAGATAAACAGTGAGAAGAGTCAACACATTTCTTGCTATCTTTTTTTCTTCTTAGTTCTATCACTACTTAAGAAAATATTTTGGCATTGAATGATATTTCTATTAAACTTTTATAGTTGTCTTAAACAGCATTTCCTCCTGCCCTAATCATTAGTAACTCTACTAAGGACAATTCATCATATCAGAAGCACAGGTAATGATGAATTAATTCATTGATCAGCAGCATCTGTTAATATCACAAAAAGAGCAAAAACCAGACATTATGTGCCACCTGATAAAAAACATAACACTATCTATGAAAAATTCATGCCAAAAATCACATTTCAATCTGATCAAATCTCTCTACATAACTACCAAATTAAGGAAAAAGAGGGTAGAGGAAAGTAAACAAAACTAAAAGGATGTAATCATCAAAATTTAAGATCGTGGTAAATGTTACTTGTGAAACCACCTCATTTCATCAACAACTACAATTGCAAGAAAAAAAAGATGAAGTGGAAATATGTAGATCAAAAAAACACTTAAGAGAATTGGTAGGAATTTAATAATTAAAAATATTTTTTAAAAGTAGCATTTATAAGACAAGTACAAGTTTGAACCCTCCCTGGATTTCTACAGATATTAAAAATTATTATAAATGTTACTTATGATAACTGAATTGCAGTTTTTACCAAAAGAGCAAATAACTGTTACAGATATATATTGAATATTTATGGATGAAATGATGTCATGACTGGTATTTGTTTCAAAATAATACTAGAACAGAAGGAGTGAGTAGGAATTAGTTAAATAAGATTGTTCATAAATTGATTATTGTTGAAGTCAGGTGGAAAGTACATGGATGATGTTCTTTATAAGATGCAACTTTATGTCTGTTTGAGCAAAAAAGCACATGTCATATCATCGTTGGAAAACATCCTAATATTTTTAAAGGAAATAAATATATTATCAAGGAACCACAGACCAGAAAGATCTTAGACACCATCTATTCAAACCACCACATTTTATAAATAAGGAAATTAAGGCTCAGATAGGTTAAGTGACTTGATGAGGGTCACACGACTGGTGAGTTCCAGACTCAAGGTTGTAGTCCAGGGCTGTGTTGTTTTGCAAACCAATGAGAAATGTTTGCATTTAAACATTTAGTCCAGAATATCCTCAAAATTGGCTGTAATAACAGTAAGCCACATGGTGAGGAACGAATAGAGTCGGTTCATACCAAAAATGAGCTGCCAGTCACTGTGATAAGATCCGTTTCTTTCTGAGAACCATGGTTTCCTGCTGGATTGGAGAATCCAAACTGGGTTTCCTCTTCCTGTCCGAAGAAGTCAGAGTCAGGAGGTACGTTCCACTCTGCTTTGGTTGGCGTCAGGAGTTCTGAGACACTGTTTTCACAAAGGGTGCTCGAAGGAGTCAGGGCATCTGTGTCCACTGTTAGCTTATTGCTGGGTGTCAAAGCTTGGGGCTCGGGACTGGAGTTTTTCATAGCCAAAGAGCCCAGGGATCCCAATGGTCCCGCACTTACACTTGAGACATCATCCAAATCTAAGGGGCTCTGCTGAAAACCAGCGGCTGCCGTTCCAAAAAAGAGAGAGGTATCCAGACTTTGAGGAAGGTCACTGGTGGCCATCAAGGCCCGAGGGTCCACTGCCTGCCCTAAGGAATTAGTATTATTATTAGCAGGGAGGTTCCCTGCCAGAGTTGAGCTCACAGAAGCCACGTCAATAGTCAAGATTCCAGAGTTCACCAATGCTGCGTCCAGCACTGCAGCAGAACTACTGTCAGGCACATCAGAGAAGAGAGACACTATCTCTGCATCGCTGAGATCATTCTGTCCCTGGCTGGTAAGTTCGCTGCTGGGTGTAAGAGAATTTGCTGCTTCTAGCTGAGCTAAGAGATCCTGGGCGATGTTGTGCCTTTTGGCCATGTGGGTCTTCATGCTGTGCTTGGATGTGAAGAGTTTATTACAAGTGGAGACCGGGCAACGGCTTTTCCAAGTGTCCACATCCTGCAGGTGTTTCTTGGAGTGAATGTAGAGACTACTGCGAGCGGAGAACCTGGCACAGCAGCCTTCCACAGGGCACACGAAAGGCTTTGTGCCTAGGTGGGTTATGCTGTGGCCTTTCAGATGCTCGGCCCTCGTGAAAGATTTCCCACAGCCTTCCACAGGGCAAGTGAACCTCCGGTCATCATCGTGCTTCCTTTTGTGCCTTAAGAGTTTGGACATGCTGGTGAAGTTCCAGCCACAGCCATCAAAGTCACAAAGGAAAGGTCTCTCGCCGGTGTGGCTCCGCAGGTGAATTTTCAGCCTACAAGCCTTGTCATACTGTTTGCTGCAGCCAGGAAAAGAGCAGGAAAAGAGTTCCTGTTCCCTGAAATGGGCGCGGTTATGGGAAAACAGGGCACTCACTGTGATAAATGTCTTCTTGCAGCCGGAAAAGGCGCACTGGTAGGGCCTCTCGGGCTCAAAGTGGCTGCGCTGGTGGGCGCTGAGTTTGGCCTGCGTGGGGAAGCTCTCCTCGCACACCTCGCATTTGAATGAGTTCTCCTGCTCGTGGCCCTTCATGTGTGCCTTGAGGTTGTACACGGTGGTGAAGCTCTTGCCGCAGCCCTCCGCGGGGCAGCCGAAGGGCCGCAGTTTGTCGTGCGACTGCAGGTGCCTCTTGAGCTTGTAGGAGGTGGTGAAGGTCCAGCCGCAGCCGCCCAGTGGACACTTGAAGGGCCTCTGGCCCTGGCTGCTGCTGTGCGTCAGCAGGTGCACCTTCAGCTGGTGTTTCTTGGCAAAGGTTTGCCCGCACTGCGCCTCGGGGCACAGGTACAGCATCACGCCTGGGCCGGGGCCCAGCGACCCGCGGGGGCCCAGGGCAATGGCTGGTCCTTCCGCTGCCTCCTCCTCCGGCGCCGGGACGGGCGCCGGTTCGGCCGGCTCGGCCAGCAGGAGGTCGGGCGGCAGCTCTGGACAGTCACCCGGCTGCGCGGCGTGCGGGAACCCAGCCTGCGCGGCGATCAGCCCCGCGCGCTGCGGGGCAGGCCCGACCCCCGGCTCCCAGGCGGGTGGCGGGGGCGTGGCCAGGGTGAGGACGCCGTTCTCAAAGCGCAACAGCAGGTCCTGGTTGTGGACAGTGACGGTGCCCGCGAAGGCCGCGGCGGAGCCGGGGCCTGGGGCGGAGATCTGGGCCGGGGTGGGAACCGCGGACAGGCAGCGGGGGCCCAGCGCGGGGCAGCCCGCGGGGTTCGCGCCGCTCTCGCCCCCCTGGGGCCCCGGGCCCGCCTCGGCCTCCTCCCTCCACTCGGGCCCTGCGGCCTGACCGGCGCCTGCGGTCTCCACGTCGCCACCCACCGGGTCAAGCAGTACCAGGAAGAAGTCGTCGCCGCCGCCGCTAGCGTGATCGGGCCTCAGCGCCAACAGGCTCGGGCCAGCGCCCCGTGAGGCCGTGCGGGCCTCCTCGCGCCGCCGCCCGGGCCCGCCATCTTGGGGGCCCCGGAGCAGCAGGAGACGGCGCGTGGGGGCCTGGCCAGCCGGCGGGTCAGGGCCTCCGTCGACCCGGCCGCCGCCCGCGGGGCTACCGCCACAGCCGCCCGGTCGTGTCCCGCGAGCCGGGAGCAGCCTCGGGATTTCCATCTCGGCGTCCGTGAGGCTCGGCTGGAACCAGAGCCGCAGAGGAGGCGCGACCCCGCCCCCTGCCGCGGGCCCGAACACGTTCCTGTAAGAAAAAAAAAAATGTGCAATGCGCAGAAACTGGCCCTATCAGATATTAAAACGTATTTAACGCCACAGTGATTTAAATATTCTGGTACTGGGTCTCTGGAACAGAATAGAAAGCCCAGAGGCAGAGCCTGGTACGCATGAATGTGTCCCACAATTAATAATAGTTACCATTATATAATTCAGGAGATCCTTGGAGGTGATGGTGAAATGACAGCTCATTCAGTAATGGTGCTGGAACACATAGCTAGCTATCTGCTAAAAGCAATTTAAATCCATACCTCACTGTATACACCAAAATAAACACACCCCAGCCCCTCCCAGTGCTAAGTACGTTGCTTATTATTTTTTCGGTGTTAGAAATTCTCTACTGGCTGGCTCGATGGACGAATGACAGAAAATTCCTGGGAGAATAAACTTTCTCTGTGTCAGCATTAACCCACCATAGTGATAGCGTTTCTGCTGGAAATGTCCTACACTACCCCCGGCCCCGCCCCAGACACACACACCGCTGCCCCAACACAACTTCCATGCTCAGAATTGTCTGGAACAAAGTGCTGGGGAGAATTTGTCACATAGTTAAATTTTTGTCCTGCCGATGCAGAGATTAGAATGAGTAAGACATGGGGCCAAAACACATTAGCACTGTTCAGCCTAAAAGTGCAAAGCCTGGAGGATGAAACAATTTATACTAAAATCTGGAAAACCCAACGGGCTCCTTGATTCCCCCTATACCGCGCACAACCTAAACCAACCCTTTGCCCTTCCACCTTCGGTTGTGCCATGATAAATTGCATGTCCAATCTGACAGCACAGTGAGGACATTCCTCACTTTACTCTAGATTCACCAGCACATGGAGGTCTCTGGGCAGGACTTCCATTTAAATGTGGTAGGGTTAAACCCTAAGCCACAGCAATTTACTCTGCCAAGTAGAATGCACAAGTGACCTCATCCAACAGCCCCGGTGTGCCTGCTTGCATTGAAGTGTGGTTGCCCAGTCTTACTGTAACGCACTCAGCCTGTGATGCCTAATGATCTTATCAATGATGATGACAATCCTCCATTTTATCTGTCAACAGTGAGTCGGGAATTGACACAAATATAGGGTACAATGTCTGGTAAGAGAAAGGTTTAGGGTGATGACTAGATTATGGGGTACCTATCGTTTAAATGCCCCTGGCTTTACCCCTCTTTTAATGATAGTGGACAATTGTTGGTCTCTTGACTGAAAGATCAACTTTTTCATCCGTAACAATCCAAACCTCATCAAAATTCCTACTGCACATACTTTCCTTCTTAATACAATTTTTGGAGGAAGCATTGTTCAAATCTGAGATACAGAAGAGTGCATACAACATATCTGTCCAGTTTAGATAGTTTATACAAGCACACACCCATGTAACCAGGACCAAGGTCAAGAAATAGACCATCGCCAGCCTGCCAGAATACAACCACTGTACTCCTCCCAATCACAACCCACACCCTCCCATATGGGTATAGTCATTACCCCGACTTTATAATAATCATTTCAGTGTGTTTCTTTACAGCCTGACCACTTTTGTGAGCATCCCTAAACAATACAGTTTATATGAAGTTATATAAACGGAATCATACTGCATGCTTCCTTTTATGGTTTGCTTGTTTCACTCTGAATTATATTTGAGCAACTCGCCCATGTTGTTCATAGTAGCTATAGGCAAATCCTTTGTCTCCATTGTTGACTAGCATTGCAGTGTATGCTTACAGCAAAGCGATTATGCTATGATTATACCATTCCATTCTACAGTGGATAGACATTAGGGTTGTTTCTAGGTTTTGACTATTATTATGAACATT
The DNA here is from genome assembly GCF_000956105.1 of Propithecus coquereli. Lineage (NCBI taxonomy): Eukaryota > Metazoa > Chordata > Mammalia > Primates > Indriidae > Propithecus > Propithecus coquereli. The sequence continues at coordinate 137,445 of NW_012156218.1, forward strand.
CTTGTACATTTCTCATGGGACACACATGTAAACGTCTCTCTATCACATACATCCAAGAATAGACTCACGGGGGAATAGGGTATGGATATCTTCAGCTTGAGTAGATGACGCCAAATTGTTTTCTGTACTGGTTGTGCCAGTTGTCAATCCTACCAGCAGCACAGAGAGTTCCTGCTGCTCCACGTCTTCAAGTACTGCCAGAATTTAAATTTTGCCAATCTATGGGTGGGCAATACCCAAATTATTATTAGGCTTTAGCACATTTTCATGTTTATGAGCCTTTTGGATTTTCTGTTCTGTGGGAGGCCTGTTCAAATTTAACTCTTTTAACCCATTTTTTTTCTGTTCTATTTTCCATCTTGTACTTACTGATTTAATGAATCTGTTATATATTTAAAATACCAGCCCATACACGTGGCCAAAATATTCCCTTGCTCTGTTGTTTGTATTTTCACTTGCTTTGTGCTGTGTTTTGTGAACAGAAGATCTTAATTATAATATAGTCAAATTTATCATTCATTTCCTTATGGTTACTGCTTTTCTGTTTTAAGAAATCTGTTTTAAGAAAGCTTTTCCGTTTTAAGGAAAAAAAAAAAAAAACCTAGGCCATGAAAATATTCTCTATATCGTCTTCTAAAATATGTATGGTTTTGCCTTTCACAATCAGGTCCTAATCCACCTGCAATTGCTGTTTGCATATGGTGTTGCATAGGGTCCCATCATTTATTTTTTTATTATTTGTTTATTTTTCGTGTGGATATCCAATTTTCTGAGTGAATGGCTTATTGAAAAGTCTTCCTTTTTCCAATTGATTTATAGTACCATAAACCAAGTATCAACACATGTGTGGGCTAGATTCTATACTCTCTATGAAATGTCATGGCCGTATTTATCTGTCTATTTGAAATACCACACTGTCTTATTTACTATTGATCTGTAGTCAATGCTGAATAAAAAGTTCATCCAACAGTTTGTCTGGGGTTCTAATTAGCATTGTGTTGATATTTTAGATTTGACTTCTTCTCAATATTGAATGTTTGGTTCATGGTCATGGTCTGTCTCTCCTTTTAATAAGATCTCCTTTAATGTGCCCCAATGATATTTCATATTTTTCCCATAAGATGACTTTTTATCCTAGGTACTTCACATTTTGCAAATACTATCTTTAAAGTTTTCACTGCCTAGTGTTGCTGGTAAATAGAAGGCAATGGCTTTTGTATGTTAAATTTTTGCCCTACAGACATCTAAACTCTTTTATTGATGCTAATAATTTATCTGTAAATCCTTGTGGAACTTTATGTGCACAATCCTATCATCTGCAAATAATGCCAGACTTTCTTCTTCCTTTCCAAACACTTAATTCTTTTTATTGCCTTATTGCTCTCTCTGGGAACCCCATTCCCCAGGATACTATTGAATAGAAGTGGTGACAGCAGACATCCTTACCTGATACAGCTCTCAGAAAGTTTTAAGTGATTCTCTGCTAAGAATGATGCTTGCTTGTAGATGTTGTGTTCTGTAGCAGTCTGAATCCAATCAGGAGATAGAAAGTACACAATGACCTAGGAGGGGGCATTTAACATAAAGAATTATTAAACTATGATACGAGTTATAAGAAAATTCCATATGGAGTCTTCTGGGGCTGAAGGAGACTACCCAAGGAAAGACAAACTTAGAATGGGGGCTCCTCCCCAAGGCTGGAGTTCATACCTCTTTGGAGAGGAACTCACTGGATGGCAGAGAAATTCCACTGGTTTGTTAGTGCCTGAGCTAGTCTACAGATCCAGACCTGGTGTATTGTCACAGGGCAAGCAGGAAGCAACATTTCAGGATGCAGTAGTGTGGACCAGCCATAGCTGGTGGCCAGCATGTGGGTGTGTAGTAGGAGATGGGGGTCCTGGTTCAGTTGGAGGCCTGGAATAAAACAATGTCCTGTGCACAGGATCGGCCAGGGGCAGGGTGTGTGCGTTTGGTCGGGGCGGGGGTGGGGTGGGGGTTGGTGTTGGGTGGGTGGTTTCCAGCACTGGAAGGACTACATAAACCTGGCAGTGTGTGTGTGGCTGGGGAGCAAGTGAGCAGAGGGAAGCAGTGGGCAGATGACTTGAAGCACAGGATGTCCCTATCAAGAGAGCCCCAAGAAGCTGATTCACCAGGCCATGCCAGGACGGCACGGTTGCTGAGGGACAGTTGCTTTGGGTCAAGGCCTGGGACAGTGAGCCCCAAATATCCTCATATCCACACCTCTAAGAACCAGAAATCACGGAAGGGCCACTTCCTCCTTCACTGTCCCTCCAGAGCCCTCTGCTAAAGAAAGTGTAACCGTGTGCTCTGTGGTGTTACTTTGAAAGAGAGATGCTTACAGAATCCCTCCGTTTTCGGACAGCACACATTGAAGGGTGAATTTGGAGCTGAGAGGCAATAAATTGATAACTGGCTTCATATCCTTCACCAGGTTAGCGCAGTCTCTGTTCCTTTTAGTTTGTAGGAATGGTAGGCACCCTTACCTGCCAGGGTTACAGTTGTTAGCTCACGCAAGGGAGATTTTCTACCACACTGTTGTTTCTCTGGTGAAACAATGATTTAAGCAACAGGCACGGCCATTTCAGGAATTTTAACTGACTGTTTAGGATTCTTGGTGGACCCAGGGTTCCCTGGCCTGAACTGAATTTACTGCAAAACCCAGCTTCCGGCACGAAGGTGTGTCACTGGCTTAGTACATGGAGCCCGTGAGGCCTGCAGTCTAGCCCTTCACAGGACTTGTCTGTTCCATCTGCAAGGAAAGCTGGTGAGATTGCCTCTTCTACCATAAGTATGAGTAGCAAATGTTCTCCTCAGGAATAGACCGGTATTTATGCTTTAAATGCTGCTCTGCTCTCCTGCACCTGAGCTAAACAGGGAGAGAAGGTGCTTGGATTTCATTTCAAGTCATGCCTTACAGAGCCCTATCTTTGAAGGAGCAGGATGGTGGGTTCGAGTAGATTAGTCTTACAAAGTGTATGCATTTAACCAAATAGACAATTTGAGTGTTTTAATCACACTTTTCTCAATTCTGTTTAGGATCAAAATTAGGCAAAAATTGATTGGAGAAAATAGCACGTGGGTTTTGCATTTTTACATGGTAAACAGTCCATTATTTTGTGATTGAGCGGGCAGCATGTATTGAGATGGAGAGACACTTTAGTAAAATAAAAACAAACAGACAAAAACATTGTTTTCTTGTGGTGTGGTCCATATCAATAGGTATAATTAGCTACTACCAAATCAGGAGAAAAAATACTTTTATGGTTACTCATCCTTCAGTAATCTCTTCCTGGGACTGCCAAAGTACAGAGCAGATTCACCTCTTGTATTCCAAAGCCACAGATGACAAATTAACCCACAGCCTTCTATTCACACACAGGACTGGACTGGGCTTCCTGTCCCAGGAGGCACCCTGAGACCTTGAACACGAGGGCCTGCATATGAACTGGGAGTTTGTCTTTTATTTATTTATTTTTATTTTTCATTTTTTATTTTTATTTCAGAGTATTACGGGGG
>NW_012156218.1:143201-147676 GCF_000956105.1 Propithecus coquereli
AAAAAAAAAAAAAAATCTCTATGTATGCACTCGTAAGCCCTAACCGCAATCGAAATGATGACCATTTGCAACACCTCCATAAGTTTTGTCATTCCCTTTTGTGTTGCTTCTTTCCCTTCCCATCCTCATCCCTATCCCTGGGCAACCACTGATCTGCTTTCTCTCACTATAGATTAGTTTGTGCTTTATACAATTTTATGTAAATGGCACCATACACTATATACTCCTTTTTTGTCTTTTTAAGATCAGCATAATTATTTTCAGATTCATACATGCTGTTATTTCTATAAATAGTTCATTACTTTTTACCATTGTACAGTACTGCATTGTATGGTTATTTGGGTTGTTTGCAGATTTTGATTATTACCAATAAAGCTGCTATGAATATTCATGTAAAAGTATATGTGTGGACCTATGCGGTCCTTTCTCTTAGACAAAAACTCAAGAGCAGTGGTACGGTAAGTGTATGGTTAACGTTTTAAGCTCAAGTTAACACTGCAGATTGATCTCACCTCGCTGCTTAGAGTTCTATTGACAGTACAAATCGAATGGATTTAATGTCAGACCCTGTCAGTCAGATTAATCGGAATGGCTGATTAAGTGGCATATTGTTATATCAGTGGGCTAAAGATAGCTTCCATACATTGGCCCCTGTGTCCGTTACTTCTTCACAGCAGGCTAGGACCGTTGCGTTAGCTCAAAGCCCACCGGCACAAAACTGTAATTTTTACATATGCAATTGCTTTAAATATAGCCCAAGCAAGCATGTTTGTAGCCATTTAAAGCTTGCCTGCTTTGCATAACCCACAAAACTGCACCGGACATCTGCTAGCCACAGTTAAGGCAAACCCAGGGGCTATAAAAGACCCCATGCCACTGCTTGCCTTCAGAGCCCTCTCACCTAGAGACTCCCCCTCTGGCTGCCCTATCACCCTGACACACAAGGCCCTCTCCTATTTTCCTCTACTTCGGGAGCTGTCTTGCCCTCTTCCCCTTCTGGGCAGCAGCCCCCTGGTGCTGCTCTGGAAGGTCTGTTGCGAGAGACTTCCACTCTCCAGCAACCTGTCAAAGCAGAGCCCCAGTAAAAAGCTCCTTGTGTGTTACTGCCATCTTGTGGTCATATCGTTTCCCTGATCTGCCTGGAAATCTTGGAACTCACCCCAAGTGATGAGGAGGATGGGATTTTGGCGATGAACAAGAAATTGGCCTAGAGTCTACCCAGTCAGTAGGACAGTCAATTCGAAAATCTATCGTAGGCATCCTTAAGTGCTGAGACTCGACATTTGGAATGCCTCTGTGGCAATCCGGCATGGCATCGCTCATTGCCATACTGCACGATATACTTTTCGCAGTCTCCTCCTGCACCTCACTGACCTGGTCTAGAGGTAGCACCAGCATTCGAGTGAACCCACACCATTAGAACTGACTTTTGGGATCACAGGTGCCGAGCTAGCCTGGGAAGGAGGTCAACCCACCCATCTGAGTCCCCTATTAGGTAGGCATTGAACTCCGTGCGCCTGTGCGCCTAAAGAGTGAAAGGGAGTCTATGCCTCTGGAGTAAGGGTGAACCACCCCTCACTCCACGACAGGCTACAGTGCGAGGAGCTCTCTGCAGGTGGTTTGAGGATTTGGGGTACTCTGAGATGTGAGGATGTCCCCATCTCCAGAGACTACTAGGCAAGTAAATGAGCCAATACGGCAGAGTCATCAGGCCAAGGCTGGTCTCCTAAGCACAGCTAGAGGAGAGGCCTTTGCAAACAAGTAGCATGCCTCTGCTGTTATGACAGTCATTTATGCCGTTGCAGTTGTCATCGTGTCATCCCCTCCTCAGAGGGATATCAATATCCCAACCCTTAGGAGGAGCCAGCTAAAGTGTTACTTAAAGTGAATAAAGGCAAGGAAGTTTACATCTCTGTCCCTCCCAGGACTCTGCAGGAGGTTTGTGACAGGCTGAACAAGTGTTCCGAACCAAGAGACATGTGCTGGCCTTGCTGGCAGCAACGGATCACGAGGATTCCACCTGGAGAGGAGGTAGAAGCCCAAACTCCTGCAGGAGACAGTATGGAGGAGAGGATCCTGGAGAGGAGGAACAGTGCTCTCCAGAAGATAAGGCAGCACAGTGCCACCATGATAGGCACTGGGATAATTTACACTCTGCTTTGCCAGTAACCACACAGAAAGTAATAAAGACAGAGGGAGAGCCAAGAAGAAGGGATCAGCTCTTGCTCAGGGGAGGAGAGCCATCCTCTCTCGTACCTGAGGCCCAGTCTCTCCTGAAGTACTCAGGCCAGGAACTAAAGAAAAAACAAGGGGCTGCTTGGCTACATAGAACATATCTGGCAGGGAGCGAAGTCCAGCTAATGTGGGGTGAAATTAAACAATTGGCTGCCACAGTACAGGATGGAAAAACGGTGTCCCTACTAAATGGGAATGACCCACAGAGAGGCTTTGGACCCCAGTTCACATATGAATTGTGGAGGCGTATTTTTATGGCTTAGAAGGCTGCCCAATCTACATTGGGCCTCATAATGGCCTGGGAAGACAGGCAATGGAAAAGGTTAGTCAAGGCCAAAGATCTCCTCCACCAGTTGGGGATGTTGGAGTGGGCTTATCAGGCAACAAATGATGTGGGGCATGATGACTTGACAAGTCTGGAGGAGGCTGAATTGAGTCCTGAGTCCCCCCAGTTGTTTTGCAGAGGGGTTCTGGGAAAAGTCCTCTTTGCTGGGCATGGTGGCTAGTGCTAAAATGATTCAAGAGGCCATAGCTGCCCTGGATTCAATAGAAACTCATGAAAAACAAACTCGGAGTCAGGTGTTGCCTGTTAACACTACAAACAATACCCTACCTGGCCTAAATCAAAATGACTATCAACAGTGAGGCTGCCCCCTGCTAGGCCAAACAAACCACCTCCAGCCAGGCCTCCCTGTAAGCCTCAACCCTGAGATGAACAAGAGAGATTATACTGGACCCTAAGGAACAAGGGGGATCCCAAATCGGATAGTCTCTGGTGAATCGTTGGGGCAATTGCAATACTTAGTAGGATTAGATTATGACCCCTGGCTGGCTTTCCCTTCGGAGGTAGTCTTATCTTTCGCAGCTGTCTCTGATCACTGTCAGTGTCTGGGGATCCTCTCCCACATAGGCATCCTGTGGTCTTGGAAGGGCCCTTCTGGCGGACAATCGCCCTCTTACCATATTAGCTGTGGTTTGGGCTCCAAAAAATAAACAACAGTGGCTAGCTCTCTCAGTCAGGGGTGCCCCATACTCCTTAATCCCAGGAAGCACTCTGCTTTAAAGGGACCCCTCCCCCAGTAGGTTACCTGCTTGGGAGGAGGATTAATGAAAGTGGTAATTCCCCTATTAACTATTAAAATTGGCCCAGTTTTGCTAAAAGGATACTTCTGTCCTGGTCCCCTTCTCCCCCAAATTATCCACTGTCCTATTATTGGAGTGGACCTCCTCAGACAGCAGGTAAACTCATGAAACAAGACTAAGCTTTTTTTTCTCTACTGGCCGGCACTTCCTGGTGAGAACCAGTTAAACTTCCCCTACTGGTTCAGGTGGTAAATACACCACAGCAGCAGCTAAGGCAAGACACTAAAGGATGATGGCCTGTCACAGGACACTTAGATAAAGAAGGAGTACTGACTGCTACCGTCTCACCTTTCGATTCCCCTGTATGGCCTGTGCTAAAAGACACCACCACTGAGTGGAGGCTAACTATAGACCACAGAGAGGTAAACAAGGCCATTCCTTTATCAGAGCACCTCTATCAGATATTGTTGTCTTAAGGGATGCCATTCAAAATATCGACAAGTTTGTATTAAATCCAGGGCACCTATGGCTTCTTGAATTTGAATCTGGAGTTATAGACTTGGCTAATATGTTCTACTCAGTAAAAATTGTTGCAGTTGAGTCAAACGCATTTTGCCTTCACCTTTGAGAGTCAATAGTACACTTTTACCCAGTTGCTTGTTGGGTACTTAAATAGCCCTCCAATTACACAGTCTTTGCCCACAGGACGTAGATACTTGCCCCGCGATTTCACCGGAAACTAGGCTTTGGCATTATGTCGGTGACATCCTCCTCACTGAACCTGACCAAGACTCTGTCTCATAGGTCACTACAACCCCGAGTAAACAACCCCTCACTGATAGAGGATGGACCCCCACATAAGGCGTAAAGCTGTTAAATCTGGGGACAACATTTATATCATGGAAAGGTGAACCATTCCCGATCCGATAAAAGACAAGCTCCTAGCGCTTAAACTTCCCACACCGGTAAAGAAGCCCCAAACATTTAATAGGAATGATTGAATTCTAGCGCAACACACTCCTCACCCCCAGTATGTGCTGGCCCTTATAGAAGTGTCTATCGAGACACTTGTAAATCTTCCGTTTTTCTGTGGGGACCTGAGCAACAACAGGCACTAGATGAGCTAAAGGACTTGACTAGTCTTAATATATATATAT
>NW_012156218.1:147882-166063 GCF_000956105.1 Propithecus coquereli
GGCATTCTGAAAACAAGAAAATTAATGGTTTTCTTTACTGACGGAGTGAGCACAGGGCATAAGGGAGCCAGACAATGGACCACCACAGCATATTGCCCTTACTCAAATACTCCAGTTTCCATCTGGGGGATAGACCAAAGTGCCCAATGGGCCAGGTTGTGTGCAACACTCCTAAAAATAGAGAACACCTTGGACAAACATTTTTCTAAAATACCTATCTTCTTCACCAACCCCTGGTCAATGGCTAACGGGCTGACTGTTTGGTCGGGACTTGGGCAAAATCAGGGCTGGCACATACGAGGCCGAGACATTAGGGGTAAGGAGATGTGGGGAAAAAAGTCAGCACATCAGCTCCCACTCTGTGCGTCTTTATACACTATACCTCAGCTCATACCAAACAAGACGTGATGAAGCCACAAAACTCACCAAACTACTCAAGCCGTTAAGCCTCTTGAAGGATGGGGAGTCCCTAGAGCTTTGGAAAGAGCTACCCTAACCCCTCTGTGGGTGGGCACAGGAGAGGTCAGGGCATTTGGGCATCACAAGGTCATGAAAATCGACTGTTAAAGAGGAATCGACCCAGCAGAGAGACATTTACACTAAATCATTAGGGACTGTATCACATGCCCGAAATCTGGAGACTTGGACCTACTGCATAGGAGGAGCAAATTTCAAAGCAGAAGGGCCACATCAGAACTGGAAAATCAAATCAACTTCATTGGGCCTCTCTCTGAAGCAGCAGGAGCTCTTAAGTATGTCTTAACAATGTAGTAATACCTACACGGGCTTACTTTTGGCTTACCCATGTAAAGCACCAACCTCTGCTGATGTTATCGAGGAGTTAGTAAAATAGCTGTTATGGCCTTAGGGAGTATGAAAGTTACACAAAGTTATCCAGTCAGATCAAGACTGTCACTTCTCTGCAAAGCAAACACAACGATGGGCATTACAAAACAACATTGCTTGGACTTTTCTATGGGCCTACAGTAGCAGGTATCATAGAATAACATAATTGGCTTTTAAAAGGAGGGCTATTGAGAGAACGAGCAGAACAATAGCATCCCAAGTAGTCGAAAATACCGCCCATAGTCATGATTACATTGAATCCATACCCCTCTGGCATGACCACACCACGTATCAGTTCACAACAAGTGTGGAGACCACCAACGGAGACGCTGCAACCTCCGCTGACGTATGCCCACAGCAAAGGAACATCTACATAATTCCTTCTCCCTCACAGAAAATCAAGACCCTAGCCATTTTTTTCTCCTCAATCCTGACAAGGACCTGACATAGACCACTTGACTCTGGGTCCATTCTCAGTCTGCGTCTGCGCATCATCCGGCTTAAACCTAGCAAGACACCCACAACTATCCTAAGAGAGAGGCATCCTCATGTTCTGCCCATGTACTTTGCTGTGTTAAGGGCACTGTGGAACAAATCTTGACCTGCTCCAGACACCCAGGAGGTGGAACCAACCTCCCCCCTCCATATCTGGTAACACCATTTATGGGGGAAATCAGATTCCCCACAGCTGGCTAAAAATGACCTCCAGCATTTACCCCTACCCTGTTGCTCTGCCCTTTCCTTACCTGAAAATTTCCTGCTCTCTCCAATGTCAATTACACCTCAATTGGTGGATCACCCTTGCCCTGATCACCTACACCTTACTGCTGGCAAGGTGTGTCTGGAAACACCATGCCACATACACTCCACGGGGAGACACGACACAGGTCAGATTTGGGGACAATGGGAACCAAGCTGTTGGCTGTTTCACTTGGTTACTCCTACTAACACAGCCACAGACATCGACACTGAGGCTAGCACTCCTCCTCCTATCTCTGCTACCACTAGTAACATCCTTCCAGCTAAGTCAGACCCTACGATATCACTTGTGACTCATTGGTGCCTTCTAAACTCTGTGGGCCACCCTTTACTTCAAATCAGATGAAACTCACTATTGTTAACTCACGTGCCATTAAACAAATAGAGTAATGGGACACTATCTATAGAGCCTCATGTAAGGAATGCCCGGAAATAGTATGCACCAAATATTATAGCCAGGATGCTCGTGATTGGTGCAATCAAATTAAAATACTGTAATCAAAGCGCAATACCGACCGGGCGCGGTGGCTCACACCTGTAATCCTAGCACTCTGGGAGGCCGAGGCGGGAGGATCGTTTGAGCTCAGGAGTTCGAGGCCAGCCTGAGCAAGAGCGAGACCCCGCCTCTACTGAAAATAGAAAGAAATTAGCCAAAACAACTAAAAATAGAAAAAATTAGCCGGGCGTGGTGGCGCATGCCTGTAGTCCCAGCTACTCAGGAGGCTGAGACAGGAGGATCGTTTGAGCTCAGGAGTTTGAGGTTGCTGTGAGCTAGCCTGACGCCACGGCACTCTAGCCCAGGCAACAGAGTGAGACTCTCTCTCAAAAAAAAAAAAAAAAATGCAATACCAACAAATTCTACGGGATTGCATAGATAAAATTCTAGCTCTTTGTAATCCCTGAAATTATGATTAAATGCAAATGCTGCCAACAGTGTATGCCCTTACAACTATTGGCTTCTTTCCCTATTAATTATTAATATAATGATCTTTCTCTCCCTCCAGTAGAAGCTCCACTTATTGAAATGGAAAGAAATTGTATTAGCCAAGTGGCCAAGGGTGCCTTACCATGGACTTCCTTCATGACTGCTAATCGATCTACCCCAGGAAGGCAATAATACTACACAACATTGCCCGGGCCAAGGCACGAATAAGGAAACAAGGACCACAGCCAGCTTGGAAATTCTTCCTTAACCTAACGTTCTCAAGACAGCAACTGCAAGTTTTACGTAACACTCAATGGAAGCATACTCTACAACAATTGCAATGCTGGCTGCCCACAGCGAACAATCATAGCTCTTGGGTGTTACGGCAAAGACAATTCGTACCAAAGCATAGTGGATCCCACGGAGAAATCTAACTGCTCTCTGCTTGGGAGCTTCTCCACCCAAATTGACAACTACTTGCTTAGAGCTATTACGAAATTTGTCAGGCATACCAAAACCATAATTACCAAGGCCATAGAAAATATTTCATGGAAATTGTTGACCAGTGTTACTTTTCTGGGGGCTCCTTAAAAAAACCATATACACCCCAAAGTACAGAAGATAGGAAAACAGCAATGAGAAGCCCCATAGTGAAACTAACCTGGGAGGAAATGTTACTGGTATAGTCACCATGCTGCCACCTCCCAAAGGGCCACACCTGAGGCTGTTAAAGGCATACAAAGGACTTCCCTATGAAAGTTTCCCCTAGAATGGAGGCGATGGAGCATTCAATCCCCCACTGAAACACAGCGATGCTGCAATACACAGGAACAGAAGTGGGGCAAATGACATAACACAACTGATCTCTCTTTTTTAAACAACTTGGTTCACCTGTGAGAATCTCATACGTGAGTACCCATAATTCCGGATTTAATTTGCTGTGCAGCTGGTCTAATAAATTTTTTCTTGGACTGCCAAGAGCACCTGCAAAACCCATCCCACGCCCATGGCAACACGCGGGTGCTATTTACTATTGGCAGTCTGCAGGAAACTCAAGCATGATGCACACCAATCGGAGCAAGGAGGAACATACAAATGCCCACCGAATCAAACCTGCATGTAGACTTAGCTGCAGCAGCATATAAGGTGGCATCCATGGAAAATCCCAAATTCTGTAAAATAATGTAATGAGGTTTACTCCGAGCCTAATGTGTGCAACCTCAGCCTGGGGGACATGGTCTCAAGAGGTCTTGAGAAAACGTGCCCGAGGTGGCCAGGTTACAGTTAGGCTTTATACAATTCACGGAGACAGAAATTACATGCAGCTAAAACCATAAATTAATACACGGAAGGTATACGTTGGTTTGGCCCGAAAAGGCGGGACAATTTGAAGCAGGGACTTACGAGTCATAGGTGGGTTTTAGGGGTTCTTTAGTTGGCAATTGGTTGAAAGAGGAGTTAAGCTTTGTTTAAAGATTTGCAGTCAGTAGAAAGGAATGCTTGACTTAAGGTAAGGGGGCCTTCAATCTGTCATGTGATCCTATGCTAGAGTCAGGCTGGGAAGTAAGCCATATTATACCAGGTTAACAAAAACCCATTTGGTGAGATTTTTATCATTTGTAGGCATGACTCACCAAGCCTCTTGGAAAGAAGTTTGGGCAAGAGAAGAAAAGGTCAGACTTCAGGCCCCAGTTCTCCCTTTTGGCCAAAGATGATTCCATGGAATGCACGTGCAGGCCAACAAGCAGCAGGGGTTGCCACTGTGCAAGGAAGGCCCATTCCTAGAGTTGTCTATTTGGTCATCTGGCGTTGATGGCGACAGTTTCAATATGAGAGATGTCGGAACTTAGGGGAAGGGCATGGTTTGATCTGATTTAATAGCCAATTGTTTAAGGGGCCAGAGACAGTCAGGCCTAAGTTTCAGTCTGAAAAAGACATCCTAGATCAGATCTATTCTACCAGCTGTCATGATCCGGGTCTTTGATTGTGTCTTTTTCCTTTTCCTGAATCTGGCATAGCATTTACAAGAGATATATAATGACAATGTTGCAACAAGTATCATAAAATGCTGAAGAGTAGGCATCCGAGAAACTTACAGGTAAAATCAGAAGGCAGTAAACAACCTAACCAGCCAAAGAATTCCCTGCATGCATCATCTCATTCTTTAATCAGACTTACAATGTGTTTACCCTTCTTGTCAACGGTCATTTGAACCTTATGGTAAATCTTATTTGAAGATTGTAGGACCAACACCAAATCAGAATCTAATGAATTAAATTGTTCTTCTGACCATATGGGCCTCCATAAGTATAACATCCTGAGGAGGGTGTAAATCGAATCTGAGAAACCTCTGGTCTTCAATTGTCTACATTGTCATAGGGCTTGTTTACAGTTGACGAATCTATTTTTCCCACCACCTTTATGTTGCACCATATACTAGTGTTTGGGAGGGAAAAAGAAGTTTCATTATAGGTGAAATCATATAATTCTACAGTGTCATTTTGTCATCCCTCCCAACAAAAACGGCCCTTTCCCATGTACCAAATGTTATGTCCCATGTGGGACATATTAGGGACCAAATTTGGGAGAAATCAGGGTTCCAAGTGGCTTGAGGGCATAACCATTCTCCTTGTCTAGTTTTCACAATCTGATAGGGACATAGGATGCCATGTGTTTCCATTAGTTAAAATAGACCATTGGCCTCCCATGGGGAGTATCCTCACATTATTTACAATGGTCCCAATACCTGCTAGTTGAACTATAGAATACTTTTGTGCCTCATTCAACTTCAGTGCTTGAGCTTTAAGAATACAATATCTGAGGTTACATTTGTCATCTAAAAATTTCCACAAATTTGGGATACATATATTTTCCATAGGTGTTTAGATTGTGCCTCAGCACTGAATTTTGTAGGCCCTTGCTTCATAGCTATCTCAGATTCCATTTGTAATAACATGGAAAACATGAGCCCTTGTTGAGCTAGAGTACATGGCCTTTCCCACCTTTGGGTTTGGGTTCGTCTGATCACTTCTATCCATTTGGTGAGTGCTACATTATCTTTTGGGGAAGCTTCCCATCCCTGTCCCTCTTCTTGGAATAGCATTCCTTCTATGTGTCCTATTATTTTCTTAAATTTCAGAATATTATGAGGGTACAAATGTTTCGGTTACATGAATTACTTTTGTACAGTTTGATTCAACGTGATAAGCGTGCCCATCACTTTTTTTTTTTTTCATTTTTGAGAGGAAATTTTTCTCTCAGGAATGCCTCTCTTCATTAGCTGTGAATTTGGCTTGTCCCAATATACCTAGCTCAATTCCAATTCCTCCAATGAGGTTGCATTTTAGTCTTTTGGGTGGCCAATTTTGGTGGACCCGCCAGAAATGCTATTGCCGTTGCACGCTAATGGCATTAGTGCAATTTGGATAAATGGAGTCAACCCAGAACCGTTGAGTGTCCCAAACAATTGTCATGTGAGTGGAGGCTACACCCAAGTATGCCCTTGTCTGGGTATTCCGAAAGGCTTCCCAGAGGTGCACTTGCCTTTAAGGTGCAATCTCTACTGTCAGGGATTTCTGTCTACCAACTGACTGACTCCCATAAATAGTTCTTTAAGGGCAGTGTCAGTGTGGCTGGTCACAAGGACAGGGCTGGTGGTCATTTGGTCAGGTTATGCTGCAGCAGTTTACACAGGAGGCTGCTAGGTTTCTTCCATCATATCCAGGCAATTGTCTAAGCAAATCATCACCAAGATCTATTGTTATGTAATATTCTATCTGATTAGACTCCCTCAATAATCTTTCAGAGGCATTGTTAGGTAATTATTCCAGCAGGGCATGATATTTGGTGAGAGCCTTATTATAATAGAGGTACCCTGAAAGGGGGGTATTTCAGAGAGTGTTTAGAGTGGAACTGTTCCATGTGGAGGCCTTCATTTCATCCTGATCTATGTCATACCAAATGATGTGGGCTCTGTTGGCAGGGAAATGGGTGAGGTTTGCAGGGAACCAGGACAAGTTTTCAGGTTTGAAGAGAGAAGGAGTGCATGGTAAGCAAATTGAGGAGATTATGGGCATGAGAGTGAGCAGGTAAAACATTTTTTTAATTTTAACAAGGAAATTTCATAACCACGCCCATTTAGAAAATTATACCAAGGGAGATTCCACAGATCCCAAACAACCTCTTGGGGGTCTTGGTTGAAGCATTCAGGGTTTTCAGCAACATATTCTATAGCAAGTAAAGTAAGAATGAGAGTTATTTCAGGATACATGAGGACTGGCCTGGCCTGATGTCTCTGGAAGAATGTCTACCTTGGTTGTGGCCCTGGAGAATTGGCTGAGCTTCGGGTGTTTCTAAAATCACAGGCAGGTGTCAGACAGGTTTGGAGGTCCAGGTGTGGTCGGGAATGTGGTTGGGCACTTGTTTTAGGTGTGAGATCTGAATCCAAGAAGCGACTCACTTTAATTTTGCAGCAGAAGAGTTAATTAAAAGTACCTGGTAAGGTCCTTTCCAGTGGGGTTTTAAGGAGTCGTTTAGTTGGTGCCTTTTCCAAGAAGCAAAATCACCTGGTTGTAATCTGTGATCCCTGGAGTCTTTGGCCCCTGGGAGCTCACTGTGCGAAGACTCTGCTACCAGCTTTTTATTACTCCTTAAGATTTTTAAGTAGTCCTTGACAATAAAACAGTATTTCCCCTTTGAGTAAGTCCAGCTCTTGTAAGCCTTTGTCCAGCCTCACAGGTCTTCCTGTTTTCATAAGGTCTTCCTTATTTCGTAAGGTGATGAACAGTGTTTTCCAAAAGGAGTGGGTCTAAGGTTAAGCAAGACCAGTGGGAGGGCTTTTGGCCAAGGGAGGCTAAAAGCCTTTCTTAAGGTAGCTAATTTATTTCCTATTGTGTCATTTGTCTGTTCTACCAACCCAGAGGATTGGGGAGGATAGGCACAATGGAGATGTTGTATTATGGGCCAGATTTTGCAATGGATTGAACAACTTGTCCAGTGAAATGAGTCCCACTATCCCCACCCTATGTAGCTCAGAAGGGATTCCCCAAACTGAAATGATTCTTTCTAACAATATTCTCCCTACCATTAAGGCAAGAGCCGCCCCCCACCTAATACTCTGAAATTAAAAAAAAAAAAAATGAAAGAGTCAAAATTAAAAAAATAAGTACTGTTTAAGGCCAGTTAAAAGAAAAAAAGAAAAGAAAATGCTACTACCAAATGGGAAAACATACAAACCAAGACCAACATAATTTCGAGACAGTGGCGTCTGTGTGAAGTCCAGTTGCCATACTTCAAATGGTCCTGTAGACAAAGAAAAATGACCTGAGGATGCTGAAAAAAACTCTCATTCTTACTTTACTTGCTATCGAATATATTGCCGAAAACCCTGAGAGCTTTAACCAAGACCCCAAAGAGGTTGTTTGGGATCTGTGGAATCTCCCTTGGTATAATTTTCTAAATGGGTGTGGTTATGAATTTCCTTGTTAAAATTACATGGGGGGAGCGATGTAAGGGCCGGCCAGGGGTATGTTTTGGACATATATTAATAGCACATCGGGAGTGTACCCTTTGGGCTATTGTGAGGATGGTTTCCAGAAATATTGTCTTCCCCATGATATCATCTTCTCAGGGACCAAATGAGTCATTTCAATGAGTGAATA
This sequence comes from Propithecus coquereli, assembly GCF_000956105.1. Classification (NCBI taxonomy): domain Eukaryota; kingdom Metazoa; phylum Chordata; class Mammalia; order Primates; family Indriidae; genus Propithecus; species Propithecus coquereli. Next base: position 156,073 of record NW_012156218.1, read on the forward strand.
AACTGAAGGAGAGGTAATTGTGCACCTATGGGAACTACGTGGTTTTTGTTAGGGCCTAGTCACAATTCTCTACTTGGGTCAAATGCACCACCCTTTTGCTGCCAGATTGGTTTCTCTTGAAGGGTTGATGCCTGTTGATACTGTAAAAGAATGTTAATGAGGGTATGGGCAGGACAGAGGGCGCATTCTCGTATAGGATAGATCATCTTTCCTAGGGCAGCATTCTTTGCTGCAGCATCACCCAGACTATTCCCTTTTGCATCTTCAGTGTTATCCTTTGAATGCTCAGGAATTTTTATGATTGCAAACTGCTTTGGCATTTGAATTGCTTCTAATAGTTCCGAGACTTGGTGCCCGTATCATATAGATTCCCCAGATGAGGTGAGAAACCCCCTCTGTTTCCACAGCATGCTGAAATCATGGACTACTCCAAAAGCATATTGCCTATAGGTGTATATATTTTCCACTTTCCCTTCTGCCAATTGGCAAGCTCTAGTTAACACTATTTGTTCAGCCTTCTGGGCTGATTTTACTCCTTGGTGTTGGGTATTTTCCAGTATGTCTCCCATGGAAATGATGGCATCTCCTGCCTGGTAATGCTCCTGATCGTCCCTTAAATAAGAAGCATCTGTGAACCAAACGAATTCAACATTCTTGATAGGAGTTTCCTGTAAATCTTCCCAAGGGGAAAAGTAAGATATCAATTAGTAGACTGCAATCGTGTTCTTCCTCTTGTTGTTCACCTGGAAGGGGGAGCAGGGTAGCAGGTTTCAGAGTGTTACAGTGCTTCACAGTGATGTTAGGGGCAGAAAGCAAGAGCACCTCATAGGAGGCGAGGTGGCTGACAGAATAGTGTTGAATGTGGTGAGAGTTTAAGAGAGATTCTACATAATGGGGGGCACAAATGGTTAGCTGGTACCCCAGGACAGATTATTTGACATTCTCAAATAAAATGGCCACAGCTGGTATGACACCGCCCGCCCCCGTACAAGGGGGGGTGTCCTATTGCTACTGAGTCTAACTGTTGGCTGAAATAACTGATTGGCCTGTGATTGTCACCTTGTTTTTGAGTTAACACTCCTAGAGCAATTCCACTTATTTCATGAACAAAAAGGAAAAAGAGACGGCTGTAGTTGGGATGGCCTACAGCAGGCACTTGGGTGAGAGCCTGTTTTAAATCCTCTGCATGTTGTTTTTCCCTTTCTTCCCAGTGGATTGGTTCTGCCTGGGTTCGTTTTAGTTTTTTATATAAGGGTTGAGCCATTAATGAGTAATTTCGAATCCAACTTCTGCAATATTCTGTTAACCCTAAAAACTCTCTTAATTGTCTTTTTTGGGGGGCGTGGGAAAGGTCATGAGGACAGAGATTCTCTCAGGGTTTATTAGTAGCCCCCCCTCAGGGAAATCACATGTCCTAAGTGTTTAACCCGAGGGAGAGAAAATTGCCATTTTTCTCTGGACAGTTTGTGTCCCTTCAAAGCAAGCTGCTGTTACACATACACAGAGTGTCTTCTCTGCATTTTGTCATGGAGGATGAACACAACAACAAATCATCCACACACTGAGTTAGCATAGGTCTATTTGGAAATGCAATATCATCTACATCTGCTTTCAGTATCTGAGAAAAAAATAAGTGAGACTCTCAGAATAACCCTGGGGCCAGACTTGCCACGTATGCTGGCAATCTTCCCAAGTGAAGGCAAAAAGATATTGGCTGTTCTGCGCTACAGTTATGCTGAAGAAAGCACTGCATAAGTCAATGACAGAGAAGTGACTGGCGATGACAGTAATATTGGGCAGCAAGGAGTGGGGGCTAGGGACAACAGGATGTCTAGGAATTGTTATTTTATGTATGACTCTTAGGCCCTGAAATGCATCTCCAGCCTTTGCCATTTGGCTTTTTGACTGGGAGTGTTAGTGTACTGCAAGGGCTGGCACAAGGTGTTATGGGTCCCTTGTCTACGTAGTCCTGAACAATTAGTCTGATTCCTAGTAAGGCTTCAGGTCTAAGGAGGTATTGTTTAATGTTTGGGGGGGGTAGTCTTTTAAGAAAAATTCAAAATATTAAGGGGGTACAAATGTTTTAGGTTACGTGGATTGTTTTCGTACGGTTTGAGTCCCAGCTATAGATACGCGCATTACCCAAATAGTTTTCATATTACCCATTAGGTTGATTTATTCACCTCCCCCCTCCGCCTGCCTTCTGATTAATTTCCACTGAGTTTTACTTCCCTCTGAGCAGATGTGTGCTCTTTGGTTAGTTCCAATTTAATAGTGAGCACATGTGGTGTTCGTTTTTCCGTTCTTGAGATACTTCACTTAGGAGAATGGTCTCCAGTCCCATCCAGATTGTTGCAGATGGTATTATTTCATCTTTTTTTTCTTTTTATGGCTGAGTAGAACTCCATTGAATACATAGACCACATTTTATTAATCCACTCATGAATTGGTGGGAATTTGGGTTGATTCCACATCTTTGCAATTGTGAGTTGTGCTGGAAAAAACGTTCAAGTGCAGGTGGTGTCTTTTTGAAGAAACGTCTTCTTTTCTTTTGGATAGATACTCAATATTGGGATTGCTGGATTGAATGGTAGGTCTACTTTTAGTTATTTGAGGAATCTCCATACTATTTTCCATAGAGGTTAGACAAATTTGCAGCCCCACAAACAGTGTATAAGAGTTCCTTTCTCTCAGCATCCACACCAGCATCTATTGTTCTTGGACTTTCTAATAAAAGCCATTCTAAATGGGGTAAGTCGATACCTCATTTTGCTTTTAATTTGCATTTCCCTTACCATTAGCGACATGGAGCATATTTTCATATGTTTATTGGCTATATGCCTTTCTTCTTTAGAGAACCTTCTGTTCATATCTTTTGCCCACTTTTTAACAGGGATGTGTGTTTTTATCTTGCTCATTTGTTTGAGTTCTTTGTAAATTCTGGTTATTATCCTTTTATCAGATGTGTAGCTTGTGAATATTTTCTCCCATCCTGTAGGTTGTCTATTTGCTCTGTTGATTATTGCCTTAGCTGTGCAGAAGTTTTTTAGTTTAATCAAGATCCATTCGTTAATTTTTGTTGTTGCCACAATAGCCCTTGGGGTCTTAGTCATAAATTCTTTGCCGTAGGCCAATAACTAGAAAAGTTTCCCTACATTTTCCTCTATAATTCTTATGGTTTCATGACTTAGATCTAAGTATTTTATCCATCTTGACTTAATTTTTGAGAGTAGTGTGAGGTAGGAGGTCCTGTTTCATTCTTCTGCATGCGGCTATCCAATTCTCCCAGCACGATTTATTGAATAGGGCTTCTTTTACCGAACGTACCTTGTTGTCTGCTTTGTCAAAGATCAGCTGGTTGTAGGTGCATGGTTTTATACCTGGATTCTCTGTTCTGTTTCACTGGTCTATGTCTCTATTTTTGTACCAATACCATGCTGTTTTCGGTTACTATAGCCTTCTAGTATAGTTTGAAGTCTGGTAATGCGATGCCTCCAGATATGTTCTTTTTGCTTAAGATTGCTTTGGCTATTAGGGCTCCTTGCTGGTTGAGAACAAAGCATAGAATTATTTTTTCTAGATCTGTGACGTGTGACTTTGGTACTTTGATAGGGATTGCATTGAATTCGTAAATCGCTTGGGGTGGTATGGACATTTTCACAATATTTATGCTGCCTATCCATTATCCATGAGCATGTTATGTTTTTCCACTTGTTTGTATCCTCTGCCTTTCTTTCCTCAGAGTTTCATAGTTCTCCTTGTAGTGATCTTTCACCTCCTTTGGTAGGTATATTCCTAGGTATTTTATTTTCTTGGTGGCTATTGTGAATGGTATTGAGTCTTTTATTTGAATCTCGTCTTGACTGTCATTAGTATGTAGAAATGCTACTGATTTACATACATCGACTTTGCATCAGGAGACTTTGCTGAATTTATTTGTCAATTCCAGGAGATGCTTGGTGGAATCTTTGGGGTTTTCCAGATAAAGGATTATATCATCAGCACAGAGTGATAGTTTGACCTCCTCTTTCCCAATTTGGATAGCCTTTGTTTCTTTCCCTTGCCTAATTTCCCTAACTAGGACTTCCAGCACTGTGTCGAATAGGAGGGGTGACAGTGGACATCCTTGTCTTGTTCCCGTTCTTAGGCGGAAGTCTTTCAACTTTTCCCCATTCAGTATGATGTTGGCTGTGGGTTGCTCATACATGGCTTTTATAATTCTGAGATATGTTCCTTCTATGCCTAGTTTGTTGAGGGTTTTTATCATGAAATGGTGCTGGATTTTGTCAAATGCTTTTCTGCATCTATTGAGATGATCATATGGACTTTGTTTTTGCTTCTGTGTCTGTAGTGAATCACATTTATAGACTTGGGTGTGTTGAACCATCCCGTGTTGGGCGCATATACGTTTAGTATTATTGTGTCTTCTTGTTGGATAGTTCCCTTTACCATTATATAATGATCCTCCTTGTATTTCTTTAGCTTTGTTGGCTTCAAGTCAATTTTATCTGATATGAGGATGGCTACGCCTGCTCCCTTTTGGTTTCCACTTGTGTGAAATACTTTTTTCCATCCTTTCAAATTGAGTCTGTGTGTGTCCTTGAGTTTGAGGTGTGTTTCCTGGAGACAGCAGAGAGTTGGGTTGTGTTGTTTCATCCATTCAGCCAGCCTATGTCTTTTGAGAGGAGCATTCAGTCCATTCACATTAATCGATAGCATTGATATGTGGGATGTCAGTCTGTTCATTCTGTTGGGTAGTCCCTTACTGCTTTGTTTTACCTCTTGTTCTATTGTTTTATAGGAGTCATGAGTTCTTCTTCTTTTTCTTCTTCTTCTTCTTCTCTCTTTTTTTTTTTTTTTTCTTCTTCTTCTTCTTCTTCTTCTTCTTCTTCTTCTTCTTCTTCTTCTCTCTTTTTTTTTTTTTTTTTTTAGGTGAATTTACACAGGTGGGTATCAGTTGTGCTGGTTTGCGTATACTGCTGCTCTGAATATTTCATGCACAGCAGGTCTGGTCATGGAAAATTCCCTCAGTTTTTGCTTGTCTGGAAAAGAATTTCTTCGTTTATTGTGAAACTTAGTTTTGCAGGATACAACATTCTAGGCTGTTCTGTTTAAGTCGATTGAAGATGGGGCCTCAATCCCTTCTGACTTCTAAGGTTTCCACTGAGAAGTCTACAGTTAGCCTGATGGGTTTTCCCTTGTAGGTTATTTAATGCTTTCATTTTGTTCCTTGCAGAATTTTCTCCTTCATTTTGACTTTAGCCACGTTGATTACTATGTGTCTTGGAGATGACCTATTTGCTACGAATCTTCCCGCTGCTCAATGTCCATCTTGTATCTGTTTGTCTGAAATTCTGATGATACCCAGTAAGTATTCCTCAATAATTTCCTCAAATAGGTTCTCCGTGCTTTTAGTGCGTTGTTCTTCTCCCTCGGGGATACCTATACTTTGAATGTTAGTTTGCTTCACATGGTCCTGTATCTCTTTCAGTGGTTGCTCAGAATTTTTTATACTCTTCTCTGCTTCTTTGTATGACTGGGTTATCTCGAGAGCCTTGTCTTCAAGCTCTGAGATTCCTTCTTCTCCTTGGTTTAGCCTGTTGTTAAAGCTTTCTCCTATGCTTTGAAATTCCCTAAATGAGTCTTTCTTTAAGTTCAATTATTTCCTTTCTTATGTTGTCCAGCTCTCTAGTGACATTTTCATTTTCTTTTTCCATTGATTTCCTGAAATACTTTTTTTTTTTTTTTGGCTTCCTTTTGTTGGTTTTCAACTTTCTCTTCAATTCCATTCATCTTATTTGCCATCCGTATTCTGAATTCTATTTCTGGCAATTTCCTTGTGGGTAGAGTCCATTACTGTAGTTGCATTGTGTTGCCTTGGGGCTATCAAACTATCTTGTTATTTCATGTTGCCAGGGTTCTTTTGCTGGTTTATTCTCATCTGGCTCCTCTTCTCTTGACTCTGGGTTCATGGGATTTCAGAGCACCTGTTCTCCTTTGCTGGGGACTCTCTCGAACCAAGTCCAGGGTTGATGGTGGCTCAGGGATGGGGGGTTCCTGAGTGAACAGTTGGACCTCAGCATGCTTCTGCCAGCTGAGTGGTAGCATTGGAGACTCAGTTCTGTGGTCTTAGGGACCAGTCACAACTCTGAAGTCTCAGGAGTGGAATCACATGCTGGATGGGGACCCTGGAGCTACTGGGGCAGAGCCTTGGACTCGGACACAGTGAGAGCTTCAGAGCTGGCTCTGGGGATTTTGAGGGCAGAGCTGCCCTTATGGGGGGATGTTCCACCAATGTGGGGATTGCTGATGCCCGGCCACGCAGTTTGTTTGGGTTCGTCACAGCAGCCCTGGGTCCACATCGGTGGGTGAGAGCTGCTGGTCGGCTGATGTTCCCCCCCTCGCCCCCCATTTCTAGGACCTACCAAGGAAGTCGCCCCAGGCTTCTCAAGTGGTGCCTGTGGCATCTGAGGCTCCTCCTCTGTTAAGCTCCCACACCAGAGAGGAGTGGTGCTTGGCCCTCAGTAACAGGGCATGACGTGGGGGAGTGTTTGTTCCTGCCCTGGCCCACCTGGTGTGATGAAAAAGTTACTGCTGTATGGGTGGGTCCCACATGGACCTGGCTCTGTGCGCCAGAGTGATTGGGATGTCATCAGTTGCAGAAATCTGGGATTGACAGGCACCAGATCTCTGCTGCACCTGCTCTCTGGTGGAATGTCTCTGCACAGACTTTCAGCAGCTCCCCAATCAGTCCAGAGTTCTGCAGTGGAAGAGGAAGACCCCTCACAGATCGAGCTGCCTGTAACTTTTGTTTCTCTCCTAAAAAACAGTGTCCCCTTGGGTTGCCTCTATCCCGCTCTCTTCACTTCTTCCCAGCAGTGTGAGTTGTATTGGGACCCGCAGCTTCATCTCTGAGATAGCAGGTGATACTTGCAAAATTCAGCCACGTCCCATTTTATTGAGTTGGTAGACACTGTAATGAGCTATAGAGTTGTTCTCCCTGTCAGCAGTTGATGCTTGCTGGAGTTGCTGGAGAGAGCCAGCTGCCAAGATGTTCTTTTGTGCCTATGATAAGCTTTAGTTCCTCGGGTGGAGTGCTTGAATGTCCCAGGCTTTGGGAGGCACCCTGTAGTTTCCAGGGGGTTGCCTGGGCCCCACCACAGAAGTGGGTGGAGGAGCAAGCCAGGTGTGGTTAGGTTGTGTGATCCTGGAAGGCTTTGCAAAGCCTCAGCAGGGCTTAGAGGTTGTTTTCCTGGCCACTAGGGGGTGCTGCTGGGAGGAGAGTCAAGGCAGGTTCTCCAGACAGGGAGAGCGGTTTGTGGGGGAGGGGCCAAAAATCCCCAATGGCTTGATGGCTCCCTGCCATGCTTCGTTGCTATGGCACCCCAGGCCGGGGTCTTCCCTGCCAGAGGACCTGCCCTAGTCCAACAGCACTGCTTTGAGCTTCAGCAGGGCACCAAGTTTACTTCCCCAGTCTCTAGGGATAGCCACTGGGAGGAGAGTCAAGGCAAGCTTTCCAGACCTGGAGGGATGGTCATGGGGAAGGGGCTGCAAATCTCCACTGGTCTGGGGACCTGATCGCACCACTACTTGGTTGCTGTGGCACCCCAGGCTGAGATCTTCCCCGATGGAGGACCTGCCCGAGTCCAACAGTGTGGCCTTCCTGTCAGGGGGATGCGTGCTCTCTCAGATCACTGTGTCTTGGACCACCACAGTTTTCTCCCATCAGTTCTGTCCACATGGGCTCTGTCGCCTCCCAAGTCTAGCTCCCAAACCTCCTTTCTGTGTCCCCCAGCAACCCACTTGAGTCTAGGGGGCACTGGACCTGGCCTGTATATCTGACCCAGTGGCATGCATCTCCGTGAAACACCTGTGGGCAGGGAGCTCCCAGATTGGGCACCCCAGCCCCCCTGCAGGTCCTTAAGGGGGAAGGCTTGGGGCCCACTCCCTGTGGAACCCTCAGACTTGAGTACGCATAGGCTGGGGACATCTAGGGTTTTACATTTGTAGACGCATATTCTCCTATATGCCTTACAAGCTTCTACGAACACGGGAGAGGCATTTCGTGCGAAAAGGGTAATTTTTAGCAAGACGGAGTTTCATATGGAACCACTTACATTCACTTATAGAAAGCAGCTATACATTCGGTTGTTTATATGTGGGTGGCCATTCACATTTAGGTCCTGAAGACGTGCAGCCCCATGTGCGGGGAGGTATGTTCTGCCCCAATTCCTGTCGGGCCTGCATGCGGCAGCACCCACGGGCCCCAGAGCTCAATTTCCTGTGCCTTGGTCGGGTTGGGGTTGGGATGGCTTGGGTTGTTGGTGGGTGGATTGCTTTTGGTGCGTGTCATACACCTGTTTCTGGGAATCTTGTTGCGTGTCCCGTCTGCCAGTCGGCCCAAGGCTTGCTGTGTACGTGTGCCGGTCTGTCTCTCGGGAGCCCTGGCGATGAGTGTTCCCATCGTGAGGCCTGGGCCTGAACCCTGGTTGTGTGGTGGAGACGAAGTCAGTGGGCTGGTGGTCCGGGAGCAAGGGGACAGTTTTCTGCCATCGGCTGCACTGCGCCTGGCGAAGGGAATGTCCGGTGTGCGGGAAGTGACACAGGATGTAGGGACCCCCCCCCCCCCCACAGACCGGTGTGGGCCCCGGGCTGGGGCGTGGCTCTGAGGCTGAAGGGCTGGGATGCTATCCTGCTGCATGTCAGTGCTGCAGCTGGAGACGGGAGGAGGCCACGGGGCAGTGTCTGGCGCCAAGGCCACGGTTAGGGTTAGGGTTAGGATTAGGGCTAGGATTAGGGCTAGGGCTGGGGCTAGGGTCAGGGATAGGGCTAGGGTTAGGTTTAAGGTTATAGCTAACGTTAGGGTTAGGGCTACAGTCAGATGAGGGCTAGGGATAGGGTTATGGCTAGAGACAGGGTTAGGGTTAGGGCTAGAGATAGGGTTAGGGTTGGGGTTAGTGTTAGGCTTAGGGTTATAGTTAGGGTTAGTGCTGTTAAGGTTAGGGTTAGGGCTAGGGTAGGCTTAGGACTCAGGTTAGGGTTAGGGCTAGGGTCAGTGTTAGGGATAGTGCTAGGGTTAGGGTTAGGGTTAGGGCCAAGATTAGGGCTAGGGCTGGGGCTTCGGTTAGGGCTAGGACTGGGTCTAGGGCTATGGTTAGGGATAGGGCTAGGGTTAGGGTTAGGGTTAGGGCTATAGGTAAGGTTAGGGTTAGGGCTACGGTTGGGTGAGCGCTAGGGTTAGGGTTATGGTTAGGCTTAGGGCTAGATATAGTGTTAGGGCTAGGGATAGGATTAGGGCTAGGGCGAGGGCCAGGGCTAGGCATAGGATTAGGGTTGAGTCTAGAGCTAAGGTTAGGGTTAGGGTTAGGGTTAGGTTTAGGGTTAGAGTTAGGGTCAGGGTTACGGTTGAGGGTTAGTGTTAGGGGTTACAGTTGGTGTTAGGATACGGTAAGGGTTACGATGATTAGGGTTATGGCTAGGGTATGGGTTAGGGCCAGGCTTATGGTTAGGGCTCGTGCTAGGGTTAGGGTTAGGGCTAGAGTTAGGGTTAGGGTTGGGGCTAGAGCTAGGGTCAGGGTTAGGGTTAGCGTTAGTGTTAGGCTTAGGGTTAGAGTTAGGGTTAGGGTTGTTAGGGTTAGGTTAGGTTTAGGGTTAGGGCTCGTGCTAGGGTTAGGGATATGGCTAGGTTAGGGTTAGGGTTAGGTTAGGCCTAGGGCTAGAGTTAGGTTAGGGCTAGTGCTAGGGTTAGGGTTAGGGTTATGGCTAGGTTTAGTGTTAGGGCTAGCTTTAGATTAGGGTTAGGACTACGGTTAGGATTAGGGCTAGGGTTGTGTTTAGGGTAGAGTTATTGTTAGGGTTAAGGCTAGTGTTAGGATTAGCGTTAGGGTTAGGTCTAGGTTTTGGTTAGGGCAAGGGATAGGGTTCGGGTTAGGGTTAGGTTTAGGGCTAGGGTTAGGAGTAGTGTCGGTTCTTAGGCTAAGTTAGCCTAGGG
>NW_012156219.1:0-1374 GCF_000956105.1 Propithecus coquereli
TTGCTGTGAGCTAGGCTGACGTCATGGCACTCTAGCCCAGGCAACAGAGTGAAATTCTGTCTCACACACACAAAAAAAATAAAATAAGTAAAACTGGAAAGTATAAGTAAACTACTCACAACTATAAAAATCTATAATGTTTAGTAACAGAGAGTTTTGAATCTGGATGACTTTATTCAGTATAACATTCATTTAGGGTTTTTTTCTATAGAATTTTTACATTCATTAAAAAAATCTGTTTATTTAAAGCGAGAGAGATTAGAGATCAAAGTTATTCCATTTCTCTCTCTCTCTTTCTCTGCCTTTCGCTCTCTCCCTCCTTCTTCTTTTCTACAAATATTTATGAAGCACATACTAAATCCAGTTGCTGCATTAGGTGCTGGGGATACAAAGACGAAAAGATCAATATCTTGTACTCAAGGTGTTTGTACTTTGTCTTCTGAAACTGCAAATTCATCCAGAAGTCCTTTTTATACGTATAGCCGATTTCCCAATTTGGAACATTTCTACTGCAAATGATTGCTATGTGTATTTGACCTCCCCCGGGGGCTGACTTCTTACTATTGTGTTTTACTTTGGATTTTATAAAGTGTTTTTACATATATGATGTCATATGATCCTCTTAAAGGTCCACGTCACAATCCTCATTTTACTGGTGAGACAATTGAGACTCTAGGCTGTCAATAAATCATTCAAAGAGCCCAGAGTTAATGACTAGAATAGCCACAGTTAGACAGGGTTTCTGACTCTCAGGCTGCTTATTGCCACTGTGCTGTTCTACACTCCTCCAAACGCATGTCCTCTCATTCCTGATTTGGAAGCCAGACTCCAAGCTCCGAAATTTAATCTTTTTTGACAATGTGTAAACTGTTGGACATTATAACATGGGGCTGAACTTGAAATCACACAAGAAACTCAATTAAAACTCAACGTTATGGCCACCATCTCATCTGGAGTAAATTAGAAACCACAGAAATGGCCTAAGACCAAGCAATTTTAAGCAGACACAGAAACTGATGTTCTTTCTCCTGGCAAAATGTGAAACGAGGAGCCTCGGTAGAAATACAAGAATCCAGCTTGTTTCGCTTGTCAGTGAATAAGGCTTTTAGGCTCCACTGTGTCAATACGCATTCAGATCAACTGGCTAATCCCCCTGCTTTGCAGAAAAGGAGACAGAGCCTCCCCCGAAGGTGTGATCCTTTCTCCAGTCACGCAGCACGTCAATTGCAAATTGGAGATGGGCAACATCAGGTGCAAAAAGTGAGAATATCAAGTGGGAAAAAAAAATCTATCTCCTGTGCAAGGGAGGCCCAACTTGATTAAACAATAGGGAAGAGTTGCCTTAATTTTATACATAAATATTACATTATTTAA
>NW_012156219.1:12329-12749 GCF_000956105.1 Propithecus coquereli
TTTACCTAATTGAGAGCTTGTCTTTCAATTTAGTTCAATGCCTGACAAAAAGAATGCCCCGGGTAAATATTTATTGAATGGATGAATGGATGGATAGATGGATGAGAATGGAATGAAACCCTTTTACATGAATTATCTGATTTCTCTTTACAAATAATTACTGTTTTTTCTTTTTGAGACAGAGTCTCACTCTGTTGCCCTGGCTAGAGTGAGTACCGTGGCGTCAGCCTAGCTCACAGCAACCTCACACTGCTGGGCTCAAGCAATCCTTCTGCCTCAGCCTCCCAAGTAGCTGGGACTACAGGCATGCACCACTATGCCCGGCTAATTTTTTCTATGTATTTTTATTTTTCCGATTAATTTCTTTCTATTTTTAGTAGAGATGGGGTCTTGCTCTTGCTCAGGCTGGTTTCGAACTCC
>NW_012156219.1:13893-14269 GCF_000956105.1 Propithecus coquereli
ATAAACTATATCCATGGATCAGAAGATTGTTCTGGATTGTCAAGCTATAAATTCTCCTAAAATTGATCTATAGATTCCACACAATCCCAATCAAAATCCTAGCAGTTTTTTTAAAAAATAAAAATTGATAAGCTGATTCTCTCTCTCTCTCTCTCTCTCACACACACTCAGACACACACACATGCAAACGCACTCACACACACACACATGCACACACACTCACACACACAAACACACATATACACACATACCTCTTCTCCATCCACCTATTGGGCCATATATATAAGGCAGACCTGGACTGATCTACAGCAAATAGTAACACTGGTCATCCTGATGGTGGGATTTTGGATGATTTGTTCTTTTCTCCTTATATTTT
>NW_012156220.1:0-1355 GCF_000956105.1 Propithecus coquereli
TTGCTTATATTTTATTTTGTGATTTTCCTGGTTCTTGGTATAATGAGTGACTTTTGATGGGAACCTGGATGTTTAAAGTTTTATGTGATATGACTCTGGATCTTATTTAAATCTTTTTCTCTTTTTGTTCTTAAACTAGCATTCTCTGCAGAAAGTGGGGGTAGAAGTCTGTGTTCCCCACTTGATCTCCATTGAGACTGATAGTGAGAGTTGCTGCTCTTCTGTAGATTCTGTTGATACCACCTTGGCTAGAAGAGGCAGAAGTGCCTTCTTACTGTTCCTTTTGTGACCTCCACTGACACCAACTGGAGGACGCACTCATTACTGCTGTGTAGTGGAGAAAGTCCTTATTTTCTATTTGGTCTCCTTTGATACACCCTAGTGCAGAGATAGAGAGGCTTCTTGTCACCTCTAAGTGTAGTGGATGTCTTGGCTCCTCACTGGTCCCTACTAACACTGCAGGGTGAGGGAGAAAGCAGTGGGTGTCTTCACTACTTCACAGGTGGGAAAAAAGTCTCAGGCACCACTTGGCCTTTCTGATACCACTCTGGTGGGCAAGTTGAGGTGCCATAGAATAGCCTAACAAATGTGGAAGTCTAGGCTCACTACTTGACCTTTGCAGGCATGAATGGGAGCTGGACCACTGTGTTTTCTGTGGTGTTTGCATGGAATAGAAGGGTTATTGTCTAAAAGTTTTCTGTCTTGCTAATCTGCCTTTTTCCTTATTTGGAGGATTTTTTTCCCACCTATTATTTCTCGGTTTCTGGTTTCTTTAGCTCCAAATCTGGCATATATTTGCTGAAAAGAAAACCTATAGCACTCACCACTGTGCCATTCCTTGGGTCCTGAAGTCCCTAGGCAGTCTGTCTTTTCTTAACCTTTCAGAGTCCTCTTACATTTGTTTGTTTTAATATAATGTCCAGGGTTTTTAGTTGTACTTAGTAGAAGGAATAGGAAAAATTGCACATATTCCATCTCCCTAGAAGCAGAGGTGGATGGAATTCATGTTATTTTAGACTGTATCTTTATAAATACTTGCACATGAAATAAACAGTACATCTTTGAATGGCAAAAAATCAAAGGAAGAAAAAACACAATTTTCTTGGTCATTCCCAACTTCATCATTACAAATTTTAAATATTCCATAAATCATAGATTCACTTAAGTGGTTAACTATAAAATGCAATAGCTCACAATATGCCAAAAGCAACACATGAACAAGAGTGCCATTTTCCATACCTTTTGTACAAATCCTATTCTTGCCTCTATTTTCTAAAATGTAAATAAAAAATTGCCAACTTCATATATGAAAAGAAATGTAGATGTAAGGGTAAATTCATTTATAAAAATGTTAG
>NW_012156220.1:4400-4977 GCF_000956105.1 Propithecus coquereli
TTGGAGGATTTTTTTCCCACCTATTATTTCTCGGTTTCTGGTTTCTTTAGCTCCAAATCTGGCATATATTTGCTGAAAAGAAAACCTATAGCACTACCACTGTGCCATTCCTTGGGTCCTGAAGTCCCCAGGCAGTCTGTCGTTTCTTAACCTTTCAGAGTCCTCTTACATTTGTTTGTTTTAATATAATGTCCAGGGTTTTTAGTTGTACTTAGTGGAAGGAATAGGAAAAATTGCACATATTCCATCTCCCTAGAAGCAGAGGTGGATGGAATTCATGTTATTTTAGACTGTATCTTTATAAATACTTACACATGAAATAAACAGTACATCTTTGAATGGCAAAAAAATCAAAGGAAGAAAAAACACAATTTTCTTGGTCATTCCCAACTTCATCATTATAAATTTTAAATATTCCAGTAAGGTAAGTCATAGATTCACTTAAGTGGTTAACTATAAAATGCAATAGCTCACAATATGCCAAAAGCAACACATGAACAAGAGTGCCATTTTCCATTCCTTTTGTACAAATCCTATTCTTGCCTCTATTTTCTAAAATGTAAATAAAAAATTGCCA
>NW_012156220.1:6937-7365 GCF_000956105.1 Propithecus coquereli
AGTATTTTGGAAATCTAAAATGTTAAGAATTCAGAAAATGTGACATTTCAGGCTGCAGGTAAAAGTCTTCAAAACAGTGGCATGCAATATTAAGTGTTATTAAGAAGTCTAAATGTAGAAGCACAAATGTAGGACGTAATGTCATTAGTTGTATAAAGAGTCATTTATTACTCAATTGCCTCAGAAAAGCCAAAGGATTTTTCAAAAAAAAAATCCATACTAAATATGACTCTCTCTATTTTTCACTACAATATTTCACAAAGGTTTAGCTCATAAAATGTACTTTACATAAAAATGAACTTGCCATTTTACAATGTAGAATAATTATGTACTATGACCATTGCTTTTGTGAAACAATCTTTCATTTTGTGTTGTGTATGTGTGCATATTAGCACAAAAATCTTGCATAAAGTAATCAAGAATCATAT
>NW_012156221.1:0-257 GCF_000956105.1 Propithecus coquereli
CAATGTCGTGAAACATTTCCCCTGTTTTCTTCTCTTAGTTTCATTTCGGGTTTTACATTTAAGTCTTTAATCTGTTTCAAGTTGATTTTTGTATTTGTTAGAAGTAGGAGTCTACTCTCATTTTTCCACATGTTGATATTTCAATTTTCCTAAGACATTTATTGAAGAGAATATCTTTTTCTCAATGTATGTTCTTGGCACCTTTGTTTGTAGGTGCATGCATTTATTTCAGGGCTCTCTATTTCTGTTCCATTGAT
>NW_012156221.1:1628-2118 GCF_000956105.1 Propithecus coquereli
TACTAAGTTACATTGCTACCAATACTGTGTCAGTTCCCATTTCTCCACATCATCACCAACAATTGTTTTCTTTTATCTTTTTGATAATAGCCATTCTAATTGAAGTAAAGTGGTATCTCACTGTGGTTTTGATTTACATTTCCCTGATGATTAGTGATGTTGAGAATTTTTTCACATGCTGTTGGCCATTCATATGTCTTCTTTTGAGAAATGTCTGTTAAGGTCTTTTGCCCAGTTTTAAATAAGGTTATGTGTTTTTTTGCTGTTAAGTTCCTTATACATTCCAAATATTACCCCCTTGAAGATGTACAGTTTGAAAATATTTTGTCATATTCTGTAGGTTATCTCGTCACTCTGGTAATAGTTTTCTTTGCCGTGCAGAAGCTTTTTAATGCATTGTAATACTGTGTGTCTACTTCTGCTTTTGTCGCCTGTGCTTTTGAGGTCTCATTTAAATAATCCACGTCCAGCCCAATGTCGTGAAACATTT
>NW_012156221.1:4727-4980 GCF_000956105.1 Propithecus coquereli
TTGAGGTACATTATTAGGTTGTTTATTAGAAGTCTTTCTTCTTTTTTTGATGTAGGTATTTACTGTTGTAAACCTCCCTCTTAGAACTGCTTTTCCTGTGTTCCCTAAGCTTTGATATATGTATTTCTATTCTTATTTAGCTCAAGGATTTTTTTAAAATTTCCCTTTTAATTTCTTCATTGACCCATTGGTTGTTTAAGAGCATGTTGTTTAATTTCAATATATATGTAAAGTTTTTGAAGTTTTCTTTTTG
>NW_012156222.1:0-446 GCF_000956105.1 Propithecus coquereli
AGTCTGAAGAATCCAGCACATTTTATAGCAAGTACTATATCCTTGATCTGGAATAACTAGATCTCTTGTTAACGTAAATTCCCAATAATGGATTCTTATGTGCAACTGTGTAGTTAAGAAAAGTACCCAGCTTCTCACAATTGACTCTCCTTCCGCGTATGCCTTTACAGATGGAATTCTGTCATCAGCTGCTGCCAGAGCCAGATCCCAGTATTGTGGGTTCTGGTTTTTTTACTGTTTGGTGGACATTCTTTAAGGGAAAGAATATAACACTTCAAATGCACAATCAAATACAAAATGGATATTTCTTTAAAATGCAAAATCAACTACAACACATTACAAATTTTAAAAAGCTTAGAAGTTCATAAAACATCAATTAATTAAAACACTAACACAATGTTTTTATAATTAACAACTGACATAACTCCATAATATCTTTTTCGTCT
>NW_012156222.1:9851-10628 GCF_000956105.1 Propithecus coquereli
ATTATCTACATGACAAGTCTAAACAATATACACATTAAATGGGGTCAGCAGAATATTATTAAGTTTGGAACAACATTTGTAGATAAACTGAACCGGTAAGACACAAAAATCTTGATATGCCAAGGTTGGATGACCTGCACTGATCTAAATCAATAATCTTTTATAGGTCCAGGATAGCAATACTTGTGTGAGAGTCAGCCACATAGGAAACATAGAGCAGTCTTATCAATGGTAAAGCATATCAGCTAGTCTAAGTCAGTTCCACTATCCACATCCCAGCTCTAATGTGAAGAAAGCCTTTATTAAGTATTCATCCACAATATTCCCCTGGATTCTCACACAAATCCTTCATCAAATGAAAGACACTTTATCATATCAAAGACTGTCAGAAGGTGGTGGGGAAGGGAGGGCAGTATTTAATATATACTTGAAAAAATATTTGCCTAGAAATTAAAAAAAAATAAAAACAGGAAGAGGGCTTGAATAAGTGAAGCAGTACAATAGAACTCAGGGTATAGGGATTAATATCTTCCATAGATTCTGTAGATTCCATTCTGCTCATTTTATTTATCTCCTCTTTTGTAGTCATGTTTTACTTGAATAAACTCATTTTTCAATATTTCAATATTGAGATGACAGATAAAGAATTCCAAATATGTATTGTAAGGAAGCTCAATGAAATCCAAGAGAAAATGGAAAACCAAATTAAAGAAACTAGAAAAACAATTCAGGAAATGAATGAAAAATTCACTAAAGAGAATGACATACTTTAAAAAA
>NW_012156222.1:12208-13248 GCF_000956105.1 Propithecus coquereli
CAGTAAAAGTAGTCCTAAGGGGAAAATGCATTAACCTTAAATGCTTTCATCAAAAAGACATAAAGATCACAACCCAACAATCTAATGACATGTTTCAAGGAACTATAAAAGGAAGAGCGAAACAAACTCGAAGCCAGCAGAAGAAAAGATATAACTACAGTCAGAGCAGAACTACATGAATAGAAAAGAAAAAAGTTATGCAAAGGATAAGTGAAACAAAAAGTTGGTTCTTTGAAAAGATAAAAAAAATTCATAGATCTCTTGCTAGATTAACCAGGAAGAGATGAGAAAGACCCAAATAAGCTCAATCAGAAATGAAAAAGGAGATATTACAACCGATATCACAGAAATACAAAGTATCGTCTGTGAATACTATGAAAATGTCTATGCACATAAACTCAAAAATGTAGAGGACATGGACAAATTTTTGGAAACACACAACCTCTGAAGATGCACTCAGGAAGAAATAGAACTCCTGAACAAACTTGAGCAAAGTGATTAAAACAGTAATAAAAAAATCTTCCAACAAAAAAAGCCCTGGACTGGATGGTTTCACAGCTGAATTTTACCAGACTCACAAAGAAGAGCTGGTACCTAAACTACAGAAACTATCCCATACATTAAGAAAGAGAGAATCCTCCCTAACTCATTCTATGAAGCCAATAAGACCCTGATACCAAAGACAGCAAAGGAAACAACAAAAAAAGAAAAGTACAGACCAATATCCCTTATGAATATAGATGCAAAAATCCTTGGTAACATACTAGCAAACCAAATTCAACAGCACGTCAAAAAAATAATCCACCATGACCAAGTGGGCCTCATCCAAGGGATGAAAGGATGGTTCAACATACATAAATTAATAAATGTGATTCACCACATAAATAGAAGCAAAAACAAAGACCACACGCTTATCTTTATAGATAGAGAAAAAGCATACAAAAAAATCCAGCATCCTTTCCTGATAAACACCCTCAACAAATTAGGTAAAGAAGGAACATATCTCAAGATTATAAAAGGCATATATGACAAATGCACAG
>NW_012156223.1:0-764 GCF_000956105.1 Propithecus coquereli
TCACACTGCAACCTCAAACTCCTGGGCTCAAGCAATCCTCCTGCCTCAGCCTCCCAAGTAGCTGGGGCTACAGGCATGTGCCTGGCTAATTTTTCTATTTTTTGTTGAGACAGGGTCTCACTATGTTGCTCAGGCTAGTCTCCAACTGCCTTGGCCTCCCAAAGTGCTAGGATTGTAGACATGAGCCACCTCACCTGGCCTCATTGTCTATTTTAAAAACAAATATGAGGGAAGAACAAAGCTGGAAACATCCCACTTCCCGATTTCAAAATATATTACAAAGCTATAGTAATCAAAACAGTATGGTACTGGCATAAAAACAGACACATAGACCAATGGAACAAAATAGAGACCCCAGAAATAAACACACACATACAGTCAACTGATCTTCGACCAGGGTGCCAAGAATACACAATGGAGAAAAGGCAGTCTCTTCAAGAAATAGTGTTGAGAAAACTGGACATCCATGTGCAAAAGAACAATTTTGGACCTTTATCTTACACCATACACAAAAATCAACCCAAAATGGATTAAAAACTTAAATATAAGACTTGAAAGTAGAAAACTCCTGAAAGAAAAAATAGAGGAAAAGCTTTATGACATTGAGCTTAGCAATGATTGCATGGCTATGACACCAAAAGCACAGGCAACAAAAACAAAAATAAACAAGTGGAACTACATTAAACTGAAAGGCTTCTGCCCAAAGGAAACAACACAATAAAAAAGCAACCTATAGGGGGAATGGGAAAACAAAATTTATAAAC
>NW_012156223.1:2419-2958 GCF_000956105.1 Propithecus coquereli
CTTTGCTCAAAACGCCCTCCCAACAACTCACATTCCACTCCCTCCAACCCTGTATGTAGTGAAGAATTCATCCCACCCAGAAGTCTGGTCTTTACCATCATATTCTCAGCTACTGGAAACTGACCTCTAGGCCCCTGGAATGACCTGCCTGACAGGGGTGTCAGTCAAACAATGTTGGGGGGCTTTTGTTTTTAAAGAAGGTATTAGGCCAAAACTCTGGCAAAGGCTGGAGATTAAAGGTCAGCCGCACCGGTAGTATGTGATTAAGCCTTAAGGAAAACTCTGCAGTAGCTTCCCACCTGGTTACACATTCATCACAGACAGGAGGAAGTACGGTGTCTAGGACAGAAAACTTCTTCTCTGGACCCCTACCAGATTCGACCCTAGGAAGCTCACCTTTGGCTGGCTCTGTGTATCTTTTTGCTTTAATAAAACTGTCATCGTGGCCGGGCGCAGTGGCTCACACCTGTAATCCTAGCACTCTGGGAGGCCGAGGCGGGCGGATTGTTTGAGCTCAGGAGTTTGAGACCAGCCTGAGC
>NW_012156223.1:14353-14740 GCF_000956105.1 Propithecus coquereli
GCCTGAACAATGGGGGTAAGGGAGAATGAGGAAATCACAAACACAAGTCTGTTGAGTGTTTTCTATGTATTATTTGGTACAAAAGCTTGGATTTGAACCCTGGCAAAACTCATTCCACTGAAACACAGACATGAGCAAGAAGAGACCTTAAGGTCTTGGAAGGCAGAAGATATATAGTAAAGAAGGATGAGCTATGGGGTCCTCAGCTCCCCACCCCCAAAGTGAACCCTTTAAATTTGTTTCTATATCGAATTTTAAGACAATATTTGGGATTTTTTTTTCCCCAAAAGGATCCACTGTTTTACAAGTTTAAAAACCACTGATTCTGTAATCCTAGCTCTCTGGGAGGCCGAGGCGGGCGGATTGTTTGAGCTCAGGAGTTTGAAA
>NW_012156224.1:0-251 GCF_000956105.1 Propithecus coquereli
TAGAGGAGAGAGACCTGTAGGACACAAACGGACAGTACAATACAAGCGGCCAAAGTGTCGTTAAAATAGTAGCCAGGGGACATTCAGAGACAAAGGAGCAGGAAGAGGAGAAACAAGGGACAAGACATGAAGAATGCTGAAAACTGTGACAAATCACAGAAAAGCATTGGGATTCCATTCTAAAGCATCATGCTGACCATACGAGACAGGTCCACAGACTTGCAGTTTGCAGTCATTACCAGGGCTTCAAG
>NW_012156224.1:1427-1702 GCF_000956105.1 Propithecus coquereli
AATACATGGTCGGGTCTAGCTTCAGGCATGGCTGGATGACGCCTGGTAATCTAACAGATAGTAAGAGATTCCAAGACCCAGAACATAATTGAAGGTTCAAAATTTATGTCAACACTCAACTGTAAACAACACAATGATTAAATCAACATTCCTCAAACTGTATTTTCTGGTACCTTAGTGTACTAAAGACAGAATTCTTTTGGACTCAAATGACTATTTATTGGGTTATATAGTTGAAAAATACATGGTCGGGTCTAGCTTCAGGCATGGCTGGA
>NW_012156224.1:4087-4694 GCF_000956105.1 Propithecus coquereli
AGGACCTCTTTATTCTTAAATCAGGAGC
The DNA here is from genome assembly GCF_000956105.1 of Propithecus coquereli. Lineage (NCBI taxonomy): Eukaryota > Metazoa > Chordata > Mammalia > Primates > Indriidae > Propithecus > Propithecus coquereli. The sequence goes on from NW_012156224.1 coordinate 4,116, forward strand.
CATCAAAAAGCTTTTTTACTATGAGTCATATCTATCAATATTTACCATGTTAGACATTGAAACAAAAATTACTCATTTGAGATAGCAACATGTAACATATTTCATGAAAAATAACTATATTTTGAAAAATGAAAATATTAGTAAAAAGAGTTGCATTGTTCATTTTTGCAAATCCCTTTAATAGAAGACAATTATATTCTCCTGTCTGCTTTTGTGCTAAATCTGTTGTGATACATTGTTTTTCCCGAAGTGTATGAAGAAAATATAGCCTTACACAAACATATAGTTAGAAAGGGGAGGAATATTTTGGTGGATATTGTCTGAAAAATGAATATAGTGAGCCAGTCAATGTAAGGAGAACTATTGACTACATTTGTCATCAATGATACAATTCAGTGAAAAATTAGAATTTTGGAAAACTTCTACCACTCTGAACTTAGCTTCCCAATACTAAAGATTTTCCTGACGAAATCGGTGGCAATACTGTGTGAATGCAGGTTTTTTAAAAAAATTTCAGCATATTACAAGGGTACAAATGTTTAGGTTACATATATTGCCTTTGCCCCACCCAAGTCAGAG
>NW_012156225.1:0-770 GCF_000956105.1 Propithecus coquereli
TCGTATTATTCTTCCATTGCTCAGCTGGGCAAATCAAAAATATATTTTAACATATTAAGTTAAATAATTAATGATGACTCATTGTATATGGGGAAGTAGTTATGAGGGCAAGTTTATACTGAGACTTAGAGTCAAAAACTATCTGAATGAATCTGTGTATTTTAGTAGCAGAAGCATTAATAATTTGGTAGTTGCGAAGAACAATTGTGTTTATATAAAAGAGACAGTTGCGAGATATATAAATCATGTCTTTCTTTTCAATTCATTCTGTTTATTCAGATTTAGAGATTTGCCTTGTGACAAACATAATAGCAACAATAAAAACAAGGTAGGAAAACCCAGACCAGTTCATCTGACGTTGTTAGTTATCTTAATGATGCAATTGGATCAAATACATGAGTAATCTGATCAGTTCTGCAAGCACCATTCTGTTTCCACTGGGACACTTGGGCACAAAACAGATCGAAAACAACGAGGAATATGGGGCTTGAGGACATGGGAACGAGAGAGTGGCATCAGGGTGATATACATGGAAATCTGCAAAATGTTAATTCTGTGGTAAGAAATTTAAGCTATGATGTTATTAATTTGTACATTCTGAAAATCTTTGCTGATCTTCCTTGGAGAGAATGCTTTCTTACCATTCGGTATTCTGTAGTTCCATATTCATGTACATGCTAGAACTAAAAGGAAATACAGAATGTTTAGCTAATTAGCAGAATCAATACTCAAGTCATTAAATATAAAATATCTCTTTATGGTCAAGTACA
>NW_012156225.1:2050-3197 GCF_000956105.1 Propithecus coquereli
TAGCTCAATTAACAGTAAACATTTTTTAAATCCTATAAAAACATTAGAAAATAGTTCAAATTGCATCATTGTTGCTGAAGAATTTTACTTTTTTTCATTCATAAGTAAAATCTAATCAGGATCTTCCTTAAAGCAAGGTAGAAAGAACAGAGGGATGGCAAGACCAAATTCCCCACCACTCACAAAAAGAATGAACCTATGAAGCTTGGAAATGTAAGTGTTCTTTAGTATTGAAGGGACATATTTTATCAGTCTTTTGGAGAAGGCCCACTGGTAAAACCCCAGTGGTAAACCTATTAAAAAAATAAACAAGGGTGAGGATGCATATGACTATTTCTGTTTTCTTCCTTCCCCCTCTCTTTTCCTACATATATAGATTATCAGCAGCAAGGTGAATTGAGGAAAACAGATTTTTAGATTTCCAGTTTTAAAAAGTATTTGTTGGCCAGTCTGTTTTACTCTCACCTATTTCTAGCTATTTGGAAATTACTTGCTATAGACAGAATGTTTATGTCTCCCCAAAATTCAAATATTGAAATTTTAGTCCCCAAGGTGATGATGGTATTCAAAGGCAAGGCCTTTGGGAGGTGATGAGACCTCATGAATGGGATTAGTGCCCTTATGAAAGACCCCAGAGAGCTCCCTCGTTCCTTTTACCAGGGGAGGCACAGTGACTAGATAATATTCATGAACCAGGTAGCAGGCCCACACTAGATACTGAATCTGCTGGTGCCTTGGGCTTGGACTCCCTGGCTTCCAGAACTGTGAGAAAGAAATCTCTGCTGTTTATAAGCCATCCAGTCTAAGATACTTTTGTTATAGCAGCCTGAACAGATCAAGACCCTTCTCCTGCTCATGGTAAAAAACCCAACAATACAAAGTGAAGAGGGAGTCTCTCTGACCTCTGGTTTCCCAAGTTTCCCCTTCCAGAGGTGAGCATAGTGTTGGATTGCTTGCAGCTATTCCCAAAGAAGGGAGAAGAATGTTTTCTCATTTGGCTTTTAGAAGTGATTTATACAAGTTCTTTACGTATTGAAGGAATCAGTTTTCTGGTAGTGATATGCCTGGCAAATATGTTTAATTTACATTTTTACTTTTTTTGACTGTATCTTTTATCATACAGAAAATTGCAATTGTATGTGGTTAA
>NW_012156225.1:5822-6935 GCF_000956105.1 Propithecus coquereli
GGAAAAATGTTCACGTGATATTTTTGAGATGTAAGAGCAAAAATGAAGAGTGAGATCCTGTTTATGGCAGACACACAGAATGTGTTTAGATATGCATGTAAGTGACGTGGAAGGCAACATCAAACTGTTAGCACTGCTTATGCTCAAAAAGTGGGATCGTTGCTGATATGTAACAGAACACTCAGTTTATCTATAACGGTATTATGCCTTTTTGCAAGGAACATGCACTGCTTTTATTTCATTTTCACTATGGGACTCTAATGAAATACAAAGCTAAAAAGGATGTTGAAGCCTAGGAAATAGACGAGTAAAAGGCAGACCAATCTCGTACATATTAGGGTAATTAGGTGCTAATTTAAAAACAGGTATAGTGTAGCCTTGGAGGCAAAAATGCAGGACTGGAGAAACTAGAAAATGAAGGAAATCACTAACTAGACTAAATGAGAAGTTCAGGAAAGAAAGGCTTACTTATGATACATCATAATCTTAAAGCACAGAAAACAATTCTACCTACTAAGACAACACCTGAATCTACTGGATGTAAGGTAACAGGATGAATTATGAATTGGTATCTGCCTTTATGAAGTTTATAACCTAGAGTCTGTTCAAGGCTAACGCTGTGCATTGTGAAGCAGATGAGCAGTAGTTAGCCTTTATCTGCAGGGATGAGCCTTCTCTGCATCTGGGTCATGCTGACTTAGTCACAGCTTCCTCGTGGCCTCCGAAGGGGGCGTGGCTTGCTTTCTTTCCCTGAAGCTCAGTCCTCACTGTTTTCATATTGACCTTCATGCCAACCCATCAATGATCTTTCATTGCCCCAACCTTACAACTGTGTTTCACAGATGGAAACATCTGTGGATGTTCTGACACTATCCTGCAACTTCAGAATGACTGCTCTCAGGAAGCATGCAGCCACTGAGGCTGGACAGGGATTTTTGGCTTTGTTAGGATGGGGAAACTGAGCTGGGGCTCCAGAAAGGGCTCTTCCACTTAAACTGATTTACATTCATCTCCTCATAAGGATGATGGACCAAGACTGAATTTTATTTAATTTTTATGCCTTGAAATTAAATCTCCATCCCACCCCCTACATTTACCATGGGGCAATGTGTG
>NW_012156226.1:0-1710 GCF_000956105.1 Propithecus coquereli
TTACTGTTTGTCTCCTGTTAGGATATAAATCCTATAAAGGCAAGAATCTGTGCCTATTTGCATCACTGCCATAACTCCAGCATCTAGAACAGAACGTGTTAATTATAGGCACTTGGTATATATTTGTTTAGTTAGTGAATAAATACATTTTTCTTAGAGATGTTCACTATAATTTTTTATATCAGTGGCAAAACAAATCAAAATCATCTTAGATGTATAACAGTTAAGACATGGTTAAATAGAATAGTCCACTTACATGATGGAATATTGTGCAACTAGTAAATATGTTTATAAATATTTATAAAACAGAGAAATACATTAAAATGTTATTTTAAAAAGTTCTCAAAAATTTGCCTAGACTATAAACACAACTAGATTAAAAGAAGTAGAGAAAACAACAAACAGAAAGATGTAACATGGAAGCAGAAGTTGTTTGGGGATGGGTGTGATTGAGGGCCATTTATTTTTCTCCACTGTTTCTATTTTATTTTATTTATTTATTGTTTTGAGACAGACTCTTGCTCTGTTGCTTGGGCTAGAGTGCCATGGTGGCGTCAACCTAGCTCACAGCAACCTTAAACTCCTGGGCTCAAGCAATCCTTCTGCCTCAGCCTCCCGAGTAGCTGGGACTACAGGCATGTGCCACCATGCCCAGCTAATTTATATACATATATATATAGATATAGATATATATTTAGTTGTCCAGCTAATTTCTTTCTATATTTTTAGTAGAGACTGGGTCTTGCTCTTGCTCATGCTGGTCTCAAACTCCTGAGCTCAAACCATCCACCCGCCTCAGCCTTCCTGAGTGCTAGGATTACAGGCATGAGCCACCACACCAGGCCAGAATGCTCTTTTCAGGAATACCTATTAGGCCCTAAGGAAATATCAGCCAAATCCAGAAGGCAGAGATATATGCAGATTATAATATTGCTTCTTAACTAGAACTAAAACAAAAATATGAAACCGTACCATCTGAAAAAATTAAGTAAATCTTGGGTCAAAGAAGGTACTAAAAAATCAAATCCAAATGAACTAGAAAGTACTAATAATCAAAATTCTGGGTATTAGTACCTATGAGATATGGCTAAAGTAGTACTCAGAGGAAAATTCATAGATGTAAATAAACTACTGAGCAAACAAGAATGAAAATAAAAGAATTCAACCTAAGAGGTAGGAAAAAATAAATAGAAAGGAGAAAGAAGGTATTATTAGTGAAGATAAAAGCAGAAGTTGATGAATTAGAATACAGATAAATGGAGGTACTAATAAATCAAAGAGTTTTTCTTATTTTGTTTTATGGATGGTGTTAAAAGCATTAAATAGATAAACCTATTAAACCTAATCAGGAACAAAGAGAAAGTACAAATATCACATGTATATCAACACACACAGCATTTCAAAAAGAATCACAGATATTTAGAAAGTTAAATGTAAGAGGTCACTCTGCTTAATTGTATACAGATAAATTTGAAAACCTGAGCTATTGCACAAAACAGCAGTATTAGAACCAGCCAACTTTCTAAGGAACAAAATAACAAATACTTTTTACATTGTTCAACAACATGGAAAAAGAGAAATATTTTCTAAATTATTTTTTGAAACATAAATATTGATACCAAATCTGACAAAGCACACAAAAAGAAAACTCTAGACCATTCTGAAATTACAAAAATCCCAGCTATTAGTAAGAGTAATTCAGCATCACAT
>NW_012156226.1:4228-4692 GCF_000956105.1 Propithecus coquereli
TATTTATTTCATTATATCTTTTAGTGTCCTCACACTATAGCCCCTATGAATTGAAACATGGAAGAAATTATCATGAATGATTTCCTCTAGGTTCTCTCTGATATTACAGTTAAAGTATTGTATCGATTGTCTTTTTAAGACTAATACATAGAGAGTAAGAAGGCATTACAAAATATTTGTTATGAAAAAGTGATTTCTCAGTTTTCTAGACCAGGTGTTGGCAAATCTTTTGTAGAAAGGGTCAGATCATAAGCATTTCAGGCTTTGTTGCCCATGTAGTCTCTGTTGCAACTACTCAACTCTGCTGATGTAATATGAAAACAGCAATAGAAAATATGGAAATGAATGTATTGTATTAACAATAGAATTTTATTTACAAATATAGGCACCTGAGTTTGACCTCTGACACTTGGTTTGCCAATCCCTGCTCTAGCTTCTTTTTCTCTACTGTATAGTTTTCCACT
>NW_012156226.1:6877-8113 GCF_000956105.1 Propithecus coquereli
TTTAGGGAGAAAAGTTATTTCCACAAAGCCTCCTTTCCTCCACCAAAATGATCTCTTTATATCCTATTGGATAGAACCGGTCACAGATTGACCCCTACACCAGAAACAGGATAAGGGGAATGGAATTAGCACTGGCTTAGAACATTCATAATATATTTCCAGGATCTGAGCATACTGCTGCCTATACAAAATTGCATTTTTTTTTGTTTTTTTTTCAGTAAGGAAATGGGGGAGGTAAGTGTTGATCCTATGGAAATACAATAGTTTTCTCCACCAAGATTGCAGAGTCAAACTATTAATTTCTGTTTTCATGGAAAAAGAAAAGGAAGTTGGCCCTTCTCTCATTTTCTGAATCATTGCTAAAAATAAAGAAAAGCAAGTTGAGTGGAATTTTTCAGAAAATGGAATCATGTTGACTATAAACTCTTAAGCAGAAAACCTGATCCAACACCCAGAAGACCTGAGTGTGCCATCAGTTAATTATGGGGCCTTGGGCGTATCACTAGGGCTCAGTTCCCCACCTACAAAGTAAGAAACATTCGACTAGATAAATTGCAATTAAGTCACTTCTCGTTTTAAGTTTCCATAAAGCTTTGAATCAGCAGCTAAGTTAAATATAATGGCTTTGAAATTAAAGGTAACTTTATAGACAAACTTTATAGCTCATAAGCAAGAATTGCACTCTATCGATCCCAAAGAACTAACGTGGCTTACAAAAGAATTTAAGAATAAGAAAATATCTAGGAGACATTCAAGCTCAACATTAAGTTTGGCTAACATAATTAGAGACACATTCTTTATGGTGAATCTATCTGGGAAGAAGGTTTTTGAGTCAGTCTTCTCCAAAGAGCATTACTAAGTGGTCTGGGAAGGAATGAGTTCTGAAGCAAAAATGAAAAATTTGAGAGATGCTGGATTAATCACATTTAAGTAAATTTCTTTATCACTGAGTTTCATAGAGGATTTACAATGCTAAACTGCATTGTGAATCTCTAAAAGAGATATATCATCTTCCAACTTTAATTATGACTATGAATCCATTTTTCATAGAACATTTAATTATTTTCCACTTAAAAAATAATCATATTGCCTTATCTCTATATGGAGTTGGTACAAATAACAAAATATTTTTAAAAATATCATCTGTTAGCTATGTGAAAATCCTTCCTAAACCTTTTTTAAACTGTTCTTTCACAATTCTGATACAGTTAATTATAAGATGCCAATTTAATAACA
>NW_012156227.1:0-1259 GCF_000956105.1 Propithecus coquereli
ATGGGCATAGGGCAAATTAAAATGCCACAAAGATTACTACTCTTATGAAGATTCAACCATTTTTTTCTGGAATAAATGCTTCTCGGATTGTTGGAAATCTGTGTTTAATTTCCAGAATTCTGGAAAATATTAATTTGATAGTTTTTAGCATAAAACAACAGAAATTTATTTTCTCACAGTTCTGGTGATTAGAAGCCTAAAATCAAGGTTTTGGCAGGCTCATACTCCCTTGAAAATCTCTGGAGAAGAATTCTTCCTTGCCTCCTCCTAGCGAGCTACTAGTGGTAGCTGACAATCCTTGGAGTTCCCTGGCTTGTAGATGCATTACTTCAATCTCTGTCTCTGCAATCCCATAGCCTTCTTCCCCGTGGCTGTCCTCTGTGTCTTCAAATGTCTGTCTCCTTATAAGACCACCAGTCATGTTGAATTAGGGCTCCCCCTAATCCAGAATGACCTCATCTTAACTTGATTACACCTGCAGAGAATCTATTTTGAAATAGGGTCATATTTACAGGTACTAGAGATTAGGACTTCAGCATGTCTTTGTGGGAGAACCAAATCTAACTCACCACACTCTTTTTAATTTTTCAGGATCTTCAGTTGTGACAACTTTTTTCCCAAGTGCAGCTTTAGCTGCATCTTAATGGGTTTTGATAGGTTGTATTTCCATTATCATTTAGTTCAAAATACTATCCAATTTCAATTGTAGTTTCTTCTTCAGCAAATTGATTTCTTATAATGCTTAATTTGAAAATGCTTTAGAATTTTCTGGTTATCTTTTTGTGATTGATTTTGCGGTTTATTCTTTAGTGATCAGGGATTATACTGTATTATTTCATCATTTGAAATTGGTTTAGATTTGCTTTATGGTCGATGATGTGGTCAGTTTGTCAACTGTTTTATGTGCACTTAGAAAGAATATGAGTTCTAGAGTTGTTGGCTACATATGTGTTGATTAGATAAATCTTGTTATATGTGTTGTTCAAATCTTTATCTTGGCTGACTTTTTTTTTGTATACTTGTTCTATCAGTTACTGAGTGAAATGTCTTAAAATCTTTATTTTTTTAGTGGAATTATCTATTTCCTCTTTTAGTTCTGTCCGTGTTTGCTGTATTTGGGGTTATGCTATCAGGACAGATGAATGTAGAAGTACTTTGACAATTTTCGCCAGTGTTCTGTTGCTTGCTTGAAGGATTGGATTTCCACAGGCCCTCATGCAATCTTTCCAAAGTCTTGCTTCCCAGTCTTTATTTTGATT
>NW_012156227.1:6403-7162 GCF_000956105.1 Propithecus coquereli
TTCATCTAAATTTGAAAGTTCAGTACATCTTTTCGGGAAAAAAATAATCTCCTTTGTGTTGGTCTCAGTCTTACAATTTTCCTTGTTATAAATTTTCCTATGAATAAACCAAGACTTTACTTTCCAATTTCTCAACTTCTCTCTTTCACTCTTCGTCCCTCAGCACCTGACTTTACCTCCCATCACTCTATAAATATTAACCTTACCAAGATCTCCAGCAAACAAATTCCATGATGTCTTTTCAGACCTCCATGTCGCTCAATCTACTATCCTCACTCTGACAGGTACGAGAAAAGATGTGGGTTTGAAATCATGTAACAGAGGTAAAGGTCTGAGAAGGACAATGGAGTGTTTTGCGAGTTGTCTTTTTAACCTCCTCCCCTTTTGGGGAATTAAAACTTGCATTCCTAACCAAGGCCAATAATCAAAGGGGCAGAAAAATATTCTTTGCTGTTTGTTTTCTATTATGTTACACCATTGGAGGTGGCTCAACGGAATTGTGCAGGCAGGAGTCACAGGATTGTCACCAGAGATAAGGTTCCCATAACCCAAGACTGAAACCACCAATTATAGTTAAGCAACAATAGCCCAAAGCTGTGACATGTGACACAGATCACACAGACCCAAGCTCAACCACCAAAAACCCACCTTTAAGAAGCCCTGTTTTTCTGCTTAAAGGCAGAATGGTGGTCTTTGAGACCCCAGTCTGCTGCCCTCCTTATCTGCTGGCCAATGAATAAATTTCTCTTTCCTTTTCCT
>NW_012156227.1:12900-13177 GCF_000956105.1 Propithecus coquereli
AGAGTTTTTTGTTGGAGTATTTGGGCTTTTCTATATATAAGAGAATGTCTTTTATAAACAAGGACAATTTGACTTTCTATATTCCAATTTGAATGACTTTTATTTATCTCTCTCACCTAGTTGCTCTTGCTCAGACCTCCAGTACTATGTTAAATAAGACTGGTAAAAGAAGATATCCTTGCCTTATTACAGTTTGTAGAGAAAAATCTTTCATTTTTTTTCATTTTCAGTATGATGATAGCTGTGAGTTTGTCACATATGGCCTCTATTTTGCTGA
>NW_012156228.1:0-818 GCF_000956105.1 Propithecus coquereli
AAAAAAAAAAAAAAAAAAAGCCAAAGCTGGTGGCACGCACCTGTACTCCCCACCTACTAGGGAGGCTGAGGCAGGAGGATTTCTTGAACCCAGGAGTTGGAGGCTGCAGTGAGCTATGAGCATGCCACTGCACTCCAGCCTGGGTGACAGAGTGAGCCTTGTCTCAAAAAAAAAAGGAAAAGAGAGAGTGAAGGAGCATACCTATTTTACGGTAGCATATTCACAATAGCTAAAATGCGGAAGCACCCAAGTGTCCATTAGTGGATGAATGTGCACCTAGCAATCCCTTTTCTGGGAATAAACTCAAAGGAAAATGAAATCACCACCTCGTAAAGATATCTGTACTCCTATGTTTATTACAGCATTATTCACAATAGCCAAGATATGGAAACAGCCTAGGTTTCCATCAATGGAGGAATAGATAAAGGAACTGTGGTATATATATGTATATATACATACAATGAAATATTATTCAGCTTTTAAAAAGGAGGTCTTGACATTTGCCAAGACATAGATGGACCTGGAGGACATTACGCTAAGTGCAATAAGCCAGCCACAGGAAGAAAAATATTGCATGATCTCAATTATATGTGGAATCTTAAAAGAAAAAGGGTCAAATATATAGAGATAGAGAATAAAACAGTGTTTACCAAGGTTGGGATGGGAGAGGGGAGGAGGAAATGGGGAGATCTAGGTCTGAAGATACAAAGTAGCAAGTATATAGGATGAACAAGTCCAAAGACCAAATGTACAACATGAAGACTATAGTTGATAAGAGTATATTGGCAGAGATCAGGATGATGTTTCTACAAAGCCAC
>NW_012156228.1:5454-5759 GCF_000956105.1 Propithecus coquereli
CTGCCTCTGGCGGTGCTCGGAACCAGAGCCCCTTGGTCAGATCAGTGGCTGCTGTCAGTCACTAACAAGGCCTTAGGCCCAGCCTGTTTCTTCTTGTGGTGACGCGAATCCTCGTTTTTTGTTGTTCTCAGGAGTCCCAGCTGATTAGACCCGGCAATGGGAACCAGGGGGCGGCACGGGCCACCCCAGGCTTTAATTGAATTCAATTTGTGACTTTAGCAAATTCCTAAATCCCTCTCTGCCCCAGATGTATACAACTAATCTTTAACCTGAAAAGAAGTTTTGCCACATTATTTAGGTTAAAA
>NW_012156228.1:6923-7792 GCF_000956105.1 Propithecus coquereli
ATCAAATTTGCTTCATTATATTTCAATTTCTTTTATATTATAACATGTTCTTCATGAATCTCACTTGATATATGCATAATATTCCACTCATATTTTGCCCGAATAGTTGGACATTTATGTCATGCCTACTTTTTCATTATGATAGTGATTTCTAAATAGTATGTGATGTCAATTTTTATTTCTTAGTTACTGTAAGAGTTCTTAGAAAGTGATTACAATTTTTCAAGTGGACAGATTTGTTTTTCCCTTTCCCTTCGTTTATAATTTCATTGCTCTGTGATCCGGAAATGTGACTTTATGCTTTATTGGGACTTGAGTTTTTGATTGATGATTGATTTTGTAAATAACTTTAGGCACAGTTTTGTGTGAGTGATTGGGCACAAAATTCTGTACATTGGATCAAGCTTTGTAAAACATATTACCCATATCAGCTATGTTCTTATTTATTTTTATCTACTTGATCTGCTAATTTCCAAAATAGCTGTAAATTTTTCAAATATGTTTGTGGATTTACCATTTCCTCTTTATATTTCCAACAGTCTGTGCTTTATACATTTAAAGTGATATAATAAAGTGTTAAAAACACATGGCTGTTAAAATGATAAATACAGAAATATATTGGCATGTATATCTTTTTATGCATTTTGAATTATTTTCTTGGTTGGATTTTCAGAAGGAAATGACCTTTACAGTCAAGTTGGCCTTTTAAAGATTTGACAAATATATATTGTTGGCTGCTACATGAGAGTTCTTCTTTTCTTAAACCCTGATCAGCAACAGGAATTTAAAAAAAATTCTTCTTTTCTTAAACCCTGATCAGCAACAGGAATTTAAAAAAAATATATATACACACACACACACACACACAG
>NW_012156229.1:0-624 GCF_000956105.1 Propithecus coquereli
CACCCCAAGATACCATGACAGTCAGTCTGATAATGAAAAGGCCACCGAGTGACTGACAGGCAGGTAGCACAGACAGTGTAGAGATGCTGGACAGACGGAGGACTCATGTCCTAGGCGGGACAGATCAGGACTGCATAGTGAGATTTCATCAGGCTACTTGGGATGGTGCACAGTTTAAAACTCATGAATTATTTATTTCTGTAATTTTCCTTTTAATATTCTTGGACCAGGGTTGCCCATGGGTAACTATAAAACCACAAAAAGTGAGACCATGGATAAATCGGGGAGAGACTGGTGTGCACATTTGCCTCACCATGTTTCTTAAAGTGTTGCTGTACTTGCCATATGGGTTTTAATTAAATCATATATTAGGGCTGCTTAAATGAAGGTACTCCCGTGCTTTTCTTTGCCCTCTATTGTAGTTCTTACACAAGATTGTTTCTTAGAGACCCGTGAAAGTATGTCATTCAGAAGTATTTTAGTAATAAAGTTTAGGAAAAATAGAGAGTAACAACCCTAAAAATGGAACTTGACTAATTTTGTTTCATTGGCTTATTTAAATCTTTGTAATGCAGTTTTATTTTCCTACATAAAATAGAACCTAGATATTAAATGTTTTCCAAA
>NW_012156229.1:6018-7165 GCF_000956105.1 Propithecus coquereli
TGGTGTCAGCCTAGCTCACAGCAACCTCAAACTCCTGGGCTCAAGCGATCCTCCTGCCTCAGCCTCCCGAGTAGCTGGGACTACAGGCACGCGCCACTGTGCCCGGCTAATTTTTCCTATTTTTAGTTGTTCGGCCAATTTCTTTCTATTTTTTTAGTAGAGACGGGGTCTCTCGCAGTTGCTCAGGCTGGTCTCGAACTCCTGAGCTCAAGCAATCCTCCCGCCTCGGCCTCCCAGAGTGCTAGGATTACAGGCGTGAGCCACCTCCCCCCGGCCTATAGTCAGGCTTTTTAATTAGGCCTAATCTAGTATATATGGGACGTGATTTTAATTTTTATACCCCTGATTACTTACAGAGTTTGAGATTTTTTTCGTGTTTATCAGTCTTTAATATTTTTTCTTCTGTGAAATACCTGTGTAAATATTTTGCCTATTCTTATTCTAATAGTTAAAAATTCTTTACATATTCTGGATAGTAATCTATCAGCAGTTATTTGTTGCTAGAAAGCTGGAAATATCTTCTTCCAGTTTGTTTGACTTATCGTTTCACTCTCTTTATGGTGTCTTGTAGTGAAGAGTTCTTAATTTTAAAGAAATTTTTCTCTCTTTTCCTTTATGGGTAGTACTTTTTGAGTCATATTTTAAAAATCCATCTCTAACCTAAGATCATTAACATATTCTCCTGTATTATTAAAATTTTGCATTTTGCTTTAAAATCATTGATCCATCTGGAGTTAGAACAGGGTGTGGGTGTGGTAGGGTGTGGTGTAAACTGACGTTTATTTTCATGAGTTCTTGCACAGATCGCTAATTTTCCTGGCACCATTTATTGAAAAGTTCATCCACCTTCACTCATCTGCAGAGTTACCTTGTCATAGGAGTTTGCATCTTTATGCACAGATTCCTTTCTGGACTTCCATTGGTCTCTTGGTCTGTCCTTGTCCCCATAACTCATAATTTCAATTACTGTAGCTTTGTAAGTCTTTTTTTTCCTTCAGCTTTGTGGAGGTACAATTGACAGATAAAAATTGTATATATGTAAAGTGTACAGTTTTGTTTTTGGTACATGTACATTGTGAAATGGTCACCACCATCAAGCAAATTAACACATCCATCACCTCACATAGTTATTTCCTTTTTTTTTTTT
>NW_012156229.1:7215-11759 GCF_000956105.1 Propithecus coquereli
GGCTGGTCTCGAACTCCTGAGCTCAAACAATCCGCCTGCCTCGGCCTCCCAGAGAGCTAGGATTACAGGCGTGAGCCACCGTGCCCGGCCTGGTTTTATACTTTTTTGGGTTACACACGTCCAATAGCATGCAGGCGTAAGTGGTTAACCAATTAGCGACAGGATTCAAAAGATAGCCAATTAGCAGTGGTTTTTACAGGCATTCGTTTTGTGACAGGCTTATAACTTTGTTTGACTGCTTTGCGGTTTTAGCGGAATTTCCCGGAAGTTTCCTAACACCATTTCTCAGAAGTCCCCTAACAGTACAACCCGGTTACTCCTCGAGACCCACATTCTATGAACACACGTCCTCCCAGCGCGTTCTTAGAGCGTTGCCCGACGGTTTTGGCGGGCTGGGAGGAGGCGTCTCTGAACGGCGCGGGCTCTTCCTCGGGGCGACGCGTCTCGGCTAACGACGTGGATGGAGAGTCCTGAGAGGAAGGCGCCCTCCCGGCTCCCGCTGCGGCGCTTCCGGCGCAGCTCTGAGGGGACGACTCCCGCTCCCCCTCCTACGCCGCGAACGTGCGCGACCCCCGCCCACACCCACGGAGTCCCGCATATCCGTGCTGTTCCTTTTCCTGGGACCGCCTTTTCCAGCCGGGCCCCTCCTGAAACACAGGCCTCCGCGTCATCCCTTTCTAGCCCACTTGCTTCCCGTCCACACCCGCTCTGCCCCGGTGAATATTTAGCACCAACGTGCCTCGGAGCGACTCGTGAAGCATTGCTCGAAGGACGTTTGCTTCCCCGCCTCGCCTCCCGCACGCGCTAACCGCGCTCCCACGGGCGGAGCAGCAGCGCTTGCGCACGCGCATGCGTGGTGCGCCCGCCGGAACGTCGCATTTGGCGTCAGGCGGCAAAACGCGCCGAGCTGGGCGGGACGTCCCAGGAGCGCGGCGTCGGCCAAGCGCGGCGTCTGGGAGGCGCCCCCAATGGGGCTCGCGACTCTGGCTCCCGCTGGCGGCGGAGGAGAGAGTTGATGGCGGAGCCGCTGGGCGGGAGACCCCACGGGCTGCTGCGTGTCTTTATGCCACCCACTGGCTGAGGAGGGAGTTTACATTTTGAAGTAGTTGAAAAAGAATCAAAAGAATCATTTCTTTTGGTGACACGTGACACTGATACGAAATTCAGATTCCGGTGTCCGTAAGTAAAGTGCATCCCGCTCATTTTGGGCTCCAAGGGACAGCCCGGTGAGCGGTTGCGACGGAGACCCCGCAGCCCTGGCTCGGAGCTTGCCGTGTCTGCCGTCTGGCCCCTGATGGAAAGTGAGACTCCGGTCCGAGGAGCGTCTCTCCTCCCGAAGGCTGCTCCGGCCCGGCGCGAGCGACCGCTGCTCTTCCCTTGTGAGCCCGCCGTCCCCACAGCGGCGGCGTCACGTGTGGCGTTTGCGTTCCCGAGACCGCCTTTTCCATTCCAGGGCCAAAGAAAGAGTCTCTGCAAAGGAAAAACGGCGTTTGTGACCGTTCGGTCACCTACACGCGGCCCAGAGAAGGGCGCTGACGACTGGATGGACAGGGGAGGGCTGTCTTTGAAGGGCGTATGTGACCCCCCTGGCAGAAACAGAATGTTTCTAGCGTGTTCCTATCACCAGAGATATTTAGTGGTCCAACAGGAGTCGCCCAAACTCTTCCTCAGACTGCTTCTGGTTCCACCTACTGATTTCTCCGTGCTGGGAGGCCCTTTTTCTTTTCTTTTCTTCTCTTTTTTTAAATTTCCTATCTCCTGACCCTTTCCTTAGAACTCTCAATAAGGGGTTTTCACTTAAAAAGAAAGTTAGGTCCTGCGCTCAGAGTTTATCTCACTAAGATGTCTCAGCAAGAGAATAGAGGAATACCGTGACTCATTGTAATAAGGTACATATTGTGACAAGAAAGATGTTAACATCTTAATGAAAGCCCTGAGGGGAAATTTGCATAAAACCAGCTCTTTGTTGTTTAAAAAGAGCCACTGGTGCCTTATTGAAAAAAAAATCAGACTCCAGTCTTGTTAAATATTCACTCTGGAATGATTTGGTGTATTTTCCTTATCTCCTGGGTATCTTCTTTCCTTGTCGGAATCACAGGTGCTTAGAGTGGAAGACGCCCCAGCCTTCCCTCAGCCCACCCTCCTTGAGGGCCCTGTGATAGGAACGCTGTCTTACTCCCTCCAGACCCAAAGCTTTCTGAAGTTGGGGGAAAACTAGAGGACAGGTCAGCTCCCAGGACTTCGAACTTCGACAGAGCAAGAACCCCCCTGCTCAAGTCTCTGTATTTCTGCAATTATCCAATTCTTCAACTCCATTAAAAAAAAAAAATCTTGGGCAGGGAGTGGCGGCTCACACCTGTAATCCGAGCACTCTGGGAGGCTGAGGCAGGAGGATTGTTGGAGGTCAGGAGTTCGAGACCAGCCTGAGCAAGGGCGAGACCCTGTCTCTACTAAAAATAGAAAAAAACTAGCCAGGCATGGTAGTGCACTCCTGTAGTTCCAGCTACTCAGGAGGCTGACGCAGGAGGATTCCTTGAGCCCAGGAGTTTGAGGCTACTGTGAGCTACGATGACTCTACTGTACTCTACCTGGGGCGACAGAGCAAGACCCTGTCTCCAAACAACAACAACAACAACAAAAAAAAAAAAAAAAAAAAACTCAACTGACTTTTGAGTCTCCTGAAATTTATTTTTTATTTGAAGTTTGTCTGATATTTTTGACAGATTGCTGCTTGAATACCACCAGTGACAGGGAGCTCAGCACCTCTTGAGGCAGGATGTGCTACACTGAGCTGGGATCTGCCTCCTGTTAACCTCTCCCACTGGTCTAGTACTTCCTCTGAAATTAGTAAATGTTCCATTCATGCTTCTTTGCGGCAGTCCTTCACACGTTTGTAGACAGTGATTGCATGTCTTCGCGGGGTCCTAAAATAGCAAGGATTCTTTTGTTGTGATCACATATCAACATTAAAAAGTTCCACTGAGCCCTACCTCTCTGGATGGTTTCAGGCGACATTACAACGAAGGACAGATCTTCAATGGGTGCCATCTCCATCCTTGGAAGCCAAATGACTCTCTCTTCTCATGCAGATGCTCCTCCAGACAGAGAAGCAGGGAAAAACCAAGGCCAGACTGTACCATTCCCAGGGTTTGAGGCAAATCACCCCAGGGCAGAAGGCTTCAGCTGCAGTGGTGTTGGTTTTGTTTTTGTTTGTTTCTTAAGAAACTGATGTTTATTTTCCATTTCCTTATTTCCATCTTGCTTAAGAGCCTGTGGAAGAGCAGCTTTGTTCCCACCCATTCAGCGGCCTGAGCGGTGGGAGCTGCACACCAGGCTTCTGTGGCAGGCGAGCGCGCCAGTCTTCAGTGGGGAGCTGCTGAGGGGCGGAGGCGCCTGCAGACCAGTCTGCACCCTCGGGTCGGGTAGCAGTGCACTCAGGAGCTGGAGCGTCCCTTCTCCCCGAAATTCCTCCGTGGCTGCGGCCTTTTCAGCAGCAGCCTGCTCTTCCTCCTTTTCACTATCTTCAGGGTCTCTGTAGAAGGAGAGATCAGGCATGACCTCCCACGGTGTTCACGGGCGATGGTGCCACGCGTGCGCAGAACTTCCCGGGCCAGCATCCACATCAGACCCTCCGAGGGAGCTCCCTCGCTGCATGGCATGGTGACCGTGCACATAGCGCAGAGGAGAATCTGTGTTGCACAGAGCAATGAAGGCAGGTTAACATAGGACACCTCCGTGGCAGACCGGTGGTCAGCCCTGGCATCAGGAACCACCAGAAGACGCGGCTCCCGGAGTGCTGCCTGGATCTGGTCAGGGAGGGCTCCGGGAGTGAGGCAGCCAGCACTAGGAGAGGCTCCGACGGCAGCAGCAAACGTCAGCATAGCTCCCTGGCCGGTGTTCCCGGACGACAGGCCGCTGGGACTTCAGCAGGGTTTCCGACGTCAACAACGGCACAAACTGCCAGCAGGAGCTTCTCCCAGGTCCTCTTAGGATTTGTGACGTAGATGCCATGCCTTTTCCTTTTGTGGATGTACTGCTCCATTTGGAAGTCAAGGTTGATGCCACACAAGTGGGTTCCTGCTGCAGGGAATTTGAGGACATCCTCCTCCATTTGCAGGACATCGAGGGCTCTGGACATTGCAAAAGGTTCCCTTTCAGTTACTACAAGAACCCAGAACAAGGCTGGCCGCTGTGGGTGCGTGTGGGCCCCCCTGGGTAGCAGGGAATTGTGGGGTTTTTTTTTCCATTTTTTTTTTAATTTATTTATTATTCCAGGGTTTTGTGAGGGTACAAACATTGTAGTTACACTTTATGTCTTTGCAAAAGGTTCCCTTTCAGTTACTACAAGAACCCAGAACAAGGCTGGCCGCTGTGGGTGCGTGTGGGCCCCCCAGTATAGCAGGGAATTGTGGGGTTGGGGAATCAGCGGAAGTGTGGTCAAACTGGAACATGCATGCTCTGCCTAAAACTGAAATTCATAGTAAAAGCCAAATCAAACTAAACCAAAAGAAAGAATTTTTTTTTAAAAAAACTCATGCCTACTG
>NW_012156229.1:11809-48399 GCF_000956105.1 Propithecus coquereli
GGCTGGTCTCGAACTCCTGAGCTCAAACAATCCGCCTGCCTCGGCCTCCCAGAGAGCTAGGATTACAGGCGTGAGCCACCGTGCCCGGCCTGGTTTTATACTTTTTTGGGTTACACACGTCCAATAGCATGCAGGCGTAAGTGGTTAACCAATTAGCGACAGGATTCAAAAGATAGCCAATTAGCAGTGGTTTTTACAGGCATTCGTTTTGTGACAGGCTTATAACTTTGTTTGACTGCTTTGCGGTTTTAGCGGAATTTCCCGGAAGTTTCCTAACACCATTTCTCAGAAGTCCCCTAACAGTACAACCCGGTTACTCCTCGAGACCCACATTCTATGAACACACGTCCTCCCAGCGCGTTCTTAGAGCGTTGCCCGACGGTTTTGGCGGGCTGGGAGGAGGCGTCTCTGAACGGCGCGGGCTCTTCCTCGGGGCGACGCGTCTCGGCTAACGACGTGGATGGAGAGTCCTGAGAGGAAGGCGCCCTCCCGGCTCCCGCTGCGGCGCTTCCGGCGCAGCTCTGAGGGGACGACTCCCGCTCCCCCTCCTACGCCGCGAACGTGCGCGACCCCCGCCCACACCCACGGAGTCCCGCATATCCGTGCTGTTCCTTTTCCTGGGACCGCCTTTTCCAGCCGGGCCCCTCCTGAAACACAGGCCTCCGCGTCATCCCTTTCTAGCCCACTTGCTTCCCGTCCACACCCGCTCTGCCCCGGTGAATATTTAGCACCAACGTGCCTCGGAGCGACTCGTGAAGCATTGCTCGAAGGACGTTTGCTTCCCCGCCTCGCCTCCCGCACGCGCTAACCGCGCTCCCACGGGCGGAGCAGCAGCGCTTGCGCACGCGCATGCGTGGTGCGCCCGCCGGAACGTCGCATTTGGCGTCAGGCGGCAAAACGCGCCGAGCTGGGCGGGACGTCCCAGGAGCGCGGCGTCGGCCAAGCGCGGCGTCTGGGAGGCGCCCCCAATGGGGCTCGCGACTCTGGCTCCCGCTGGCGGCGGAGGAGAGAGTTGATGGCGGAGCCGCTGGGCGGGAGACCCCACGGGCTGCTGCGTGTCTTTATGCCACCCACTGGCTGAGGAGGGAGTTTACATTTTGAAGTAGTTGAAAAAGAATCAAAAGAATCATTTCTTTTGGTGACACGTGACACTGATACGAAATTCAGATTCCGGTGTCCGTAAGTAAAGTGCATCCCGCTCATTTTGGGCTCCAAGGGACAGCCCGGTGAGCGGTTGCGACGGAGACCCCGCAGCCCTGGCTCGGAGCTTGCCGTGTCTGCCGTCTGGCCCCTGATGGAAAGTGAGACTCCGGTCCGAGGAGCGTCTCTCCTCCCGAAGGCTGCTCCGGCCCGGCGCGAGCGACCGCTGCTCTTCCCTTGTGAGCCCGCCGTCCCCACAGCGGCGGCGTCACGTGTGGCGTTTGCGTTCCCGAGACCGCCTTTTCCATTCCAGGGCCAAAGAAAGAGTCTCTGCAAAGGAAAAACGGCGTTTGTGACCGTTCGGTCACCTACACGCGGCCCAGAGAAGGGCGCTGACGACTGGATGGACAGGGGAGGGCTGTCTTTGAAGGGCGTATGTGACCCCCCTGGCAGAAACAGAATGTTTCTAGCGTGTTCCTATCACCAGAGATATTTAGTGGTCCAACAGGAGTCGCCCAAACTCTTCCTCAGACTGCTTCTGGTTCCACCTACTGATTTCTCCGTGCTGGGAGGCCCTTTTTCTTTTCTTTTCTTCTCTTTTTTTAAATTTCCTATCTCCTGACCCTTTCCTTAGAACTCTCAATAAGGGGTTTTCACTTAAAAAGAAAGTTAGGTCCTGCGCTCAGAGTTTATCTCACTAAGATGTCTCAGCAAGAGAATAGAGGAATACCGTGACTCATTGTAATAAGGTACATATTGTGACAAGAAAGATGTTAACATCTTAATGAAAGCCCTGAGGGGAAATTTGCATAAAACCAGCTCTTTGTTGTTTAAAAAGAGCCACTGGTGCCTTATTGAAAAAAAAATCAGACTCCAGTCTTGTTAAATATTCACTCTGGAATGATTTGGTGTATTTTCCTTATCTCCTGGGTATCTTCTTTCCTTGTCGGAATCACAGGTGCTTAGAGTGGAAGACGCCCCAGCCTTCCCTCAGCCCACCCTCCTTGAGGGCCCTGTGATAGGAACGCTGTCTTACTCCCTCCAGACCCAAAGCTTTCTGAAGTTGGGGGAAAACTAGAGGACAGGTCAGCTCCCAGGACTTCGAACTTCGACAGAGCAAGAACCCCCCTGCTCAAGTCTCTGTATTTCTGCAATTATCCAATTCTTCAACTCCATTAAAAAAAAAAAATCTTGGGCAGGGAGTGGCGGCTCACACCTGTAATCCGAGCACTCTGGGAGGCTGAGGCAGGAGGATTGTTGGAGGTCAGGAGTTCGAGACCAGCCTGAGCAAGGGCGAGACCCTGTCTCTACTAAAAATAGAAAAAAACTAGCCAGGCATGGTAGTGCACTCCTGTAGTTCCAGCTACTCAGGAGGCTGACGCAGGAGGATTCCTTGAGCCCAGGAGTTTGAGGCTACTGTGAGCTACGATGACTCTACTGTACTCTACCTGGGGCGACAGAGCAAGACCCTGTCTCCAAACAACAACAACAACAACAAAAAAAAAAAAAAAAAAAAACTCAACTGACTTTTGAGTCTCCTGAAATTTATTTTTTATTTGAAGTTTGTCTGATATTTTTGACAGATTGTTGCTTGAATACCACCAGTGACAGGGAGCTCAGCGCCTCTTGAGGCAGGATGTGCTACACTGAGCTGGGATCTGCCTCCTGTTAACCTCTCCCCCTGGTCTAGTACTTCCTCTGAAATTAGTAAATGTTCCATTCATGCTTCTTTGCGGCAGTCCTTCACACGTTTGTAGACAGTGATTGCATGTCTTCGTGGGGTCCTAAAATAGCAAGGATTCTTTTGTTTTGATCACATATCAACATTAAAAAGTTCCACTGAGCTCTACCTCTCTGGATGGTTTCAGGCGACATTACAACGAAGGACAGATCTTCAACGGGTGCCATCTCCATCCTTGGAAGCCAAATGACTCTCTCTTCTTATGCAGATGCTCCTCCAGACAGAGAAGCAGGGAAAAACCAAGGCCAGACTGTACTATTCCCAGGGTTTGAGGCAAATCACCCCAGGGCAGAAGGCTTCAGCTGCAGTGGTGTTGGTTTTGTTTTTGTTTGTTTCTTAAGAAACTAATGTTTATTTTCCATTTCCTTATTTCCATCTTGCTTAAGAGCCTGTGGAAGAGCAGCTTTCTTCCCACCCATTCAGCGGCCTGAGCGGTGGGAGCTGCACACCAGGCTTCCGTGGCAGGCGAGCGCGCCAGTCTTCAGTGGGGAGCTGCTGAGGGGCAGAGGCGCCTGCAGACCAGTCTGCACCCTCGGGTCGGGTAGCAGGGCGCTCAGGAGCTGGAGCGTCCCTTCTCCCCGAAATTCCTCCGTGGCCACGGCATTTTCAGCAGCAGCCTGCTTTTCCTTTTCACTATCTTCAGGGTCTCTGTAGAAGGAGAGATCAGGCATGACCTCCCACAGTGTTCACGGGCGGTGGTGCCACGCATGCGCGGAACTTCCCGGGCCAGCATCCACATCAGACCCTCTGAGGGAGCTCCCTCGCTGCATGGCATGGTGACCGTGCACATAGCGCAGAGGAGAATCTGTGTTGCACAGAGCAATGAAGGCAGGTTAACACAGGACACCTCCGTGGCAGACCGGTGGTCAGCCCTGGGATCATGAACCACCAGAAGACGTGGCTCCCGGAGTGCTGCCTGGATCTGGTCAAGGAGGGCTCCGGGAGTGAGGCAGCCAGCACTAGGAGAGGCTCCGACGGCAGCAGCAAACGTCAGCACAGCTCCCTGGCTGGTGTTCCCGGACGACAGGACGCTGGGACTTCAGCAGGGTTTCTGACGGCAACAACGGCACAAACTGCCAGCAGGAGCTCCTCCCAGGTCCTCTTAGGATTTGTGACGTAGATCCCATGGCTTTTCCTTTTGTGGATGTACTGCTCCATTTGGAAGTCAAGGCTGACACCACACAAGTGGGTTCCTGCTGCAGGGAATTTGAGGACATCCTCCTCCATTTGCAGGACATCGAGGGCTCTGGACATTGCGAAAGTTTCCCTTTCAGTTACTACAAGAACCCAGAACAACGCTGCCTGCTGTGGGTGCGTGTGGGCCCCCCTGGGTAGAAGGGAATTGTGGTTTTTTTTAAAGGTACAGCTGAATTTACAACCCGCATCCCACTGTCAGGTTCTTGGGTGCCTACACTCTGCAGCGCCAGCTGGTGGGAAGTTTGTATCCTCCCAGGTATATGATACCCAGGAAGGGGACTTTGCTGAATGCCAGGGGTAAGGAGAACAGTGTCGTTGCTAAGGGACAAGGATATTTGATCACTGGGGGCTCACTGGATAGGAGGGAGAGGGGAAGGGTCTGAAATGAAACAAGTCAGGGTTACTGGTCTTATCCAAGGTCAGGAGGCAGCTCAGAAGGGTGGGGGAGCAGAGGTTCCACCCTCATTCATTCACCTGGCCACCCCCCCCGCCAGCCAAGGAAGTGTTAAGGAAAATTTATAGGAGGCCGTGGGTTTGGACTGAGCTCCTGCACTAGGCCCAAGAGACAACACCAGAATGGAGTCACCCATGCTGAAGTCCCAGGCCACAAAGCTGAAACTAACTTTATCTGACCTTCCAAGAAATCAGGATAAACAGAGATAATGGCAAATCCCCAAACAGGCCGGTTTTAGCCAACACGATCATGAAGTTTCTTCTGCTTTAACGTTTACAAGGAAAGTAACTTTGGAACAACCAATCCATTTTTTGTTCCTGTTTCTGCTTTCCTCAGCCCTTTTCTGTCTATAAAGCCAAACTCCCCGCTCAACTCATCGGAACACACGTTCTATTTTATAGAATGAGGTGTTGCCTGATTCTAGAATTGCCAATGAAAGCCAGTTAAGATCTTTAAACTAAATTTGTTGTAATTTTGTCTTTGACAGAGTCTATTTGCCGGTTCTGCAGATCCAGAATGTGTTTTTTGGCAGAACGCTGGCGGCACCCACAATTGCTGCTGTGATACTCGCCTCCCGGCCCAGGGCTGCCACCATGATTCTCTGCAGGGTCTAGTGGGGACAAGAAACAACAAAATCAAACAGCCGACCCTTCTGTGCCCCAGTTTCTAAGATGAGGCATCTAAATACAGCCTTTCCGGAGCAGGTCGGCTCTGGGGTGAGGGCCCTGCTCTGGGGGGATTTGGGGGCCCAGGCTGAGCAGGACCGTGGACTAAAGATGAACTCCCAGAGGGACATTTGGGGCTTCATTTTATTTCAAACCAGAAGCCAGTCTCCCTGTGACTTTGTGGATAAAGAAAAAAAATCCCGAAAAACAGTCCCTATGTTTTTCTCCCACTTCACGTCCCTCCTTGGCTGACCACACTCTGGCGGGAGTACCGACGCGGTGGTCAGCGCCGACCCTTCTACTTACTTCCCTCCTTAACTAAAGGAGCGTTCAGGACACAGAACACTGACAAACCAGCATTGACAGCTGCGGCTCTGGTGACCGAAGCGGTGCTGGACCTGGGACAACCTTCAAGGTCGCTTACTCAACCCTCTTGTTTGTCCACAGGAAAAGAACGAGACAGGGAGTCGAGGGGTTGAGAGAAGAGCCTCTTAGATGTTAATAGACTAGGGCCACTTTAGTCTTTTGAGGTTCCTCTTGGTTTAAAATAAAAGAAGCAATTCAAAGAATGAGAATCATAAAAATTGTGGAATATTTTAAATATTTACATTTTATAAATTAAAACTTTTTACAGAAACAATGCAATGTCATGTATTTTAATAGTCACAAAATCTAGAACAATATTCACTCACAGCCATTCTGTACTACGGGCAGTGTTGTATAGTCACGGAGCTCCAGTTTACGATTGGACGATGAAGGCCTTCTCCCTTCACTCCCGTACCTTTGGAACTGTGTGAGTCATTTTATTTGGAGACAGGGTCTAAGGTCTAATTTGAGGCCTTGGTGAGTGTAGAGGCCAACTGGTTCTCCTGCCTTCTTCCTCTCTTCTGAGCTCTTCTGGAAATCAGCTTTGTGGTCCTGACCACTCATGTTTTCCTCAGGGTAGAGGACCTAACTTTGCATTTTTGGCAATCTTGAATTTTCTGTCTTGCTGAAGGTCTGCTTGCTTAAGACACATAAAAACTCGAAATTGTTATTTTGTGGTGGAGCCATCAGTGAATCAAATTTAGGGGCAAAGCCAAACTCCCGTTCAGAGCAACCTCTTGGTGTTGTGGTAGCCGCCTCCAGGGTGGTCTGCGTGAGCCCCACCTCCTGTGTGCACTGAATGTATTCTACAGTGCATACGGCTGACCTTGCAACCAACAAACAGGGTTTGTGGAAATGAGGAAGTGTGACTTCCAAAAGCAATGGTTGAGATGCTTGTCCCCTCCAAATCTCATGTTGAAATTTGGTCCCCAGTGTTGCAGGTGGGGCCCAACGGGAGGTGTTTGGGCCACGGGGCAGATCCCTCATGAAAAGTTTGGTGCTGACCTCACGGTCATGAGTGAGTTCTCACTCCATTAGTTTTCTCCAGAACTGATTGTTAAAAAGCACCTCCCCACGGCTCTACCTTGCTTCCTCTTTCATCATGCGATCTCTGTACACACCCGCTCCCTTTTACTTCTGCTGGGAGTGGAAGCAGCCTGAGGCTTTCACCAAATGACCGACCTTTCAGCCCGCAGAACTGTGAGCCAAATAAACCTTTTTTCTTTATAACTTGCCTAGTTTCAGGTATTCCTTTCTAGCAATACAAAACAGCCTAAGACACGAGGCTATGTCAGAAAAGACACTGTGACTTCTGACCTGCATAGGGGAGAAAGAGTAATATCTTTTCCTCACCCATTGCAAGGTTCATGGCTGAGGACCCTATGAAAAAAGATGGGTTAATGAGAGAAGAGCAAAAAAATTTTATTTAATGTAAGTTTTATGTGACATGGAAACCTTCAGAAATGAAGACCCAAAGAAATAGGTAAACTTGTACTTTTTTCATACTAAGTTTGATGAAGAAGTGGATGGTTGTGGATTGGAGGATAAAAGGCTATGCTCTAATGACCATAAATTTGGGGGAACTCGGCAGGGCCTATTTGTTCAGATTCTTCTTGGCATCTCTGTGTCTTTGAGGTAAGGACGTTCCTTTCCTCTGGGTGTAGAGGGGGAGTAGGGGCCTTATGACCTCTTTCAGAGAGGAAGGCCGGAGAACTCTTTTATGGCCTGCTCCAGGGAAAAAGGGGAAGGGGAGAGTGAGAGAGACCTTCATATTTCTGCAGTTTTCTCAAATGCTAAGGTGCCATATTTTGGGGTAGCGTGTCCTGAACCTCATCACTTACTATCTCTTGCGTCATACACTCTGAGCAAAGCCAGCCACCGTGTCCTGAGGACACTCAAGTAGCCCATGGAGAGGCCCCGGTGGGGAGGAACTGAGACCTCCTACCAGCTACCAGCAGCCACTGTGAGTGAGCACCCTGGAAGTGGATCCTCCTCCATCCCCAGTCAAGCCTTCGGATGACTGCAGCCCTGGCCGGCTTGACTGGAACCTCACGATAGACCCTGAATGAGAACCTCCCAGCTTGGCTGCTCCCAGAGTCCAGAAACTCAGAAACTGTGTGCAATAGTGAATGTTCACTGTTGTTGTAAGCTGTTCAGTTTGGGAGCATTTGATATGCAGCAATAAATGACTAATAATGCCATTTTACAGAACATACATAATAAATGGCTAACCTGGGTCTCTCAGGTTACTGCCTATAGTCATTTGCCACCTTGTCCTCACCTGGCCTGGTGCCTGAAATTCTTGCATTTGAAGGTCATTCTCTTCTGGACATCAATTTTCCGGTAGTGTCATCTTGAAAGGCAAATACTTCTGTATGTGCTTTATCCTAACCCTTAAGCCGCAAGGAGCTAACCCCGGAAGGGACATGAGTTCATAACCAGTCGAGAGGAGAATACTCCTGGGGATTGGACTTGTGGGTGTAGGTGAGAACAAACTTTGGCTGTTGATTAGAAAATACCTGAGTATAGATTTAGAGTCAGGGAGCCCAGCTGGAGCTCTCGCTTCATCTATGATGTGATCACGGGCAGGCCATGTAACCTCATGAATTTTAGTTTTCTCATCAGTACAATGAGAATAATGAAAGTAGTTGACTTATAGTACCCTCCCCACCCCGTCCCCAGCCCCTGTGAGGATAAGCAATGATAAGACATATGAAAGCACTTTATAAGCCAGAAAGATTTACACAAAAGTTAGCTTATTTAACAAAAAAGTCAGTTTTCCGGGGTGGGAATACGTGGGCTCCGCCCCCATTTATTAAGTGCCTTTTCTATGCCTTGCACTATTAAGATTGGGGATACACAAATGAATGTTTCCTATCCTCAAGGGGTTTGCAGTACTGGAAGTGATAAATGAAAAACCAGGCAATTACTTTAAATGTAGAAAGTGCTAAGCGCAGGGTAATTGACTCACTTCTTTATCAAACATTTATAGAGTGGCTTCCCCCGTGAGTCGATGTGCTGGATGCTACTGATGCACCAAGAGGGATCAGGAAGCCCAGGGAGAAGGCTGCCAGCAGGAGGTGTCACTGAGCTGAGTCATAGAGCTTGGGGAGCGGAGAGTCCGCTGGAGTTCGTGGCTAAGGGTCCTGCAGGCCTGGCTGACCCAGAACGCCGTTTAGCCAGTTTACACCAGGTCGGCAGCGTGCCTGATGTTCCGAGTGGCAGCGTCTGTCAGCTCCCAATATTCTTCAGTGTGACCTCGGCCCAGCCTTCCTGGCTCCGCATGCTCATGGGCCCTTGTGCATGGTGTGTTACTTAGAGAATACCAAGTAATTTAAATATTAGCCCAACTGATAATTAGGTTAATTAAGCTAATAATTAGGAGGATGGATTTATTGCACAGGAAGTCATCCAGGGTATGCCAAGGCCAATTAAAATTAAAATTAAAATTAACTGCCGTTTGGGGTTCCCTGTATCTCTGATCCGCTATTGGCTCAGACCTCCCATCCTTGACCGTGCACATTAGGGGAAACCCTCTTCCTTCATGCTGACGCCTGCCGCTCAGAGCTTGCGGCTGCTGAGAGGGTGAAGAGAGAGCAGGTGTCCTTTGGGGTCACAAGCCTATTATCTGATGCAGAGAAATGTCTCCTCTTCAAGCGAGCAAAGTAAAAGATCAGCTAATTTCATTTCCTCATCAAGGTGGATGATTTCCAAGTGTTGAAATCGAACTTGATGCTTAAAACCCATTTCCTTGCAAAACCCAGGCCTGGCGGCGTCCTCTTCCTCCGCTGCTGTACCGAGCCCTCAGCCACACGCAAGATGAGCTCAAGCGAATGGGTATTTAATTTGATTTCCGGGATAATGTATCCTTCGAAGGCGCAGAATCCCCTAAGGGGATAAGATGGGCTTATTATTCACGGGGTAGGGTTATCCAGACACTCTCAAGTACAAGATGGAGCAGAAACAAGCCACATAAATGGGTAGTAGGAGTCCATACTTTTGCCTAAACGAGAGACTCACTTCTTTGAAGGTTCGCCCTTCTGGGCAGAAAGCCCGTGGACTTCGTGTCACTTCTGGTGGTTTCTTATGAAAAAGTCTCTTCTGGCTACTGTACTGGCTGACCCGCTGTGCTCCGGGTCATTTCAGCTTAGCACAATAAACGGAGGATGAATCTTCCTGCTGCCGGGGAGGAAAGGACAGGACCTCAGCTTCTCTCCTTGGGTTGGTCCATTTCAGAACTGCTGAGGCCATGGGTGTAGGTTGCGTATGGGCCTCACCCCAGCTCAGCTCTGGGTCTCCCTCCCAGGCCCAGGTCAGCTCGTCTTACTCCCCTCTGTCGTCGTCAGAGGTCCAGGAACTCAGCTGCCGTCAACCAGCCACTCCAGCCCTGGGGTCCCCCCTTCCCTGGGGCTCACTGTGAAGGACAGTGCTGTCATCTCAGTTTCCTCCCTCCTTTCACCCCAGAATGACAACTGTCCTGGTCCCCTTTGCTTTAAGTCGTTTGCTGCAAATCCTGAGCTGTGACCCTCAGTTTTTATTCCTGAGCGGGTGACTCAGCTGACCCCAAGACATTGGCGCTCTCACTGCTGAATGATTCAAAGACGCTTAGTAAGTCAGGTAAACAGAACCTGGTGACTGATAAGCAGGAAGAGGTAATTGAAGGAGATTTCAAGGTTTCTGGCAATTGAGTACAGTGGTACATTTTTAGCTATAGGGGACCCAAGAAGGATGAAGGCATAGAGGGGGAAGTGTTTGTTTGTTTGTTTTAGAGACAGGGTGTCACTCTGTCACCGGGGCTAGAGTGTAGTAGTGTCATCATAGCTCACTACAACCTCAAATTCCTGGACTCAAGCGATCCTCTTGTCTCAGCCTCCCAAGTAGCTGGGACTACAGGTGCGTGCCATCACGCCCGGCTAATTTTTTATTTTTTTTTTTGGTAGAGAGGGTCTCACTGTTGCTCAGGATGGTCTTGAATTCTTGGCCTCAGGCAGACCTCTTGCCTGGGCCTCCCACAGTGCTAGGATTACAGGTGTCAGCCACTGTGCCTGGCCTAGTGGGGAAGTTTTAAGAAGTTTGTAGATGTGGTGGGACTGGAAGTTAAAGGGGTTCTGATTAATAATCTTTTGATTTTTGTAGCTAAGTTTTATCTGGCTAATTTACCGGACTTTTTGGGACGAGATTAATAAATTTGGTTTTGGATATATTTAATTTGAGTATACTTGCCTGCACTTGGGAATTAGAAACTTGGGCTGGAATAACATCTGGGAGCCGTCCAGAAATAGAGGGAGCTAAAGGTGTGGGTCTGAACAAGATCACTTAGGAAGAATATGAGTCCTGAAAACAGAGGCGAAAAGAAGACTGAGGATGGGATGCTGGGGGAGAAGGCTGAGTGACTGAAAAGGAGCAGAAAAGAGGGAGAAAAAGAGAAAGAAAAAGAAAAAAAAATTTTTTTGTAGAGACAGGGTCTTGCTATGTTGCCCAGGCTGGTTTTCAGTTCCTGGCCTCAAGCAATCCTCCCACCTCAGCCTCCCAAGTGCTGGGATTATAAGCATGAGCCACCAAGCCTGGCGTAGTTTAATTTAAATTTGATTTTTTATTCAACTTTTTGACTTAGCTCAGCATATCATATTCAATTTTCTACTCCTTTCTATGTTTTATTAACTCAGGTAAAATGTACATACAATGAAATAAAAAGATCTTTAGGGTACAATTTGGTAGGTTTTTAAAATACCTGTACTTGTGTAAAATACAGAATTTCCCTCCTGCCACTTTCTGGTCAATTCTCACCCTGCCATTCACAGCTACTGTTCTGATTTCCATTGCCTTACAATAATTTTGTTTGATCTTGAACCATATGGCACAAACATTTTTGTGTCTGGCTTCTTTCACACAACATAATGTCTGTGAGATTCATTTATGTAGTTACATTACATACAGTAGTGGTTTCTTTTTTCTCGTCGCTGTATGGTATTTCATTGTAACTCTGCACCACAATTTATCCATTCTCTTGTTGGTGGACATTTGGGTTGTGTCTAGTTTTTGTTAATTATGAATGAAGTTGCTATAAAATTCTTGTACAGGTCTTTTTATGGACATACATTTTATTTCTCTTGGTTGGGATTGCTATCATAGGGTAGGTGCATGTTTCATGTTGTAAGAAGCTAACAAGCCATTTTCCAAAGTGATGGAACCATTTTTGATTTGCATCAGTAGTGCATGAAAATTCCAGTTGTCTGTATCCTCACCAACATTCGGTGATGTCAGTCTTGAACATTTTAGCCATTTTAGTCACAGGTTGTATTTAATCATAGTCATTGTGATTTTTAATTTGGATTTCCCTGATGACTAATTATGATAAATACATTTTCATCATTGACCATTTGTTTATACATTTTGTTTTGTAGAATGTCTGTTCAAATCTTTTGCCCAATTTTTACATTGGGGACCTTATTTTCATTACTGATTTCTACGGATTCTTTCCATATTCTGGATAAAAGTTTTTTCCAGATATATACATTGAAACTATTTATACCAGTCTGTGGCTTTCTTTTTAATTTCTTTAAAAGTATCTTCTAGGAGGGGATGGGTGAAATCATACCTAATGGGTCAATGCACGCTATCTGGGTGGATGGGCATGCTTATAATTTTGACTCGAGAAATACAAAAGCAATCCATGTAATGAAAACATTTGTACTTTTGTAATATTCTGAAATAAAAATAAATAAATAAGAAAATAGATAAATAAAAAAATTAAATTAAATAAGAAAAAAATAAAAGTATCTTTTGATGAATAAAATATTTAAGTTTTGATGGTGTCTAATTTATTAACTTGTTTTCTTTTATGTTTAATCTTTTTTGTATACTCTCTAGGATGCTTTCCTGCTACAAGTTTACAAAGATATAGTCTTATGTTTTCTTTTAGAAAATTCATAGTTTAAGCATTTGTGGTCAAATCTATAGCATTACTTTTTGCATTTGGTTTGAGGTAGAATTTGATGTTTATTTTTTCATGTGTTTGTCTAGTTCCAGTACCATTTGTTGGCAAGATTTCCTTTGAATTCCTGGTACTTTTATTGATAAACGTATGGATCTATTTCCATTTCCTCTGTTTCGTTTCATTGATCAATTTGTCTTTCTCCTAACCAATACTATTCTTAATTACTGTAGCTTCATAGTAGCTCTTGAAATTAAAGAGTATGAGTCATCCAGCATTGTTTTTCTTTTCCGTGTTGTTTTTGCTAGGACGTTTGTACTTTCATATAAATTTTAGAATGAAGTTTTGAAATTATACAAAAAAGGTTGATGGAATTTTTAATTGGGATTTTATTGAAACTGTTGGTTAAATTGAGAGATTTGATATCTTAACAGCATACTCTTCTAATTTATGAACATTATATTTTGATTTATTTACATTTTCTTTAGTTTCTCTCAGCAATGTCTTGTAGTTTTCAGTGCCAACGTCTTGCATGTCTTTTGTTAAATTAATTCTTGAGTATTTGTTGTTTTTTGATGCAAAAAGTGTAATGATTTAAAACTTTTATTTTGCAATTGTTTGCTGCTAGTTTAGATAAATAATTGGTTTTTGTATAGTGACATATTCTGCAATTGTAATAAATGTGATTTTTAGTTCTCCTAGCTTTTGTAGATTTCTCTGAATTTTCTACATAAATGATCAGCTCATTCATAAAGACTATTTAATTTCTTCCCTTCCCATTTGTATGACTTTTACTTTTTTTTCTTGCCCTGGTTAGGACCTCTAGTGTAATGTTGAATATAAGTAGTGAGAACAAACATACTTGCCTTGTTTCCAATTTTACCATTAAGTATGGCATTACCTTTATGCTTTTCAAAGATTCCCTTTATCAGATTGAGGAAGTTCTCTTCTGTTCGCATTTTGTGGAAAGTTTTAAAAAATGAATGATCATTGAATGCTGCCAAAGGAGTTTCCTGCCTCTATTGAGATGATCATATTTTTGTCTTTTATTCTGTTAATATGGTGAATTATATTGATTCATTTTTAAATATTAAATCTACCTTGCATTCTTCAGATAAACTCTACTTAGGTTCTGATGTATCATTCTTTTTGTATATTGCCATATTTGATTTGCAGATATGTTGTTAAGGATTTTTGTATCTGTTTTCAGGAGGATATTTTTCTATAGTTTTCTTTTCTTATAATTTATTTGTCAGATTTTGGCATTAGGGTGATACTGGCCTAATATAACAAGTTGGGAAACATTCCTCTTCCCTGTATTTTTTGGAATAGTTTGTGAAAGGTTAATATTGTTCCTCCTTTAAATGTTTGCTAGAATTAATCAGTAAAATAGTATGGGCTTGGAGTTTTCTTTGTTGAAAAATATTTTTTGTTATACAATTTTTGACTATGAATTCAACTTTAATAAATATAAGGCTATACAAATTTTATTTTGTGTGTGTGTGAGCTTTGGTAAGTTGTATTTTTTAAAGAATTTGTCCATTTCATCTAAGTATTTGTATTTGTTGGTATGAAGTTGTTACACTGTTTCCACATGGAACTTTTAACATCTGTAGGGTCTGTATTGCTGCTTCCTTGATTAGTGATTTATTGCTGAATAATAAATTACCTTAGAACTTTGTGGTTGAATACAATCAGAATTCATTATTTCCAGTTCTGTGGTCAGGAGTCTGAGTGGTTCTGGCTCCGAGTCTCTCCTTGGCTGCAGTAGGGGTGTCAGCAGGGCTTGCATCATCTGAAGGCTGACTGCTTGAGCTGAAAGACCTGTCTCCAAGGTGGCTCCCTCATGTGACTGCTGGCAGGTGGCCCCAGCTCCTCAGGACTTGTGGGTAGGATGCCACTTGGGCCTCACCGTGGACTGTTAAATGTTCGCCCAGAGGGAGTGAGCCACGAGTGAGTAAGGAGAAAACCGGTGCTTTCCATGGCCTGCTCTGAAGTTGCTCATGGTCACTTCTGCTTGACCCTGTTCACTGTGTCACTCAGTCCAGACTGCTATCAAAAGGAGGACATATTCCTTTGGAAGGGAAGAATAGCAAATAATTTACAGACGAATATTTAAACCATCATGATCTACCCACTGGCTGCAAATTATTTACTCTCCATTCCTCCCAGATGCAAAATACACTTACCCCTCCCAAAGTCCCACAAGGCTCATTCCCTTACAGCACCAGCTCAAAGTCCTGAGTCCCGTCAGCCCCAGGCTCAAAGGAAACTCCTCGTGGGGCTCCTTCGGTATAACTGTAACTCTTTGAATATAGGTCCCCTTGCTCTAAAGAGCCGAGCATTAAAGAGACAAGTTATCTCCAACTCTCCCCACTCCCCAGACAAACGCACCATACGATGGTGAGACAGGAGTAGGGTAAGTGCTGTAGAAATTCGAGTGCAAGAACGGAGAATATAAGAGGCACAAAGTAGTCAGTGGTCCATGGACATCCTGAAATGCAGCCAAGCAACTGTTCATAGTTCCTTGATCAGGACTCAGTCCTACTCATTCTGAGACTTACTCTCAATGTTTCCAGGTCTTCCCTCCGGGCTCTTCTTTCCATCTTATGAGTCACCTTTCTTTTTTCCTGAAAGGTAGCACGTGGCCGCAGCTGAGTAGTTTCTTTAGCTTGTTTCCTGACAGAATTTTGAGGATCCAAAAGTCTCTCTTCATTTTCTACTGTCTCTGTCTCTCAGTCCAAGATGGCGTCTTTCTGTTCATAGAATTCCTTCAAAAACTTTGTGGATGTTCTGGGAATCTTACTGAGATCGACTCCATTACACAAAAGTTACACTCACACATCTCTTTGAAATAAGCCATTCGCTACCTTGGGATTTTCAACACCTGCAAGCTTCTTAGAAGCCCTATTATTTGTTTCAGAGGATTTGTAACACTTTTAAATCGTTAGGGGGGTTTCTGACTGAATGGTATGCTGAGGTACTGCCTCTTATTTTTCATTTCATTTTATTTTTTTACTACCTTTTATTACTCTGAGATTTTAACAATATTTTACAGCCACATCCTCAGCGTCATCTTTATATGATGTTTTCCTCACAGTGCCCTGGATTTGATCTTTGCTCAGAAGTCAGCTCTCAATTTTAGGATCCTTTGCTGTCTAGCAAAGTTGAGAATTCTCAAAGCTTCTTCATGTGTAACAGTCCTTCCTTCAGTATATCTCTCCCCTCTTACAATCTACTATAAATACTATAAGCACTTTGTTTGTTCAACTAGATCACCAAGTTCATTGGGTACATATATTTTTTTTTTGTAGAGATGGGGTCTCACTGTGTTGCCCCGGCTGGACTTGAACTACTGGGCTCAAGCAATCCTCCCACCTCCCGAATAGCTGGGACCACAGGCATGTGCTATTGCACCAAGCTGGGTTCTGTACATTTTTTATTTTCTACATTACTGCAGGTGACAGTGTTGCTAAACTTTCCACCTATTTTATAACAAAGATCCCCTTTTCTCCGATTTTCAGTAGTCAAAAAACCATATGGAATTTTCATGTTTGTACATTAAAAAATGGCTGAATATTGGAAAATTTTATATATTTCAGCCTAATAGCTGCCCCATTTCTGTTAAGTTTTCGAGTGGGAAGAATTACTGGTAGTTGGCTTCTATTTGGCACATTCTTAATCTTGGTTGTACCTAGAATCACCTGGGGGAGCTTTTAAACACCCCAGTGCTCGGGTTGTACTTCAAAGCTGTCAGGCCAGACCCTCTGGAGGTGCAACTCGGCCCTCACTAGCTTCAGAAGCTCCACAGGTGATTCCATTGTCTGGCGATGCTAGAGAATCATGGATTTGAGGAATGCATGTAGCGTATTTTCTGGAATTGGAGCTACCCTAACATTGTCGTAGCCATAACTTATCTCGGATATTACTCTGATTCCTCAGACCTAACACTTACTTGAAAGTCAAAATCTGAAGGTTAGAACTTTCATTTTAGGGGACAATTTTTTTTTTTTTTTTTTTTTTGAGACAGAGTCTTGCTCTGTCCTCCGCCCCGGCTAGAGGGCAATGGTGTCATCATAGCTCACTGCAACCTCAAAGCGTGGGCTCAAGTGATCCTCCTGACTCAGCCTGCCGAGTAGCTGGGACCACCTATGCCCAGCTAATTTTTCTATTTTTTTGTAGAGACGTGTCTCACTCTTGTTCAGGCTTTATCTCAAACTTCTGGCCTCAACTAATCCTCCTCCCTCAGCCTCCTAGAGTGCTAGATTATAGGTGTGGTGGCTCAACTAGGAGACAACATTTGTAATTCATTCTGAAGTAAACACCAGAATAACTTGTTCTGAAAGTTGGAAATTAGAACAATGTCCCATTACCCTGTGATTAATTTCCCTTATTTTGTCCCCTGATGCTCATGATTTTAAGGTTTCTCTGGGGTACCAATGGAAAATTTACATTTTTTTAAAAAGAATTTTCTTCTTTCATCTGCTGGATTTGTGGCATCCTTAATTTTGTGGGCTTTGTTGACAATCTTTTTCCTCTTACCTTTCTGAAAATTCTTCTGGTTGTACAGTGCTAGTTAGCGCTTTTCTTGATTTTCAGCAGTGCTATGGATTTGTTTTTAAACCTCTTTTGTCATTTTGGTGATTATGGAAGAGAAGAGAGGCAATGTTTTGTGTTCAGTCTGTTAATGTTTATTGAGCAGTTACTATGTGCCAGGTCCTTTTCTAATAGCTCTACATCTATCAGATCATTAACCTAACTTATGAGAAAGCTGTCATTATTATCTTATTTCATAGATGAGGAAACCAAGGACCAAGACAGGTTAATTAACTCACCCAAGGTCATGCAACAACCAAATGATGGAGTTTTGATTCAAACCCAGGCAATCTAGCTCAACAGTGTATGTTGTTACCCACTGCACATTCCTTCCTGACAGTATAATGCCCAGTCTTAGGTGCACTTTGAGAAAGGCTGGGTACAGCAGGGAACTTGGAGCATGTTGAATGTTTGCTGTAACTGCTATAAATAAGGAGAAAGAGAAAGCTCTCTGGGGATAAGAGAAAAGACTGCCGCCACACTGAGCACGCAGGTGAGGCTGGTTAGTTGTAGGACTTAGCCTTCCGATTCAGATCCCTCAGGGCTGACCATATTTCTAGAAGGGAAGTGAGACGCAGTCTCCAGAGCTGCTCTCTACTTTGCAGTTACTTAAAATAAACCTACAGACCTTGCTTTCAGGGTTATGTTTTTTGTATGGTTTTATTTTGCTTTAAGAATTCTGTTCCTGATACTTAAGAAAAGGCAAGGAGAAAGGAGTTGGAGGTTTTTTGTTTTGTTTTGTTTTGTTTTAAACAAAAAAATTTGTGAGAATTAAAAAGGTTCTGGAACCTTACAGCATTCTTATAGAAAATTCTCCTGTTTCGGATTCTTTTCCTCTTTTAGTAGCTGGAAGCCCTGATAGCTCCCTGTTTTTAGTTCTTTTTTAATTCCTAAGGGTGGAATTTCTGAAAACTTTTCTCTCCTTCAGTCTGCTGGCTTTTTTTAAGCCAGCAATTTAAAAATGTCAGGAGCACAATTATTTTTCCAGGCAAAATTTTACTCAATATCCCAACACATAAAACACATAAAAGCAGTGCTTTGGAAGTATAGATTTACGGAATAAAGCCATACTTACACCTTTTCCTAATTATCATAAAGTCAGTCAAAGAGAATACTGAGGCTATTTTGATGAACTCAAAAATTGGAAATCATGATTGTGGCTACCATTTGCTGTTTGATACAAGTCTCAATGTCCAATTTATTTCTATAATCTTTTTTGGACATACAAGATCAAGAAAATCCTGATTCTAACAGATAATTCTAATAGCTTACCTTGCAGTCTCAAGATTCTCTTCAATCAAGCTGATCCAAAATCATTAAAAAGGATTTGCAGGACTTTTTTTTGTTTCAAAGTTATATTGCCAACAATATCTAACAACTAGCTCACTTCCTTATCATAAATATAGTCAGTTAATAAACATCTCATGCTTATAACAAATGCTAAGCTTATCAGTTTTATGACAGTAACACGGTAAAATGTGTCTGATTTTACTTGTCATGGCATGCTAATTATAGCTCAGTGCAGGCTGAATAAATGTGCCTGAACCTCGTTCATGGCTATATAAAGTGTCTAGGGAAGAACCTACTATCCTGTAGGCATAAAAAAAATGTTCGGAGAATGAATGAATGAATGAACCAACCTTGCCTGTTATCTCATTAAGTATTAGATTATATCTACATTTTTATTTTTACTTTTTGATTTTTACTTGTGCATGTTTGAATTTTAAAAAGATGATTTCAGAGGTACACCCATCATATTCAATGACTCATTTATAAGACTTTTAAATATATCCACAGATCTGGCAGTAGAAGCTCTTCTGCAAGGTCTGCCTCAAAACAGTTAATAAGGCAGTATTGGTTGTCTTCAATGCATCAAATTTAGCATAGAGCACATTTGAGTTAGTGTTGATTCTTAGAGTTTCGGAAATTACTTGAAATGGAATCAAAACATCTGTGGAACCCACAGCATGCCCTGGACCTCAGGGTACTCCTGAATGCCAAGAAGGGTAGTTGGAAACCACTCCCGAAGTTGATATAGCCACTTCCTCCAGGAAGGCCCCTGTCTCCAGCATGTAGCTCTGAAGAACGCAAATCATGAGTGACCATTCATGTGTCCTCCCTGGTTTGAAGAAGTTGCCCATAAGTTGCCCATAGCTCACTTGAAGGAGCCGAGGTAGGAAGTCACACCCTGGAAAATGGCGGAGCAGGGCTTTGCCCTCCTCTGTGTGTTAACGCCAAAGTCTGCACACGGGACCGCCATCCCACGCTGGCAGATGACGGGGGCCTCCTTAAGCCACTTTGTTGGGCTTCACAGTAAAAATGTACAGCCTGAGATTCACTTTTATGTTTATTTCTCTATTTTGACTTCAAGAATTACAACGGTAAGAAGGCAGTTAAGTATATTGGTTCAAATGATATTGGTAAATTCAGGGCTGTGTTTGCTAATGGCAGACAATCAGATCTCAACCTCAATCACAACTGTTGGCGTGTCAACCTCAGATGCCAGTTTCAGTAAGATGTGATTTAAAAATTCTTTAGAGGTACCTTATTTACTTCAAGAGAAGATGAGTATTGCAAATTTTATTTCATGCAGGCACATCCAGTAGAGATTAAATGCACTATGGGAGAGTAGAGGTGACGACTGTTCTTCCAACAAGTTTTTTTGATGTACGTGACTTGGAAACCTTTGTTTGCACGGAGGAGTGACTGGACACGATTCGGCCTCCGTTGGCATGAGGACGAACGTGAGCGTGGAAGCTCAAGCCTCTCACGCTGCTTAATGGTAAGACGACTCCAGCATGTGATTTCACTATTTTTTAAAGATATGTTTAAAACAAAAACACAAAGTTAAAAGAAAATTATTTAGAGAACTGGGGGCCCATTGAGGATATATCCAGGGACAGCCCCATACCCGGAGGTTGCAGGATTCTGGTTTGAGAGATGCACACTTCACAGAGTTTCCTCCCGTCTCAGCTTCGCGCGGGGCGTTCTGACCCCCGCTCCATGGAAAGAGAAGATAAAAAGCTTCTGTAACAATGCACTGCATCGTCGCAGCCTCTTTTACTGGGAGGGCAGCCGCATCCGTCAGCAGCCCTGAGGCCCACCCTCTGATAGGGAAGGGGGAAGGACTGACGTGTGAGTCAGACAAGAGCCGGGAGGTGAAGGCTGGCGGCAGGGAGGGGCGCGCTGGGGCCACCTGCTAGATTCGGTGCCAAGGAGGATGTTCGCTCTGCAGCCGCGCAGGCGAGGCGGGTGTCTCGACCCGCCACTCCCATTCAAAGAACAGATGGATTTTTGACTTGAAGAGACAGTAGAGAGGCGTCTGGACTTTATTTTATATACATACACACACATATGTATTTTTGATTAGCATTTTTCTTAACCGAGCTGGAAGCGGTGCTTCGGTTTGATCACCCCGGGAGCCCCTGATGAAGGTGCCCTCTGCACTGTGCACGCTCCGTGGCATCTCTGGCCCAAGTTTGCTGTTGCTATGCCACCCTCAGCCCGTGGCTCACACCTGAGCGGTACCCTGCGCTTCCTCAGCTTGACCTGGGGAGCGTCACCCTGGAGCCCTGTGAGCAGACCTGCGCCAGAATGCAGGGAGCAGCACAGCGGTTCCTGCCCCACCACCTGCGGCCCCGGGAGCCGCCCGCTTGCTGTGGATGCCCCGGCTTCGGGATCCCACGCTCCTCACCCTGCCCAGGCTCTCCTCTGGCTCCCGGCCTCTCCCACCTTGCTCAGTCTCAGCTGTGACAGGTCCCCTCAGCTTTGCGTGCTCCTGCCTCCGGCAAATAAACACCACAGCTGCCACGTGGAGGATCCCTAAGGCACCTCTTCCATGTCCTGAGTGATGCTGGTCTTCTGAATGTTCTTCCTCTCTCTTCCCCTTGAACCAGAACAGCTCCAAGAAGCCAACCTCGCATTCCCCCTTCCCACCCCGAGGCGGGGTTGGTCTCTCTGCCCCATGCTCCCACGATGCTGTATTGGGTTATCATCATCTGCTCAGGTGGTTGTCCCTCCCTCCCATCTCTGAGCTCCATTGTCGTCCTCGGAGCCAGCACGGTGCCTGGCATGAAGTGGCAGGTGCTCAGCGAGTGTTTTTGAATGAATGAATGAATGAAGAAAAGGAGGAATGAATGAAGGCAGTCTTGGCCCGGAGGACCCCATGTTCCTGGCCATATCTGGGTCTCTCAAGCTGGGGGAAGAGCACCCAACCCTGTTCTTGTCTGTTCGACCACCTCTCCATCCAACACGCAGGTGCATTACCCACATTACCTTCATTAGGACATTTCCAGCGTCTATTACCTTCATCTCCCTTCACTAAACAAACTGGGATGATGATGATGATGGTGAAAGTGCTACTAGAAGGACAATGCCATCCATTCATGCAGCATTTCATATTTTAGACAGTTTGAATGCGACTCACCAGATTCGATGCTGTAGGCTTGTTTGCTGCCTACTTAATTTGAACAGAGGGGCAGTTATCAATTGTCCTGTCTTCACAGAGGAAGAATTGCCTGTGGTACAGGGAGGGTAAAGTAAGTGACAGGGTTCATACTGGAAACCATGTTTTGTGACTCGTTATTTTTTGTTTTCTTTGAAATCACATCGAATTGTCATATTGGGGATATGCTCTTAGCTTTCTGTCACTTATTGTGAATTACTTATTTGGATCATTTTTATGAGAGAGATTCCCAACTTTTTCAAATATAACAATCCATTTTTCCTGCTTTAGAAAAAACCTTGTAATTGAAATTTTGACAGAAAACAAAGAAGTGGAGAGAGGAACATAATGAATCCCTATGTACTCATCACTCGGCTTGCTAACATTCGCCAAGCTATTAACAGTTTCATCTGTCTGCTGCTACCCGCCCAGCCATTTTCTAACATGATTGAAACAGCAAAACCATTATCCCAACTACCAAAATAGTAATAATTCCATAATATAATCTGGTGCTCAGATTTTGTTTAAATTTCCCCAGTCGCCACAACAATCAATGTCCTTTTTTGTTTGTTTGAGGATCCAATCAAGTCCACGGTTGCGATTGGTTTAGAGGTCTCCTTCAACCTGTACCATTCTCCCACTTTTTAAAAATGCCATTTGTTTGTGGAGGAAATAGGATCATTTCTCTAGCAGAATTTCCCGTATTCTGGATTTGGTTGATTGCGTCTTTCTGGTATCATTTGATATGTTTTTCAGTCCCCCATTTTTGAGAAATACTTTTCAACATGAAGAACTTTGTAGATTTTCTCCTCCCCATGCCTGGCCCACAATCCACACATATTAGTGGCTGCGTGTGTGTGTGTGTTTACTGAGAAAATTCAGAATGACAAAAAGCCCCTGTGAATTCAATAATGCTGTACTCTAAAATTGAATGTTATTAATCACCTCAGTACTACATACATCTGAAAACCGAGAGTGCAAAACATACGTCTTCCTTATTCAGCCTCAGACAATGTCTGTGGTACAGAATAACCAGGGTTCCTGAAGTCACTTAATGCCCCCGCCAATCAGTGGCCACCAGCCTTAGAACAGCTTGCTGACCACTATTGTCAAATGGCGATTGCTGATAGATAACAGCTTAATATGCTGTTCCTTTTAGAGGTGCCCGTATTTAAAGAACAAAACGTTTCAAACCATAAAAGGGTCTTGGTTTGGTTCCATCCAGTAAGGCTGGTGGGATTCTTGGGATTTCCTAGCTGCTCTTTCCTTGCAATGGATTGAAGCAGTGGTGTTGGAGCCCACTGGCACCAGCTCATGAGAACCTGTTATTACATTTTCACAGTATCTATATCAGTAGCTTGAAATAATGCATTGTGGGAGTATTTATAGCAGGGAAACAAGCAAACGCCATACCTACACTCCTGAGCCCAGTTTTAATATATTTATTAACACACCACTGTATCTAACCATTAAATAAGGGAATTATATGAAGACAGTCTGAGGCGTATTCTTCCCTCTCTGCCCTTACAGACACTTGGCAGCATCAAAATAAAATAAATAATATGTTTTCTATTTGGCATGAGAGAGGCCAAGAAGATGGAACGTCCTTTTACAAACTTGTCTCTATCCCTTGCCAAACCTATCAGAAAAGCCCTAACTTAGAAAATATTTCTCTTTTCACCACTTCACAAAAGAGTTCTAATACTTCCCAACTAGGAAACACTGGGTCGGTTTGTCTGGACTGCTACAGGGTCGCCCGCTTTTGTGGTAAGCGGAGGACTCTCAGCCCATGTCCCAGCATGACCTGTGACAGAGTGGACAAGACCAGGCTTTAGATTTGGGGTCAAAGATGGACCTGGCTTGACCTTAATTCTTTAGCACAGCTTTCAGCTTGAGTGGTCTTGTTTCTGAAATGGGGAGATGACAGCTGTCTCGTGGTGTTGAGTATACCTAATGATGTCACGCATAGATAATGCCTCCTATTGGTATTTGGTAATTGAGAAAAATTTGTTTTAGTAATTCTTTTTACAGACTAATGTTACAGACATTTTACCCCATGACTTAGAGTTCATTCTACATGGTCCCTTGCCTGGCAATCTTCTCACGTAAGGACCCACCCTAAGGTGAAAGTAAGGAGGAGGCCACTGAAGTGGGGCTTCCAAACAGGTGTGTCTGAATTACTGCTTTCCTTAGGCCATGGGACAGCCAGCACCTGGGCCTGTTGTCTCTGGCTCAGAACAACCTCTAACAGGGCTCCGGATGCCTAGGGTGCCCAGCGAGCTGTCAGTATTGCCATTTTATTTATGTGCCTTTTCTGAAAAAGTGGGGGGTAGGAGGGGGACATTGAGAAAAAGCTGAGCTAGAGAAGAGGTCCTGAGATGTTGTTCCTCCAAATGATGCTGGAGGACAGGCTGAGTGTCTAATGTGGGAGGCGGAGATGGGATTCACATCTGCCTGATTCAGCCAGGCTTGCTGTCTTTGTACGTGGAGAGGGAAGCTTGTGGAACTCTTGCCAATTTTTCTCAGAAGGTAGGAGGTGCAGGTCAAAAGGTTTTATTGCAAAGATTTGCAGGTATGTAGGGACTATATGTTGGCATCTTCGCTGGTCCAAGGCAGTAACAGAGAGAGTTATTTTCTGAGCTTTCAACCAAGCAATGGATAGGCTCATGGCTTAGTTGGTGAGGGTTGCCTTCGTCTTTTGGAACATAGTGAGTATTGGCCCTGCTGCTGCTCGCCTTGTCCCTTATGTATCCATGGTACCAAAAAACTGTCGTTTAGACTCATCATAAGGAATTTTGGAAGAGCCACAAGAGCAGCCCAGAACCGTGGTGCTGAGAGACACAATTCTGAGTGGGAATAAGAGGGTAGTAGGAAAATGGCAAGAGGTGCTGTGGGCTTTGGTAGCACAAGAGGTCAAATGATCTAGATGAGGCTATTCTAAAGATCAAAACCATTAGAAGAAACTCTGTGGAGAGAAACCCCATCTCCTCCCTGGATTTAGCACCGATAATGAGAGGAAAGCTGGTGATAATTTACCGTGGCTTTAGGAACTATTTATTTATTTGGGGGGTGTGTGCACACGCATTGTGCCAACTTTTGAAACGCCTAGCAGAAGAAATGTACGTTCTAGAAATGAACTATAGAAAAGACTTGTTTTTGCAAAACAGCTTGGGACTAAGGTCATTCTATAAAAGACTTCTGGTTTTTCTTTTTTAATGGAAATTAGCAATTTATCTTAAGAAAGTTATTGAAAAGCCGGTTCATTTATTTGCATAATGATAAAATGTGCCAGAATTTTTCCTCTTTGCTATTATCAATGAATGGAGACATACAAAACCTCAGTAAAGAAACATAAAAGGCACCCAAGTGTTCTTTGGATCTTTTTTACGAACCAGTCAGCTTCAGCAAATGAAACTGGCACTTCTATAAAAACATGTTTCTCTACAAATCTCATGTAATCAGTAAATGACTGTTTAAATGCATGCTAGGCAATGCGCTGCTTCCTTCTTCTTGTGCGGCATCTGCTTATTCTGTTATCTTAACCCACAGAAACAGATTTCTCCCCTCCCCCCATATTCGCATCGAACTACTCCGTAAACAGAACAACATTGCCACAGGAAATGGAATCAGTTCCTGAAACTTATTGAATATGGGGGTTGAGGGAAGGGAGAAGTCTGGGGCAATGTCCTCATTTCTGGCCTTAGCGTCCAGAAAGGTCACTGACTGAAGCAGGAGAAAGCTTTAAAACCCAATTGCCTTTTAAAGTTAGACCTGTTCAGCACTGGGCAAAATCTCCACGATTGCTTTTAAGATCTCCTATCAGACTGAGCTAAAATGATTGGCTAAATATTTTCTAAAGCCCAGAAATAATAGAAAGAACTGACCCCCAATAATAATATTAAGTTTCAGGGCAGTGTCCCTGATTGGCAATACTTCACACTGTGTTGTCACAGTGTTGATGGGAGAATTAAACTGGCCCCCATGTGGCTCCTCTGGGATGGAACATCTGGAAGCTTCCTCCTGGTTTCTTCTGGACTCCATCCCATACACCTTTTTCTTCTGCTGATATTAATCTGTATCCTTTTGTAGTCGTAAACTGCAAACATGAATATAACTGCTGTTCTGAATTCTGTGAGTTTTTCCAGGGACTCGTTAAGCCCGAGGGTGGTCTTGGGGTTACAACAGCCCTAGGTATTGAAGTTCTTCTGAAGCATATTCCTTAAGTTTATCATGATAAAATAGACTGGACTTTAGTTTGGTCTTGTAATCAAAGAAAGGATGAATCAATCCCTTGCAGCTTCCAGGAACAGACCCTTCAAAACCTTCAGACTGTATTTGGGAGTAGACCCTGACACAGATGTGACCTTGGCTCCCGCCTCATCTTTGTGAATGACCTTGCGTTAGAAATAGGAAATTGGATATGTAAGAAAAGACTGGAAGGGAAACGCCTCCATTGTCGGATCTCCGACATCTTGATAAACATTTTCAAATAGCCTTAGGACAAAATCAGAGTTAGGCTAATGCCTTAAAGATAAAACAACTCGATACTCCCACCCTAGTCAATAAAATCAGGTAAAGGAACATCATATTTTAGGCACTTACAGATATTATAAGCAAAGAAGACATGGGACAAACAATTGTCATCTCCGAGCTGAGAAACTGAAGGAAAAAATAACAAGAACATGAACAACAGCTCCAAGCTTCAGGTTCCCTTTGAATATCTACAAAAGGATTTCATATTCTCCTCCACAATGGTTTTGAATACGATCACTGTTTGCTTCTTCTCAGGATGAACAGACTATTTTCCTTGCCAGAGAGTCATGGCTGTCAAGACATTGAAAAAATTGCTTGATTTCGTGTTCTCACCCTGGGGAACTGCAATCTCTCTCTCTGGTAACAGAGGCACTCATCTCCTGGGACTGTCATTAAAGAGATTTGTAAAGCCCACCTATCCAGAAACTTTACTATCCATATTACCTCCCATCTTGGGAAAATTAAAAAAAAATGTAATTCTGTACTAAAATTAGCAAAACTCTCAGAGACCTCTTGAAATTCCATGGCCTAAGGCTGCAGTCTCCAGCTGTTAGGGACTGGGCAACAGAGCTCTGTCACCTCCCTACCTCCCCCTTGTCTATGGAAAAATGGTCTTCCACGAAAGTTAGGAAGGGGAGGGGCTCACAGCAGAAGGAGAGCAGTGAGCGAATGAAGCTTCATCTGTATTTACAGCCGCTCCCCATCACTCGCACCACCACCTGAGCTCCGCCTCCCCCTCCACCCGGTCCGTGGAAAAATTGCCTTCCATGAAACGGGTTCCTGGTGCCAAAAAGGTTGGGGACTGCTGGCCTAAGGTATTGCTACTGGTTTTAATGACAATAAGATTGACTCTTACCCCTGGGGTTCTTACCTTGGGGTTCATCAATACTTCTTTATAAGTTACCTAAAAGCTGACCCATGTGTCTAAAAATATTGCTTCTAATCTGAGACTCTGTTCTGTTTCAAGAAAATGTGGCCAAATACTGCAAGAGACTCAAGTATAGCACCCAATTTTAGCATCAGCAGATATGGGCGGCTTTATACCCATTTTTCTTTGGCTGCCGCCCAGCTTTCTTTGGTACCAGTGCTTTGTAATGAAGCAG
Organism: Propithecus coquereli; assembly: GCF_000956105.1. Lineage (NCBI taxonomy): Eukaryota > Metazoa > Chordata > Mammalia > Primates > Indriidae > Propithecus > Propithecus coquereli. The sequence goes on from NW_012156229.1 coordinate 38,983, forward strand.
TTGCTTTCCTCAACTACATGGTGACTTTTCAGATGGCAAACACAAAAAAAGGCCAAAGAGCCAAAAATATGACTTACTGTTATATCACGCCTACGATGGAAGTTTCCTATTTCCACCAAAAAATACCTGGAGACCTTTGATAGGAACTTCACAGTCCTATCAAAACCTTTGATAGTCTTTATAACCGAGTGTTTCTGGAAATAACCTTGGAAAGCAACTCTGAAACACTTGTACCATGGGCCTATGAACGTTTGGGACATGCCTCACTTTTGCAGACATTACCAGAAAGGCTCACTACTTATACCCAACTTGGTGCTCCTTTGTTTTAGATCTATCTAATGATCTCTTTTCTATAAATCTCTCTGGCTAGTGTTAAACTCTCATCAAGTGGTACCAAATTCAGATAATACTATTCAACAACTTCGCAAGGATATTTTTTCTGACTACGGATCATTGGAAGGTTCCCAGTCACTGGGATTGGATTTGTGGCCAAAAGCCTGCAATTCCCAAACCAGTCAGGGATTCGTTATCTTAAAAAAATTGATGTCTGCCATCAGTTTTGATATCACCTAGAATTTGCTTTGGCCCATCCATTTCTCCTCTCAGAAGAGATTTTTAGATAACTCAAAAAACTGGTCTGTTCTTTGATACCCCAAATCTTAATTATTAGGGAGAATTCAGAACTACTTTCTCCTTCTTTGAGCCTCTTTATTTCATGGCTAAAATAAAGGCCCCAAAAGTCTGAAAATTCCTAGTTTTTATGCCTCAGTCATTGGCAAGAGAGCTAGATAATGATGTTAAGAGCACAGGACTCCTGACTTGAGAAGTTTATAAGACTGGGCAGATGGTGATTCACACGGAGCAGCTTTAGATATAATGTTGGCCTTTCCAGGTAGAACATATGCTATCTTAGGGGGAGAATGCTGCACTTAAGGTTTTACAGATCTGGGAAATCATCAAAGAAATTAGGAAATTAAGTAATTTAATACCCGCATATATGGGTCTGCAAACTGTTCACATTAGAATGGGATTTTTTTCTCTCAGAAGGAAATATTTGGCTCGTAGTTTAGAATAGGACCACAAACTCTAATCTAATCCCTCTCTCAGCATTTGTCATGTTGCTCAACTACGGGTGTGCAGTTGTTGTTTCATTGAAAAAGCCAACAATAGGAACGGTGCATCAGTTTTCTATCACTGCCATAGCAAAAAACCGCCAGTCAGTAGATGGAAACAACACAACTGTATTATGTCACAGCTGTGCAGGTCAGAAGTCTGGGTTGGTTCGACTGCCTCTGTCTGATTTTTCAAAAGGCTGAACTCAAGGTGTTAGTAGACTGGGCTCTTACTGAGAAGCTATGAGAAGACTCTGCTTTCCAGCACATTCAGGGTGTTGGCAAAATCCAGCTTCCTGCATCTATGAAATAGAGGTTCCTGTTTCCTGAAGGGCCAGCAAAGGCATGTCACGTTCTCGTGCCACCTGGGACCTTTCTGACTTCTCTTTCTGCTAAAGCTCTTCTGCTTCCAGCTGGAGGAGGTTCTCAGCTTTTTATGGCTTTCGTGATTAGGCTGGGCCACCAGATAATCCAGGGTAATCTCCCTATTTTACGGTCTGTAACCTTAACCACATTCGCAAAGTTCCCTGTGCTGTGTGACTGTAACATACCCACAGGTTCCGGGGATTACAGTGCGGACGTTCTGAAGGGCTGTTATTCTGCCTTCCACGAACAGGAAAACCTGCGTTTATAGAGGAAGAAAGCTCTACAGTCAGAACTTGGTACATGATCACGACACCTCAGACATCAGTGCAGATCTGGATTGAGGAGGTAACGGTTTACTCTCAAGTTTAGGCTGGAGACTGGCCACAGGTGAGGCCTACGCATCGGGCCACCTATGACAACAGTGTCTCACTGTTCGCAAGGTAATTAATTCAGGCAAACAGTTTTCTTATACGGATAAATAGCTCCCTTATCAGAATGACAATCTGCTTACCTAAATTAAAAACCTGCTTATTAAACAAGAGTGGGCACGGCAAGACACATCAAGACCTTTCTGTGCTGTGTCCACGATACTTTATTATGTCAGGAACTTTGTCTAATTCCAACCGGGTCCTTGCCCTAAAAAACCCACCTTACACTGTTCGAGCCCAGACCTGAAACAGTACACACAGCCTCCCTTAGCTCCCTGCTTCTGAAGCATTGCTAGGACTCTGACGAGACGGTGTTCTCTTGCTTCAGTAAGTTTAATAAACTCGGTTTTGCTCCTTCGACAGGTTTGTCCGATGGGCTCTGCGGGGCAGTGGACTCTCCCTTTGTGCAGCCCACCTCTCCGCGTTTCCCGAGCAGCAGGTGCAGGGCGAGGAGAGGAGACAAGGCAGACACACATCCAAGTTCCGCCAATATCAATAGCTTAGCTTGTGTCACCGACGAGGCGGAGCGTCTGCGGGGCTGTCTGCATCACCGCGAAGCTCTGTCGTGGCGACAACTCTGCGCAGCTGCTCCGGGAATCCATCTTATCAGCACAGCACCACGTGCTCTGGCCCGGGCCTTCTTTCATTGTCCAGGGAGAATGGCGTGAAACTGTGTCACTCAGGCATGGGGCACTGCTCAAGCCTGTCCTCCCCTGCAAATCTGGCTGAGTCAAAGGGAGAAGAACGAGGGAAAAGTCCTGTCCGTGACCCTTTACTCCAGGATAGCGCCCACTTGTGGAGGATCGCAAGGAGTTGTTCACTGGGCTGTGAGACCTCGGAAGTGAGAGCTTCCTAGTGGTCCCCCCTCTCGTTTCTACAGGGCAATATGGGCAGGAGGTCAGGAAATGGGGCAGAGTCTTAAGCAAGGCTCGAGAACTTTCTAGAAGTCTGGATTAAGGGGAAGGTGATGACTGATAGAACTCAGACCTCATCCTTACCTCTGAGGACCCAGGGCTCCAGGTTCCTCTGGGCAGGGCTCTCTCTCTCTAATGTCCAGATATCATGGAAAAGAAAGGGATGAGAAGGCTGGGTGCGGTGGCTCACATTTGTAATCCTAGCACTCTGGGAGGCCGAGGCGGGAGGATCACTCGAGACCAGGAGTTCAAGATCAGCCTGAGCAAAAGCGAGACCCCATCTCTACTGAAAATAGAAAAATTAGCCGATTTGCAGTGGTTTGTGCCTGTAGTCCCTGTAGCTACTCCCTGTAGCTACTTGGGAGGCTGAGATAGCAGGATCATTGGAGTCCAGGAGTTTGAGGTTTCAGTGAGCTATGGTGACACCAGTGCACTCTAGCTGGGGAGACAGAGTGAGACTTTGTTTCAAGAAGAAAGAAAGGAAAGAAAGAAAGAAAGAAAGAAAGAAAGAAAGAAAGAAAGAAAGAAAGAAAGAAAGAAAGAAAGGAAGAAAGGAAGAAAGGAAGAAAGGAAGAAAGAAAGAAAGAAAGAAAGAAAGGAAGGAAGGAAGGTGGGGAAAGAAGGAAAGAACACAGCAAGGTTGTAACACAAGAGGAGGAGGCCGGAATGCTCAGACCTTGGGAGCAGGGGACGGGCAAGTGGGTGAGGAGAGTGAGGGGTAGTGGTTAGGGGTTGGCTTCTCTGCAGACCAGTGACTGCTCCCCTAAAAGAGGAAATTTGCACTTCCCTAGCGGCTCATCCCCGAGGAAACCCATCTCCCATCACCCTTCTCTAGAGGGAGGGTCCAGTCGCCTGGCTCCAGGCGTCACAGTCGCTTCCCTGCTGGGCTGGGTCTGAGGCCGGGAGCCACAGGGTGTCCGCTCCGCAGGGCCTGTCCTGGGCAGGCAGGACAGGTGACACGGCGTCCATGTCACAGCTGTTGTGGAGAGGCCTCTGCGGCATCGCTGGCTCCGCGCAGCCCCTTTGTTGCTCCATTCCAGAATAAATAAGCCAGCAAGGAGGAAGCAAGAAGGCAAAGGAAATGGAGAAGTTCAGAGATCCTGAAGCTTCAGGGCTATTAAGAGCTCAGTGGCAACCCTCTCCCAACAACAACGGTGATGTGTTGAATTCCAAACCCCAGTCCCTCAGAACGTGACTGTATTTGGGGAAAGGATCTTTAAAGAGATAATTAAGGTAAAATGAGGACATCAGGGTGAGCCCTAATCCAGCATGACCGGTGTCCTCACAAAAAGAGGAAATCTGAACGTGAGTGCATGAGGGACGACTGGGCGACCCACGGAGAAGACGGCTGCGTCCCCGCCACGGAGAGCGGCTCAGAGGAAACCCGCTCTGACGACACCTTGATCTCAGACTCCCAGCCTCTGGAACTGTGGGAAATAAACTTCTGTTGTTTGAACCGCCCAGTCTGTGGCACTCTGTTACGGCAGCCCCAGCAAACCGACACGAGGCTGGTGTGCTTGAGGTGTGGGTTTGGGAGAACCGAGGGGCATCCAACCATCAACTACTGCTCTATTTGGGGCCTTTTCTCCCACTGTTGTGACTTTCGCCCTCCCTGCTTCCTTCTGTTTCCTTTTTCTCACTTCTTTCCCATCCTCCTTTTTTTTATCACCAATGTTTTACTTTCCAATTTGAGTATACAACAAGTTCTGACTCAGAGATGCAGAGAGCGGATTTATTCTCTATGAGTCAGAGTAAATGCAAAAAAAAAAAAAGAAGAAGAAGAAGGAAAGAAAGGGAAAAGGGCACATATCACATAAAACTAAACTTAGAACAATATAAATCTTCCTTTTGACTGTTACCGTGGGCCCTGGCAATTAGAACGGGAGTTGGAGGGGGTGGGGAAAATGAATATTTAGGGTGGAAGGAGGGTAGCAGTTCCTAAGTGTTAGAGAACGTTTTGCTGGAGGGAATCTCAGAACCATGAGATCCGATTTTCTTGCATCTGAACTGTTGAAAGGATTCCTGTCAAGTGGATGACAAACTTTCCTTCCTTGAAATTCCTTCCTCCAGTTTAGCTTGCTTAGAGAAGCGTTGTTGTTTGGAGTTTGCAGTTTGGTGTTTGGAGGCGCAGAGACGCTCCAGCTACTCACAGCAGGCTTCGCACTCCGTCCCTGCCCACCTCCCTTTTTTCTGGCCCCTTCCTCCATCACTGACATGCTCTTGGTATCTGAGGAGGGTATGGAACCGGATCAGAGTATTTGGTTCCCCCAGGTGTGAGGGTCCCATTTTGCTATTTCCCCACCAGGTGGGAGCAGGAAAAACAAGATGGAGCGTTCAGTGGAGGCCGGTGTTCCTTCCGCTGGCTCTGAGATGGACACCCGCCACGCTGCCTTGAGGACCACTCTCCCGGAACAGCGGCCAAACGTGAACTATTTCCAACTTACACAGGGCAGCTGCAGCATGCTGATTTGAGATCAATCTTCACTTCTTCCAGATCTCTCCTCAGTATCACCTTTCTAAGTCCACAGCGACTACACCATATAAAGATCAGCACTGTCTACTTCCAGGAAGTCTCTATGCTTCCTACCTGCCTTAATTTTTCTTCTTAGCACTTAATATCACCTGACATTTTATGTGCGAGCGTATTTCTGTGAGGACTGGGTGGCTCTCTCACTGGAAAGTAAATTCCACGCAGGCAGGATTTTTGTTTTATCTACTACCACGTCCCTACTGAGTGCCTGGGACGTAGTGGTTCTAAATATTTCCTGAGTGAACGAATGAACTAGCAAAACTGGGACGTTTATTTAGGTCATTATTTTGTTCAAGCAACCTTATGGACAGATAACCTAAAGAGGCATGAGGCCTGAGGCCCTGAGAAAACACAGTTTGGAATTCTATTCCTTCACTACCCACTCTTTACATTTTTATGCATATAAAATCAGATTAATTTAATTGTAATAATATGTGTTTATTTTTAAAATTCAAAGGATTTTTTTCCAGTATACAATGCAATATTATTAACTGTAGTCCCCTGCTATACATTGTCTCTAGACTTTTCATCCTGTATAACTGTAACTTTGTGTCTTTTGATCTCCATCACCCCATTTCTCCCATCCCCCTGCCCCTGGTAACCACCATTCTACTCTCTGTTTCTATGGATCTGTTGTTTTGTTTTGATTTTTTTTTGAGATTTCACATACAAATAAGATCATGCAATATTTTTCTTTCTGTGTCTGGCTTATTTCACTTAGCATAATGTCCTCTGGGTTTATCCATATTGTTGCAAATGGCAGGATCTCTTTTTTTTTTAATAAGGCTGTGTAACATTCCATTGTGCATATACCACAATTTCTTCACCCATTCATCTGTCAATGGACTTTTATGTTGTTTCCATATTTTAGCTACTGTGAACAATGTCACAATGAACATAGCAGTGCCGATATTTTTATGAGGTGGTGATCTCATTTTCGGTGGGTATATACCCAAAAGATGGATTGTTGGGTGATACAGTAGTTCTATTTTTAATTTCTTTAGGAATTTACATATTATTTTCCACAATGGTTGCACCAATTTACATTCTCACCAACAGTGTAGGATTCCTTTTTCTCCACATCCTCATCAACACTTGTTATCTCTTGTCTTTTTTGATAATAGCCATTCTAACAGTTGTGAGATAATATTTCACTGTGGTTTTGATTTGCATTTCCCTGATGATTATGATTTTGAGCACCTTTTCACATAGCTGTTGGCCATTTTTATGTCTTCTCTGGAGGAGTATCTATTCAGGTTCTTTGCTCATTTTTTTGTTGAGTTATTTGTGATTTTTTTGTTTTTACTCTTGAGTTGTTTGAGTTCCTTATGTATTTTGGATATTAACCCCTTATCTAATATATGGTTTGTAAATGTTTTCTTTCGATATATCAGCTGCCTTTTTATTTTGTTGATTGTTTCCTTTGCTGTGAAGAAAGTTTTTAGTTTGTAGTCCCATTTGTTTATTTTTGCTCTTTTTGCCTGTGCTTTTGGTGAAATATCCAAAAAAAATCTTTGCATAGGCCAACATCAAGGAACTTTTCCCCTATTATTTTTTTCTAGAAATTTTGAAGTTTCAGGTCTCACATTTAGGTCTTTAATCCATTTTAGGTTGATTTTTGTGTTTCGTATAATAGTCCAGTTTTATTCTTTTGTGTGTGGATATACAGTTCTGCCGACATCATTTATTAAAGAGACTATTCTTTCCTCATTGTGTCTTCTTGCTGGTGGCCTTGTTGAAAATTAGTTGACCCTATATGCTTGGGTTTATCTCTGAGACCTCTATACTGTTTTATTGGTCTATGTGTCTGGTTTTTGTGCCAGTATCATCCTGTTTTAAGTACTATACCTTTGTAATGTAATTTGAAATTACGAAGTTTGATGCCTCCAACTTTGTTTTTTTTTTTCCTCAAGGTTGTTTTGGCTATTTTCTCAAGATTGTTTTGGGTCTTTTGTGGATTTATACAAATTTTAGAATTGTTTTCTTCTATTTCTGTGAAAAACACCTTGGAATTTTGATAGGGATTGCATTAAATCTGCATATTGCTTTGGGGAGTATGGAAATTTTAACAACATTAATTCTTTCAATCCATGAACATGGGATATCTTGCCATTTATTTGTATCTTCTTCAATTTCTTTCATCAGTGTTTTATAGTTTTCAGTATACAGATCTTTTACTTCCTTGGTTAAATTTATTCCTAAGTATTTTATTCTTTTTGAATGAGATTGCTTTCTTGATTTCTTTTTCATATAGATTGCTATTGATGTAAAGAAGAATTTTTTTTTTAATGTTAGTAGATGTACATTTTTTTTAAATTGGCTGCTCCTTGAGTCTCAGCTGTGGCTTTCTCAGCCTTCAGAGGAAATGTACTAAGTCATAGGACTAACTAAAGGTAACACCAAGACTGGACCCCCTCCTTCTGTCTCCGGGTGCAGCCAGGGCTCTTTTCTCTATGCATTAGAATCCCAGCATTGTGGTGGCCAAATGATGCTGGAACTCCTTCCCTGCCCCAGTCCTCACATGTTGGTGGACTAGGGATCTGTAAAAAGCATCTATTCCTTATTTATCATGAAATATTTTTCGAACATCTAGTCCAGACTTAGCTATTTTAATATTGGTTTTTGTTTTTTTTTTTTTTTTTACCTTTACAATGTGGAAAATCATTCCTATCACATAGAGTTTTTTTTTTTTTCACATGGAGTTTTAAGGATAAAACAAGGTAATATATGCGGAAGTATCCTGTAAGTGTCAAAGAACCAATCTGTGACATTTAAATCATTATGATATAGTCAGAAACCCAATAGAATGGGGAGTATAAATAATAGACTTAAAAGTGGGGTGAATAATAAATTCACAGGGGTTCTGAGGAAGGAAGTGTAAGTGAAACCCAAACAGGAGAACAAAAATTGTTAATTTCCCTTCCCTTATTTTAAGGAATAGGTAAAGATCATGGAGATGGGGACTTGAGCCAAGCTTAGAAGGCTGAATGGGACTCAGAAAGGCAGAGAAGAGGAAAGGAGACATTCCTGGGCATGGAAGAGCCTGAGCACATGGAGACTACAATGAGCATGGTTGTAGTCTGGGGAAAGCCAGGAGCACAGCACTCTGATAACATGAGATCAGTGAGGAGAAACATGCTGGGCCCTAACTGTAGAAGGCTCTATGTATCAAGCTAAGGAATTTAGTCCTTACGTGACTGGTAACACAGAGCTCTTAAAGTCTGGGAGTATAAGAGTGACACTAGCCAAGTGATATTTAAGCAATCTGGCAGTGGAGCTTAAGATGGAATTGAAGGAGAAAGAAGTTAAATTTTAGGATCCTGTTTGCACATTCTAGGAGAAAGTAAGGCGACAAAGGCTCAGATTACCTTAGTTTATCAAGTTGGAATGGGAAGGGAAGCAAGAACAGACAGGACAAAGAAGGAATTGTAGGACTTAGAAATGGACTCAATTTGGTAGCCAGAGAGATCCACGGAGAATCAGAGGGATCTAAAATCAAAATGACTGAAGATTTTAAATCTGAGTGAGTGGGTGAATAGTGGTGTCATTTATAGAAACAAAGATGCAACTAGGTGACGCTGATTTTGGAGGGCAAGTAATAAAACCCCAAATTAGGCATTTGAGTTTTAGGGAACATCCAAGTGGAAGGGTCTCATAAGCATCAGGAGGTGAAATACTCAGGAGAAAGATTAACCCTGAAAATAGAGATTTGAGCACATTCACATGAAAGGTGACCGACGGTGTGGAAGTCTGAATACCTCCCGCCCTTCACCAAGTCTGCTAGCCTGGAATTCTTGCCTCCATGAAGGGTCCAACTGAGAAGAGCCAGCCTTTGAGGTGGGCGTTGAGACTTCCAGCCAAAGGCATTTGTGCGAACAAGCATTCTCCCAAGAGTTTGGCGGCAGGAAGGTGGGGGGAGGAAGGCCCAGAATCTTAGCTTGGGACAGGAGAGGAAAAACATCAGAATCAACTGGAGTAGGTGTTTTAAAAACAGCGCATTTGCCCTTAAGATGTTAATACACCCTCCTCTCTAATGAGGATCACTCCCACAGCAAGCTACTGTTTCT
>NW_012156229.1:49119-105308 GCF_000956105.1 Propithecus coquereli
GTACCTCTGAGACATCAAGGGCCAGGGCTTCTCCCCAGGGAGGCTCTGACCAGTCCCAGGGCAAATGGGTGTGTTGCTCACAGGCTGCCTCTCTGCATTTCCAGGAGAAAGAGGAGCTCCCAGAGGACCACTAGCTCCAATGCCATCCTTGACTTTGCTGCCTCGCTGCCCTGTCACATTGTTCCCAGCCCCTGTCACCCCCAGTTGTGCATGTTCCCTCTTCCAGGCACTGTGTAGACCTGGGCCCTGCAGGTCCCTGCTCCCTACTTTCAGCTGAGTCCCCATCACACTACTTGTCAATTCTTTCCTCTTTTGCATACTGATTCTCTCCAACACGACTCTCAGTCGCTATTTCAAATTTTCTCCTTTTTGAGCTCCAGGTCTTTTCTATTTGTGGGATCTTGGCCTTCCATATTTTTTTTTAAGAAAATCAAGACCAGGTTGTGTGTTGTGACCTTCTTCATTTTCTTTGCTCTTGACCTACATGTATATCTCCTCTCCATGTTTCAGAGGGCAAGAAGACTCTGATATGTTAATTATAAAAATGGCTCTAGTTTTTTCTGTATCTGTGCCTCTCACAAGGCAACTCTGTGGCTCCTCCAATCAAGGGGTAGAATGTCCTCCACCCCCTTGAATCTGGAATGGCTTCTGACTCGCCGAGAGCAGGCACACACAGCAGAACTGATGGTGTGCCAGTCCGAGCGTCAGCTTCAGGAACTCCTGTGGTCTTCTCTGCTCTTTCTCAGAGCCCCTCCATGTCATGAGGATGAGCCCAGGCAAGGCTGCTGGAAGATGAGGAACAACAGAGAGCAGAGCCCAAGTGCCCCAGCAGGGCCACCTCAGGCCAAACGTGCCCCCAGCCAACTCAGCCACTGACCACAGATGCACGAACATATCTAGATGACCTCAGTCAGGCCTGGTCCTGAAAATAGAACTGCTCAACCTACATGTAGACTCATGAAGATTGAAGGTAGCTGTAGAGGGTACTTTTATGTGCCAAGTTGGCAAGGCCACGGTTCCCAAGTATTTGATCAAACCTGCCTAGATGTTGCTGTGAAGATATTTTTGATTCACATTTAAATAAGCAGACTGAGTAAAGTAGATTCCCCTCCATAATGTGGGTGAGCCTCAACCACTCGGTTGAAGGCCTTAAGAAAAAGACTGACCTCTCCAAGGAAGAGAGAATTCTGCCAGCACACTCAATTATCAACATCAGCTCTTTCCTGGGTGTCCAGCCTATTGGCCTACCCTGCAGATTTTGGACTTGCCAGCCTTCACAACTGCATGAGCCAATTTCTTAAAGTAAATCAATCTCTCTCTCTCTCCCTCCCCCTCCCTCCCTCTCTCCTCCCTCCCTCTCCTCCCTCTCTCTCTCTCCTCTCTTCACACACACACACACACACACACACACACACCCCTCCTATTGGTTCTGTTTCTCTGGCGAACCCTGACTAACACAGTAGTGTTTTAAGTGATTAAGTTTTAGGGCTACTTGTTATGCAGCAGTAGCTAACTCTGATACAGAGACCCTTTTTCTTTCTGGGGCTAATCTTTCTGCAGTCAGATTTTTTCCCACCTCTGGAGGGACTTGGCTCCCTCACCTCTCTCCTCTCTGAAAGCCTTTCCCCCACTGTCTGCCTCTAGGGGAGGGGGTGCCACCCTCGCACAACTTCTCCACTCCTTCATTTCTTCTTTTTATTACGGGATGTGGTGAAGTAGTGGGGGTTTCTTCTGCCGGGTCCTCACTCAGATCTTTAGCAGGCTGAATGCTGTCCTGAAGATGTCTCTCAGAAAAGGCCCCCAAAGGCCATTGCCCAGGCTGCTCTCTCCCCAGAGTGCCTGCAAAGGTCTCTTTGAGAGTAGGGGCGTGAAGGCTCCTCTGTGACCGCTGACACTGTATGTGACCTTGAGTGGCCCGTGTGGCACTCTCGTACGTTCCTGTCCCTCTCGTCCCTCTTTCCCAGCTACGTCTCATTCTCTGACCACTCTGTTCCTTCTCTAACCGCAGACGTCTCCAATTTTCGATCACATACGTTCTCTTGCAATTTAATTTACTTTAGGCAAATGACTCACAAACACAGCCTCAAGCCCTGGCCTGGACTCCCATCCTATCATTTTGATGGTCTAATTAGGCACTGTCACTTGGCCATCCGGCTGTCCCCACAGACTCAGCACTTCTGAAGATGATCTTGTCTTCTCTGTTAAAACTACAGCCCCTTAATTATTTCTGCCACTTTCATTATTTTCCCTATCGGCCAAGCTTGAAATCTCTGATTTCTCTCTCCCCCAGGCCCTGTATCCCAACCTCGTGGAGGGAGACTTAGTCCTATTTTTCCCACCATCAGCATAGTCACCTGTCTCAATTGTGTGGTCACGATTTCTTGTCTAACTGTCACAGATGCCAGCCAGCGCCTCTCCCATGTCCCCGCTCTTCACCACCTGCGGCCACAGTATCCTCCTGGAATGTCTCTTTCGTCATGCCGGCACTCCAGATTTTCTGTGGTTTCCATTTTTCCTTCTCCTTCTGACTTCCCAGGACTCTATCTTAGCCATTTAGAGGGAGGCCAGTGGGATCCCCTCGCCTGGGGGTGCGGGAAGATGCGAGCGGCTCCAGCCTTCTCTAGTGGGCGAGGTCAGGACTGAAGCGTTCTTCCTGGTACACTATCCCCAAAGCACTACCCACGATGCGGGCCTCAGTGGTGTGAGCTACAGACCCCCGTCTCTCCCTGATGTCCTCCTCTGATCCTGAGGCTCTGACCCCCGGGGCTCCCACATATGTGCCCCTTTGTCTGGACTCTTTCTTAACTTCTGACTTTCTGTCCCCACACTCTCCCCGGACAGTGTCCCTGCAGCAGCCACTGCATGTCCTGTGGAGTGCATTGCCCACCTCAAGACTTCCCTCCTTTGCTGGGAGGCCAACTTCTCCACATGCTGCCTCTGCGGAGTGAGCTCCTTTCAAGAATCACCACCCCGTCCGAGGCACCAGCTGCCTCTCTCCTGCCCACCTTGACCCAGGCGGGATTTGTGATCTTTGAGTGTAAAGCAGACTTGGATGCCGTTTTGGAAGGGGCTTATTCACATTGCGGCAATCCCACAACTCCAAACTGAACAGTAGATTCTGGTGTTCTGAAAAGCTCATTGACCCCTTGCCCTAAGGCGTTTCCAAAGGCTTCTTTGCCTCTGTATCATGCCCCTCTTACCCCCCACTCCAGGGTTGGGCCTTGGACCTTGGCCTCTTCCTGCTCTGCTTATGTACAGCCAGACAGAAGGTGCTAGGGAAGGGCCCCACCCCCACCCCCTGGTTTATTCACATCCATCGGATGCTCAGCAGAACTGACAGCTTTTATGTAATCAGACACAGCGCCCTTCAGAAAACTGCTGTGGGACTGGCCCTTCTGCCCCTCCTCTCCATACAGCGGTTCCTTCCCGGGTTTCCCCGCTACCCCATTCCTGATCACTCTGGCCACTCTGGCTCTGAGAGTTGTCTGTTGCCTGGATTCCTTCCTCTGCCAATTGTGAGAACAATCTGGAAGTTCAAAATTGTGCACACCTGGGAGTGTGGCCTCCTGAGCGTTTCCCTGCCCTGGGCCTGCACGTGTCTGAGGCGAGCTTGCTGGGAGAGGGGAGCACATGTGCTCACCCAGAGTTCACCTGATGCATGGACTGCAGGCTGGGAGCAGCTCGACTCTGACACCAACACGCTGCGTCCTTGGCAACGGGCTCAGAACATGAGTTCTCACCTCTGTGTCCCTAGAAGTGATTTTCCCTGACAGACACAGTGACCAGGGCTCTTTGTGGGTCCTGGGAACTCAGCAGACTGCCTTCTTTCAGAGTGTTCCTATGACATAATCTGTGTGTTTGTCTTGGATTCAAAATAGTCATTTACTTGGATGAGGTCATTTAAAAAGTGGACATCATCGAGTTGAAGGCAAGCAGCAGTTTAACCGTTCACTGAGGATACGAGAATAATGCAGAGTGTGAGCCAGCGGGTCTGCAGTATTTTCCCTGCCTAAAGTCACCCCAGATCCTTGGACATTTCTGGACAGTTTAAATTTAGGAAGCTGGCGGTGGCCTTGCGAAGTGGAGGCTCAGCAAATTGGACGATAGAGCACACGCTAGAATTCTAACCACAAACTGCAGGCAGACTGCAGCCTCCCTCAGCCCGTGACTGGGAGCAAGTGAGGGGCTCCGAGTCTGTCCTCCCTCTTCTTAGCTCCCAGTGCTGGCAGAGACCCCAAACAGATCACAGGTCATACGCACAGCGCCAGTTTCCACACTGAGAGAAGGATGGGGGTCTCCTTCTCCCAGTCCTCAAGTGTGGCTTTCCATTTTGTGACTTGTTTTACCTTTCAGATCCCTTGACGCTTTTCATGAATCTAAGAAATTCATTTGTCTCAGATTGTCAGTGGGGTGGGGATGAGGCATGCCCTGGGATTTTCCCCTGTCTCTTCGAAGACAGCCCCTTAGACAATGAAGTGGTCAGTGTTCTCTGAAACCAGGGACCTTACCGTTCTGGTCGAGGTGATGAGATGAGCACAGCTGGATCATCCTCTATTTGAGATGTTCATTCAAAAAATTCAGCACCAGGCACTTGGACAGCAAGCTGAACGGGAAGTAGGCTGTGCGCTCGAGTCCAGATGTAAGTGCGGACACAGGTTTGCAAGGAGGTCTTCCCCATAGATGTGGTAACCGTGCCTGGCTTGGAGTTTGCAGGAAGATTCCGTAGGAGCAGTGAGCTTTAGTTTAATTTTTAAAGATGAAATGGGTTTTGCCAGCAGAGAAAGTGGTTCTACCAGAAGAAATAACGTGCAGAACTGGGGGGCACGTGGAGCAGCGGTAGCTTCCGATGAGAACTGAAGAGGAGGAGGCTGGAGAAGGCACGCAGAGCACGCACCTGGTGTGGGCAGGGAAAGGACTCTGTGGGAAGGAACGAAGTCAGATTTGTATTTGCAAAAGAAAATTGAGGAAAGGGTAGAGAGGATGGGTTGCGGGGTGCGGTGGGGCTGAGGTTGGAGAGCAAGATGGAGGCTGATGTAATCATCTAGGAAAGAGGGGCGAGGAGTGAAGGGGAAGGGTGGGAAAGACATCCGTGAGACCAAGCCGCGGGCGGTCAGGCTCCGTTTGAATGAGTGGGTGCCTGAGCAAGGCTTGGAGGGCAGACAGAACGTAGTGCCTTGCGGGGAGCGGTGCATCGTGGGAGGGGGAGTGGCTGGAAGTGAGGCTGGAGAGAGAGGTGGGCGCTGATCTTGGAGGGGTTCACATGCCCCCCTAAGCGCGGTGTTCGTTCTGCAGGCTCTCACATGCCACCGAAGGGTTTTAAGTAGGAGAAAATGTGAGTCGATTTATGATTCTGAGTTATCACCGAGTCTGTGAGTGATGGTGGGCGGGACGGCCTAGGAAGGGGTGTTGTTCGAAGAAGAGGGTCAGAAACTGAACCTTGTGAAAGAGCCTCATCTAAGGTGTATGGGGAGGCGCAGGAGAGAGATGCAATGAGGACACTATTGAAATTCTGAAGTGGGTGGTTCTGAGAAGGAGACAGGAACACGGCTGCAGTAGGCAGCCAAGACCTTATGAGTAGACAGGACTTGGAGCGGGGGCAGGGCTGGGGAAAGGAATTCAACTCAGGGACCCAGTCTCTTTCTCCATGAAGGAGGGTACATGAGACCTCAGAGTCAGCCATCCGGGCAGGTTGCCTTGACAGCGAGGTGGTGGGAGGCTCAGCTACAGTGATGCCATGTGCCGCATTGGCTGGGGGAGAAGTTTGAGTCTTGCCCCACGAACTCGTGTGGCTCTTTGCAGAGGCCCCAACCAGCTCTCAGGTCCAACACCGACAGATTAGCCGGCTTGATTTCTTTTCCTGGGAAGACTTCGGAATATAGCAGAGAAAGACCAATGGTGAGACCACGGAAATTCTAGCTCCCATTAAGCAGAGAGGCAACTGAGACACGGGGCAGAGTTGGGGACTACAGGGAAGGCTGGGCTCCTTGTCTCCAGGCTGGGGCTGCTCCTGGGTGGAGTGTGCTCTGGCCTCATTTGCCCCTGTTGTCCTTGTGACCTAACTCCCAGTTGGCTGGTGGGTCACTGCAGTTCCCTGGCTTCACTGCACAACAGACAATGATGTCATGGGCCCTGCTTATTTTCAATGGCTCCTTAAAATTCTGGTCCCATCCCAGCACTTACACAGCTATTTCTGCAGAGTGCTTAATCAGTAGGTCCAAAATGTGAGCTGGGGCCATGCACAAAGGAGCAATCCTGCCTGCCGGCTTGTTCACGGAGTGCCATGCCAGCCCACCCTGCTTCTGGCCTCCCTTCACCAAGAACCCGCTATGTGGGTGCAAAAACTGTGCCCCCTTTTCCTTGTCTGTCTTTCAAGAAATTAGAGCCAGGGCAGGGAATGAGGAAGCATGGCTGTTAGAAACACTGACTCTCTGGCCCACCAGGCTCTGTCCCTCAGGTCGTCACAGCCTGCAATGCTGACAGAGGGTGGTTTTGTGCCTAGGTATGACTTTTAGCTGAAAAAAAAGTATGCATGCACACACACACACACACACACACACACACAGAGTCCATATTACATATTTTTCTTTTTTTAACCTAAAGTGAATAGAACTGGAAAGAAAATGAAGTTGGTTTATCACACGAGCTAGTTGTCACCTTAGAACGCAGGTGCCTTGGTCTTTGGAGACAGAAAGATCAAGGTTCATACCCCAGCTTTACCGACAACCAGCTGTGGGACATGGGGGGAGGCGCGGCATCTTGCCAAGCTAATATCTGCGGAGTGGAAAGCTCTGTTATAGGCCCTCTGCACAAGACGTGCATTTAATCCCCACGGTCAGGTAGATGCGACATCACTGGCTTCGCTGGGCATTGCTGAGAGCACCAACTCCGCACCTGCAAACCCATGGCAAGCACCAGCTAGGGTGGGAGGCGAGACAGGCGAACTCGGACGGGGGATCGATGGCGAGCTGCAGGCGCGCACAGCCAGGGCTTGGGTGGGGCATCAGCTCTAAGACCCCGGGAACGGGGCAGGAGGAGGAAGGCTGTGCTCGAAGAGCCCGCGAGGAGGCCCGAGAGATATATTCTGCCTCCTTCATCATCCTTTCCAGCTTCACACCCTGCGGGCGGGGCGATGGCGGGGACAGACCCACAGTCAGTGTGCACACGCGCTTTGCCTCTTCAGCACGGAGCAGTGGCTGAGGGCAGGGACTCCAGGCCAGCCTGCCTGGGGTTGCATCGCGGCCCCGCTACTTACTTGCCGGTAAGTCTGGGCAAGTTTCCTAACTCTTTGTGCTTTGGTTTCCTCATGAGTGAAATGCGTATGGTATATTAATAATCCAGCCTCATAGGCCAGTTGTGCGGATTCCAAGAAATAAAACACACACAGCTGTCAGCGCAGAGCTGGGCCCACAGGGAACATGGTGTCGGTGTTTGTCAGATAAACCTAAACCCAAGGGCGTGTGGCGTTATTTATTCGGACCCTTTTTCGTCTGAACCAGTGAAGCTGCCCAGGCCCAGTTTAGTTTGTGTGTGGGATGCAGCTTCATTTAAAGATGCAGGTGTTTTCCTCAATAACGTGCAGTTTTCTTGGGGGCCAATTGCAGACTGGAAACCACTAAAGAGGAGTAAGAATGCCCTTCAGCATCGAAGGCAGTTCCCTGACGACATACTCACGGGCTTTGCAACTCTGCGAGCCCATCCTTGTTTTCATTTCCCTGGAAAGGAAGTTCAGCAGGTCCACTTACACTGACGAGTGAAGAAATCTCGGGGTTAACCTCCAAACCAGATCCTCTGAGCCACGTCCTCTCTTCAAGAAGACTTCAAATGGAGACTTTCTTCTTCTGCTTATTGTTTTGGTATTTTCTTTTGCTGGCAGTTGTATAAAGACATTCATTTCCGTTTGAAAACACTTCCAGAAAAACATACCCTACATTTCCTTCTCAACCTGCTTTCTTATCAGGGCCACAGAGCTGGACTTTCCTGAGCGTGTGGTCTGCTGACATCCTTGTAGTGCACCTGCCTGTTTACCTCACTTCCTCTCCTCCTAGGAATGAAAAGAAAGAAGCATATGACAATCCTGGGCATTTGTGCATCTTGATTCCTGTCTGCCGTCCCCGCTGCCCAGGGAGCTGATTCCTCATCAGGTTTATTTCTCATAAATTAATCATTGAGCACTTGTTGAGCATCTATAATGTACCAGGTATTGTGCTAAAAGATGCAGTACAGAGAGGAATATGACAGTTCCTACGATCTCCTGGGGAGACAGACAAGGGAACAGGTACGGAAGAGCATGACAGGTCCTGTGGTGGGTGCCAGGGGAACCCGTGTGTAGGGAGGGAACACCTGAATGAGACCAAGGGGTTAAGGAAGACTTCCTGGGGGAGCTGATGCTTCAGCTAACTTTTAAGGGATGAGCAGCAGTTTGACAGCTGAGGAAAGAGGTACTGAGATAGGAAAGCTTGGAATGACAAGGGTTTAGCACGGCTGGAGCCAAGAGCATGTAGTGGGAGGAAGAGGGGCCAAGGCTGGAGAGATGGGCCACGACCAGATCGCAAAGGCGAGGCAGGGGGAACCAAGGTCTTCTTGTGCCAAGATAAGGAATGTGAATTTTTCTTTTCTTCTTACAGCCCTTTGGAAGGCATTGGAAGACTGAAAGCAAAACATGAAGATGCTCTATAATTACCTGGGAGTTTAAAGTGTTGTCATGGTTGTCCAAATGCTTGGGAGTTAGTTTTGGTGGCACTAGTGACATTGCTCCTCCCAAGAGGATCCTCAGATTCCCACACTAATAGATCCTGGCCCAGCTACTGTGGCCGCTCTACAGGTACCTGAACCACATATGAATTTGCAGTAGAGATACATCCTTGGCCCTCACTCTGGGTACTTCAGTATGCAATGAAGACAAGCAGACTACCTGTCCTGGGACACACACAAGGTATCCTCATCACCATCACCATCACCAAAGTCATCATGACAAGTAGCTAACACTAATAGAGCACTAATGTATGCCAGGTACTGTTCTGAGTGCATTACACGTAATCCTCTTATTTAGTCTTCGCCAGATCCAGCAGGTAACTTACTGCTCCCAGTTGCGGTGAGGTAACAGAAAAACTCACTCATTTGCACACATACGATTGCTTGCTCACCCGTGTTCCTGGTCTTCCGCGTTCGTGCGGGTCCCAGTCTGCAACGATAGTACCCCACGTAGCAGCGTCATCTACATTCCAGTCCTCACCACCTGAGACAGAGAAGGGGACAGTAGAAGCCAAACCAAAAGAAGTAAAAAGAGGTATTTCAGGTTATTAAATGTCCTTCTTGGTTATTAGAAGAAAGTCCACTGGAGGAGACAATACTGACTCTGCCTACCATTCACTGAGAGCCTACTCTCTGCCAGGCACAGCCTCCTGACCGGCGTTATTTCCAGTGTTCATAATAACCCTGCATGTCCCCATTTCAGATAAAGACTCTGTGAGACCATGGTGGTGGGGACGGGGGTCAAATGCTGCTCAGTCTAAAACCATCCAAACCTTTACTCAGCGCTTGGTGCGTCCACCCTAAGAGAGCTGCGTGGGGAAGCATCTTCAGAGTGGCTTCACTGGGGGTGGCTTCCCCGCTTGCTCATGGCACACCCTTCCCCGAGTGCCTGGGACGGCTCATCCTCGAGTTTAGAGATGAGCTCTTCATTTGTGCATCGACCGTCTGCTCTCAGAGAGACATGTCTGTCCAAGGAGTGGCTTTGCAGATGGTGGACGCAGCAGCCCAGGGCTCTGGGCCCTGTGGGGTGGGTGTGCTGAGGCCACTCCCGGCCCGCTGCCCTCTCGATTGCCTTCTCTAGAGCACTGAGGCTCTCATCTTCCCTTCCTCTGCTGTTCACAGTCGGGTACTTTCTTTTCTTGTCTCAGAAAATAATCTCAGCACCCTTCTCTGCTCCTCCTCCGTCCATTCCCCTCGACACACATGCCGGAATGCTCACAATTATCAGCTTTGTACTGCTTATGGTGGAGATGATACTGCTGCTATCCACGGATGTGACGCCCGAGGGGAACCTCTGGTCCCAAGGTTAGGTCATGGCAGAGCCGGACGCAGGCTCAGTGGTCCATGCCGTTGATGTGAGGGAGTGAAAACTAGGAGTTAGAAGCGGGAGGACAAAGGAATTCTCACTGCTTCCACATTCCATGTTCTTCTGGATGACCTGTCTTCTTCTCCCCTTCATTACCCCTTTGTTTCCTTCCAAGGACTTATTACATTTTCTCTGTAAACTCTGCTCCTGGGAATGTACAAACTGGCCCTTTTTTCCTCTATCTTTTTTTGTTTTTTTGAGGCAGAGTCTCACTCTATTGCCCCAGCTAGAGTGCTGTGGCATTGTCACAGCTCACTGCAACCTCCAACTCCTGGGCTCAAGCGATCCTCCCACCTTGGCCTCCCAGAGTGCTGGCATTCAGGCGTGAGCGCCGTGCCCAGCTTCTCCTATGTCTTATCTGAGGTGCAGCGATTGAAAGGCACGAAATATTTTCAGTGGCTTAGCCACGTTATATGCTCTAGCTCAGCACCCAGCCTCCGGGTAAGATGTAAAACTAAGTCCTAACTGTAGTTCTGGGATCTCGGCCACATCTAGTTTCAATAACAAATGGGCACTTTGAACACTGGAACAGCATCACTAGTGCTTCCTATGTCCCGGGAACTGGCTAAGAGTTGGAGATACACTTGCCTCCCTGGAGGAATTTAAAGACAGACACACAAACAGATCATTTTCATAAAATGTGGCCAGGACCTCTTCTTGGACATACTGAGTCAGATGGTCGTGGGGTGGGGCGGGCTGCTGTGGAGGGTAGCTGTGGACTCTGAATTTTTAACAGTCACGCTGGGTGATTTTTATGCTCACTGCAGTTTGAGAAGCACTGCTTAATGGCTAGGAAGGAACTGTCACTCAATTCTAATGAATTTTCATGGAAGAATTACAAATATGTTCTTCATTTGAGATGATGTATGCTTAAATTCCAAAATAATCACCAAATAGAAAAGTAGTGCTAATTATCGCGTAGTGTTCACTGTGTTCCAGGTTTGAATGACACACTTTACTTTCCATCTCAGTTCATCCTATCAACAATTGCATGACATGTATGTAACTATCCCATTTTGCAGATGATGGTTGATGAGGTTAAGTAATTTACTAGGAAATGTTCCAGACTCAAGCCCTGCTGTAACCCCCACCAAGGCGCGTGTCTTCCTGGAGTCCCCGTGCTGTAGCTCTGGGACACCACCACGTCTCTGTCCTGCTCCAAGACCCTTGGGAGGACGAGCCGCTGCCCGTGTGGTGCAGAAACAGCAGCAACGGGCGAGTCTGCCAAGGGCTTGGCATGCGGCAGCCGCCGGCTGGGATGTCAACACCCCAGCAGCCGTGGAGAGGGGTCTGGTGACCCTCAGCTTCTCAGCTGCAACCCTGTTTGTTGTCTTCCCTGTTTCTCTATTTACATTCCGCCCTGTAATTAAGCACTCAGCTTCCTCTCCGTGATTATTCACAGTCTCAACTGGCAAAAGTCACTTGATCTTTGGCTTTACGCCTTTTAGTCAGATTGTCACCCACTGCACGTGTAATCACCAGGAGCTCCAGTGCCCACCTGGCACCTGGCACACTCTGGTTGGAGCCAGGCCAGGCGATGTGCCTCCCTCCCAGCTGCCCTGCCTGGCCTGGCTGGGGTGGCCGGTCCTTGAAGTTTCTTCCCAGGGAGTAGGCTCGGTAGATTGTGTCCAGAACTGCTCGTGGCCACTGGGTTGGGAAGGGCGGGTGGCTGCCTTGTGTTCACCTCTGGCGGGGAGTGCATGGTTAAACCCTGAGCGTGGACTGAAGTCCGCTTGGGGAGAGACCTGCAGGTGGGGCTCTCGACTGGCACGTCCTTGCAGAACTTAGTCTGTCGCCCGAGACGTTTTAAATGGCGCTGGACGAAGCACTGGAGAACATGTGGTGTGCGTGAGGCGCCGCAGCCCCTGGGAGCAGACTTCATCAGAGCCCTCCGCCCTTGGCATTTGCGTGGCCGCTGAACAAACAGCGGCCACTCTCAGCCGGAGTTTCTCACCCGCTTACTAAATAACTGCAAGGTGGCGGGGTTTTAATGTATCTGCTAAAGGTTTATGGTGTGAAAATTTCGTGGCAGCAAAAGTCATTCTTCCTTCTCTGTTCTATCTCTTTTCTCTCTCCTCTCCCTTGTCTCTGCATTTCCTCCTGCTCTCGTCAATGTGAGCGTCTTTATCTCTGAGTTTTCCCTCCCTTCCTACCGCTTTCAAATCAGGCTTTGACAATCCTTCCTCATGCGATCTGGGCAGGAGCTCGATTTGATTTCCCACGAAGGACTGCTGCAGGGTAAGAGAAACAGCCGAGGTAGCTGGGACTCAGCGCCACACGATTCGCTGCCTGGCCTCCCGTAAGCTCCTTGAGGGCACAATTTGTTCCTTAGTTTTCATTCTATCTTTTCTCCTCTACCCTGCCATTGGCATTTCATACATGTGCATTCAATTCATAAAAGGGTGGACTCAGAAGCAAACCGGAGCTCAGGTTTGTATTCGGAATGAGAATTTGTCGTCTCTAAGAGAAGTGATCAGACTGAGCCTCCAGGGAATCCACGGGGCTGGGTTCTCGTCACGTCGGAAGCTCGCGGGCTGGGGAGTGAAGACGGTAATGAGAACACGATACTTTCCCTGTCCTGTGTGGGGCTCCTCTCTGTGGCTCACACGGACGAATTCTACAGCCTGGTGACATCTCTGCTGGGCTCTCAGATCCACCTTCAGCAAACCCCTCTCCCCACACCTGTTTGATCCATCTCGGAGGGCAGAGACAGGAGGAAATGAAAGTGGGCGAGGGCAAGGTGAAGGCTGGCGCGGGGTGGTATGAAAGAGTCAGAGTGTCTCTATGAAGAGGACGTAGTGCGCGAGATCAGAGGGGAAAGCCCAGAACTCCATGCATTCAGTTAATGTTTATTGAGCATGTACTATTTGCCAGGCATAGTAATCAGTGCTGGGGCTACAACGGAGGCAAACACAGTCATGGTGTTGGCTGTCTGACTGCATCTCCTAATTGAGAGCCGTGCGGCTCAGCCTTTAATGTGCGCACACATCACCTGGGGTCTTGTTACAGTGTGGATTCTGCTTCTGCATCTCCAGCAAGCTCCTGGGTGGTGCTGGGGCTGTCGGCCTGTGGGCTGCATGTCGAATAACAAGGGTCAAGAGGAGAAGTGAGCTGCACAGGGGCTGCACACCAGGAGGGACGGGCCAAACCCAAAAGGGGTCAGTAGCCAAACTGGATGGAAGAACAGCATAGAATAAAAGGAGGGGTAGGCATTTGAGGAATCAAGGAAGTGCTAGATGGAAATGGAGGGAAAAGAGAGAAAGTGACAGAGACAGGAAAACAGAGACAGAGATTGGTGGCAGGAGCAGGCGGGGTGGGGTGGGTGGAGTGCGCAAGTTCTGGAGATGCAGGCTCGAGCCTGAAGTTGCTCTCGCTCCGGAAGCGGGCTCACCATTGGCTGGAGTCGGTGCGGCATGGTGGGGCCCTCTGAATGTTGGAAGACGAAGGACAGGGACACAGGAGCAATCCAAGAATGCCTGGCTAGTGTGCCTGAGAGTGGAAGAGGGACAGCGTGGATTAGTGAAAAGTACCCACTGCAGAGTGGGATGATGTGTTCTGTTTTCAAGGACATCCTGTAACTCAAACGAAGTGAACCAAGGTCCCATTTACGGGACCTCCTTAAATGAAGAGATGAAACGGGTTTGCAGTCAGCCTGATCACGTACGGGTGCTATGTAAATGGACCTGTCAAGATCGCTAGGGGTACTCGAAAGCAGGTGTCCTTTACATAACTGGAATATTCTCTCTGCGGTTCAGCATCACGCGTTAGCGAGCCAGGCCGTCCTGAGTGCCATCTCCCTCGCCACCGTCGCTGGCAGAGCAGGGGCGGCTGAGCCAATGGCTGTTCCCCAGAATAAGTGGACCCAACATCGGTTTTGTATGAATCTCGCCTCCAGAGCCTTCCCTTCCGCTTCTCTCTCGTCATCCTGGGACCCCCTGCCCCGCCTCAGCCTATAATAAATAACACGGTGATGAGATGCAGGATCGGATCCCTGGCTCCCGTAAGGTCTATGCAACCGCGTGCGGGGGCCGTGGCTCGGAGGCTCTGCCACCCGAACTCTGCCGCCTGGAGAAAGCACATCGCTGAGACGGGGAGAGGAGAGATTCCATCTGTTTGTGTCTGTGCCTGACCCATCTGCCTTCCTGAAGCCCTCTTTCCTCTTTCTGTCTCAGGCCTCGCAGGTGGATTTTCTCTGGCTCTCTTGGTGTCATCAGCATATGACAGAGTCACTAGAGAAAGAACAGCAGGCAGGAGGAAAGGGCAGGCATTACTGTGCAGGCAGTGAGGCACACGGCCGCTCCTGGGCTCTTGAGCGGTCCCCAAGGAGGAGAAGGCAAGTGGTCCAGCTTCTCTCCATTTCCTAAAAGACAGCTGGAGCGTGACGGGGACGGGTTAGACGTGAAGTCTGCCAGAGCATGGACTTCTGGGCACCTTAACAGACCGTAAGACCTCACAGGGGTCTTGAAAGACAGGAAGGGCTTCCATTTCTCTTGGGATGTTGGAGTGTGAGCCCTTGGAGAGCACTTGAGGTGACGTCCCTCCTCCTGATGCGGGATTTCTACAATGCCACCTGGGGTGACCAGGCATCCTTCCAGTTGCAGGACTGACGGGTCCCAGCTCCCTGTGTCACAGGTTTGCTCAGTGCCTTGGCCTCCCGGGTGTGGGCAAGCATTTCCTACAGGGCCCACAGTGGTAGGGTACCTGGTTCCGGGCACAGTCCTGATGTGTCTTCCGCTCCAGCTGCTGAGGTGGGGCCACAAGTTCCAGGGGTGGGTTCTCTGTGTTCAGGTGCCAGATAGCCACTGAGGATGATGCTGTTTAGTCACTGCTCTTGACTCCAATCCTTCTCTTAAGGGACCCAGGATAGGCGTCAACCAGCAGGTGTGGGATCCCATACGCCCACGCACCAGGCTTGGGTTAGGAATTACGAGGCCCACTGAGGAGCACGAGGTCTCATTCCTATGTGAGCACCTCAAAGAATATTCAGCCTACCTGAAAAGACCAGACACACCCCAAAGAGACAAAATGCAACTGCCAAAGATCCTAAGCCCCACAGTGGGCAAGGTGCTGTCAGCAAACAAGCACCCGAGTCAGAGCTGGCTCTGGCAGAGGGCGTGGAGATGACCCTTGGAATGATCACGCTTCACTCGTGCAAACCAGCTGTTGATTTGGGGCTTCCGTCCTCCTGAAATGTGGCTGAAATTACTTTGAATAAGCCTCTAATTCCACAGAGTATGAAAGTTCAAAGCTTTCCCCAAGAATGTTGTTGTACTAATCTCTGAAACAGTTGATGGCTAGACTTCTGGCAAGATGAAGTCTACATCGTCCCGGCTTCCTTTGCTTCTTGGACTCCAGCTTTCTTGAATGCTATCTCTGTCTCTGCTGCATGCTGACCTCACTGTGGCACTCAGATCTCTTTAAAGCCTCTCCCCAGCCAAAAACAATATTATTCTCACTAAGTGCAGTGCTTTTAGTAGATTGCACTAGAGCAGATGCTGGGCAAGCCACCGTCAGCTTCACAGACTTCTGCCATCTGGTGGGCTCTCTCCTTCTCCCTCCCTCCCCAACGCTGCTTCTCACTCCCAGCCTCTGAGGGCTCTGATCCCCGTGAATATTTGGCAGGGCAGCCCCCTTCCTCAGCAGTCTGGAGCCGTTTGGTTTCCAGGACATGGGAGAAAGGCCTCATTCTTATCATAAGCTCTTGTCGAAGTATACTCTCAACCAAGACTGCTGTTTTCGGAAGAGAAATTTGGCTACCAGCTATTATGTGGTAATATAAGCGTCACCGCTTTGCTGTCTCATAGCTGGATAGGCTTTTGGGGCCATCCTCGTTTCATAAATAAGGAAACTAACGCTCGGGCAGTTAAGAGGTCACCAGACTGTGTGGTATAGTGGAGAATCACAAGTTTGGGGTTAGGCAGAATTAGTTTGAATGCCACCTCTGCAATTTACTAATTGTATGACCTGAGGTAAATTACTTAATCTTTCCGAGCCTCAATTTCCTTGCAGTTCCTATCTAGCCATGGAATTGGGAAGAATAACTAAGGTAATACGTGTGGGAATGTCCAGTACAGAGGCTGGCATAGAAAATGAGCTTGGTTCCTGGTGTATTAGGCCCAGGACCACAGACTGGTAGTGGCCGTACATGTCTCCTGATGGGCCGACCACTGTCTCGGTCAGGGTCGACCAGGGAAAGAACCAGTGGGAGATAGGCATTGAGCAATTTATTGCAAGGAATTGCCTCACGCCATTGTGGGAACTGGCTAGCAAGTCTGAAACCTTGGAATTCATGGGTGTGGGCTGGCTGCTGTCCACAGGTAAATTTTTTCTTTTTTAGGAAGCCCCAGCTCTGCTCTTGAGGACTTTCAGCAGATGGGTTCAGGCCCACTCAGATTCTCTGGGATAATCTTCCTTACTCACAGTGAACCGGTTATGGACTTCAGTCACATCTACAATGTACCTTCATAGCCACATCTAGATTAGTGTTTGATGGAGTAACTTAGCTGCAGTCTAGCCAAGTTGACACACAAAACTGACCATCAGACCCACCAAACTGAGAGCTCCCTGAAGGCAGAGGCTGTGATTCCATCTCTGCGTTCACGGGGTCTGGCGTCAAGCTGCCACGGGAGGGTATTAAGTCACATTCATCACATGAAAATGTTTATCAGTGGAGGTCAGATCCTAGAGTCCCTTGATAGTCCTTCTTAGTAGGTTGAATTTGAAAGGCGTTAGGGACTCAGGTAGGATCCTGAGCAGGGAGTGGGAAGGATGCCGTTGCCGTTTTCCCTGTTGGAGTCCTACGCCAGCAGACAGCTTCATCTGAGAAAGGCAGGAATGAAGTCTGATCCCTCATCCCAGTGGGTGGATTGCTCCTGTTTGGGGAGACATTTCTCTCGAATTCTCTCTAAAGGGTAGAGACACCCTGGGGAATGTGTACCAGACAGGCTGCTAAATTTAGTCCTCTGCCTTTTACAAAAGCAAAGCCAAACCATGACATTTTACTGTAAAATTATGCCCAGGCTCTTAAGGAGAGTGAGCCCCCAGTGTGGCTGGGGCAGAGGGGACCCTCTCAAACATGACCCTCGGGGACTCCTTTCTTGTGGCTACTACTCCAGGGGAGGAGGAGATGATGGGGTCATTCGCAGTGGTGTCCGGATTGTGAGTTGGGCAAAGCAGCAGTGGGCACATAGGCCGTCACACAGAGCTGGAGACGGAGCAGATGCCGCTCCCTGGAGTCCCTGCCCTCCTGTCTCCTCTCCCAGTGAAATTAGCCATGCCACAGTAGGCGGAAGCAAGGGCTTTTCACGTAGTGACCAGAAAACAAAGAACAAGACATCTAATTTATGGCTACTCATCTAACCTCCCTCCCACCCGCTTTGCGCCCAGACCCTACAGCCGTGGACCCTCAGTGAAACCCATCGGAGAGCTCCCCGCCGCCGCACTGAAGATCCAGGTCTGCTGCCGGGAGAACCGAGCCCTGTGTGCGCCTGGTGATCTTTCAGAGTGAGCTCGCCTCGGTCACCTGACCAAGGATGGAGCCAAATTAAAGCGCCAACAGCGATTTTGAACATAGATAAAAATATTTCTTTCTTCTCTCTATGACCTGGTGAGTGACTGCCTCATCTCCCCTGCCCCCACCAAAAAAATACCATTTTTGCCTCTGGAAGGACTTAATATTACTTTCAAACACATCATTATTATAATTCTTCATGAGATTTTGGGGGTTTTCTGTCACTTCAGGAATTCCTCAAGGTTGTTTGAAGGCTCGCTGTTGGGCCCAGAGACCCACAGGATGGGGCCTCGCACCCCAACCTACAACCACACAGGACCCAGGACCACCAGGCCTCTGGGAGGCAGGCCAGTTCATCCTGCGGTCCTGGGCTGCCCCAGACTAAGAGAGTTCAGTTCCAATTAGCTGCACCAACATGGACTAACCCCTCCCAGGCCACTCCCTGTGTTGGGAAAGCTGAGTTAACCGTGGCTCGCTTCCCTCGAGGAACACTGCCAGGTTGGGGAGATGGAGCCACACTAGACGCAGGCCTGTCAGGCAGCGGCGAAGGTGTGCCCAGGGTGCATACCAGACCCACCATGGCCAGGACAGGCTTCTTAGAGGCGGAAACACCCAGCCTGAGTCTTGAAGGATAAGTAAGAGTTCCTAGTTAAAGAAGAGGATGAAGGGAGAAGGAGAGAAGGGCTTCGAAGCAGAGGGAAGAGAATATAGAAAGTCCCAGAGATAGAAGCAGCCCGGAGGGCAGACAACAGAGACTTGGCTAGCGTTGCTGGGAGAGGAGGAGCGGCGTGGTCAGACTCGGTCCCACGGGTGCCTCTATTGCCGTGCGGAGGAGGGTTTGGAAGGAAGCAGGACCGGAGGCAGTTAGGGGACTCAAACCCCTGCATAGGTGAACGCGGATGCATCCTTGACCTAGGAGAGGAGACGACAGATTAAAGAGATGTTTGAGAGAAACCGTCGTGCCTTCAAGATCGGATGCCGTGTCCTTACCAGTGTGGAAGAGCATATGTTTAGAAATTCTTTCTCCTGTCTAAGCCACCGCAGGTCAGTGCAACGCGAACCTGTTCCCTAGGTCAGCCCTGGCTTCTTCCCTCGGGTGCTGCCTCTTCGCAGTGTCAGGGAGGTCTAGAGCTAAGACCCCCAACTGATGCTGTTGCTGACTCACTGTCACTCAAACGGAACGTGCTAAGCGTAGTTGGGGTGGGAAACCCTGGTTTGGGGCCTCGTGGAGCCCTGGCCTCCTCTCCCAGGTCTCTTGGCTTCCCAGCAGGGACCTGCGCCATCTCGATGAGCACACCCACCGGCTCCCCCGCGGTGGGGAGGGAGCCGCACTCAGGCAGATGAAGAATGCTGCTAAATCGGGGTGTAGAAGCCCTGGTTAGCATGTGTCTGCCAAAGTCCCTACGTGGGATGCAGGCCAAACTCTTATCCTTGATGGGCATCTGTTTGCTCATCTGTCAGCGGAGCTAATAATACTTTCACTGCACGATTCTTACTGGAATCTGCGGGATCTGAGAATGTGTCTGCAAAGGCTCTGTGCGTAAGTGGGGCGAGTCACGTGGCATGGGCTTCTGGGGCAGCGGCAGGGTTCGACCGCTTTCAGTCCCATCCCTTGCACATGCCCTCCCGTCCTTCTCGTGCTTGGGAGGCTCTGGAGTGGAGGGTGGGGGTGCACAAGTGAAGCACCCGAACCTTCCCAGGGGCCCTTCATCTCTGGATGAGGGAAAGGACGAGGAGCCTGCTCGCCCTTCTCTGCCCAGCCCCAGCCCCAGAACTAAATGGAAGCATTCTGAGCATGCGCACTCTCCCCCCCCAGTTCTGAGCATGCGCACTCTCCCCTCCACCTTCTGAGCATGCGCACTCTCCCCTCTACCTTCTGAGCATGCGCACTCTCCCCTCCACCTTCTGAGCATGCGGCATCTTCCCTCCGCCCCACAGCCGGGGGCCACCTGGAAGGTGCCTCTTCCTAACCTCCACGACAAGGCGGAGGGCTGCCGGTCCTATTATGTGTTAATCGAAGCCCCGGGCAAGTAGCTGCTCTTCCTCCCCAAGAGGCAAACAACAGGATATAAAAGTAAAGCTTTATGGAGGGGCCGAGCTCTAAGGAGGCAACCCCAAGGTACTTAACGCAGTTTCTCACAGCCAAAACAGGGAGGAAATGGGGCTTCTGAGAATTCCCTGAGAAATCTAAAGCTCCTTTTAAACAGCAAGGAGACATTTGAACAGAGGGGAGGGGACTTCTCAGATGTTAAGTTCCCTTCGAGGACACGGAGCCTCATTTCTGCAGCACGCACCTGCACCCCGCGCCCGGGATTGCACGCTGTTTATTTCCTTGTTCTAGAAAAGCTGTGAGAGTCGATTTAGGCTTCTCGTTGTGCTTCCACACGCCCTTGCTCCCCAGGGAGCCCCTGGGTAGGCGGGGCACATATTATGGGTCTGTCCCCCTTTTAAAGGTGAGGAAACTGACTCAGAAAAATGGCAAACTCTGCGCAGAGGATTGGAACGGGGACCCAGAGACGTGGGTTCCTGTCGTCGAGGTGGGTGATCGCGCCAAGTCTCAGATCCCTCGTCTGTGAAATGAGCTGCCAGTTGGATGAGATCGGTGGCTTTTGAAGTGGCCTTCCTGGAACTCGGGTGCCTCTGGGCCCACCAAGAGGGCAGAGCAGGAACCGGGCAGCCAGGGCTCTAGAATTTCTACGCCTGCTTCAAACAGAGCTCTCTGCCTTCATCCGTCATAGATTAGGATTCCACACGGAATTTCATTTGAAGACAGGGTTTTTCAGTTTGGAAAGCTTGAAAACCTCTGGACGATGCATTACAGTCTCTAAGGTAGCTTCCACTCCACCCTCTGACTCTCCTGAGCGAGGTCTCCTCAGCCAGAATCTGATGACCTCGCTCCCACTTCTCCCAGACGGGTGGTGACCAGTTTCTGTGGACAGCTGCTCCTCCGTGGGTGGCGGTCGGCCGCAGACCCGCTGCCTTCGTTTTGATCAGAGCATCTCCCCAGCAGAGGTGGAGTGTGGGCTGGGATTCTGCACGGTCTCTCGTGCCTGTCACGGATAAGGGCAGGATGGCTCCCCACTCGCTCTCCAAAGCGTGTTCCTTGGCTGGACACTGCAGCCCATTGACCCCTGACCTCTGGAAAGGAGTGGACAAGGAGTAGCCTGTGGGGACTGAGGGGAGCACCTCTAGGATGCTGTCTTTAAGCGCCAAGATTAATAAATTGCCACTAACCAGTGGGTGGGGTGCCATTTGCTAGTCGTCCTCTATTAATAGTAAAGGGAGGCGGGTGATTGCCGTCGGTAGCCAGGATACCTGCTCAGCCCATTGTTCACGGGTTTTGGAAACTTGACATTTTTTGCCACTTGCTTTCCTCTCATTTGAAAACAAAGGGAGTTATGTTAAAGGTGAAATCTCTCGAATTTCTTCAGTCACTGGTGAGAGCAGGTGGCGAGGGTATTACGTGATTTCCAAGGGATAGCGCTTCACGTCCAGCCCGGCCATTCTCAGACTGTCCTTCCACTGCGAAGAGAGGGGTGGTGTGTTCAGATGCGGGGGTAACTGCATCCCACGGTGGAAAGAGGAAGCAGTGAGCGGGTGTGGGAAGCAGAAGTGAAGGCATCAGCCTGGGCTTTGCTTGAGACACTGGACGCTGGAGCGCCCACTAGAGGCCACCAGCATCACTGAATGAAAATGACCTCCAGGGGCTCTCGTCTTCTGTTGCATCTTTCGTGTCTTGTGTTCAAGACTCGAGGTCCAGATGGAAAATAAGTGTCTGGCTGAGCTTAAGTCACTTGTCTTCCCCTGGCTGTACACACTGTAGAGGAAATTTCTGGATCCCTCGGCTTCCATAGCTGGAGGTGGCCAATGAGAGGGAGAACCAAAAATCCTCCTTCCGCGGATTCCCCCAACTAAGGAAAAGGTTAAGGAAGGAATGCAGTCTCTGAATTACGTCCTGGAGGAGAGGTGCCTGTCTACTCTGTTAGGTGAGAAAAGAAACACGTTTATTATGTTAAGCCCTTGCAATTTTGAGATTTACCTGTTAACTATTAATAGTCAGCGTTACCTTAAATGACTATAGGAAGAGGGTTGGAAGCTGGACAGTAAAACAACTTACACATCTCCCCCTCCCAGAGAGGCCAGATTGATGAGGGAGGGTGGGGTCAGACTGCGGAGGGTCCTGAATGCCTGGAGGGCCAACGGTAAGCTCAGAAAGTTAGATCGTTCCTCTTTGGCCACCATGACACCAAGGGCAGATTAGCGGCGTGCTCTGGACTTAAGGGGGCCTCCCGGGGAGGGTGCAGACTACTCTATGAACCGGCCAAGAGCTGCTTGTCTCAGGCAGCAAGAGCACCGGCAACGTAGACATCTGGCTTGGAGACTCGGAACGCCTGGTAAGAGTGAAAAGGGGGCTGCTGGCCAGGGCCGTCGAGCCGATGTCTTGGATTGTGCTGGGTCCTCAAAGCCCTCGTGGGCCTGAGTATCCCTACGCGCCTGTCCCTGCTTCACCCACAGTACACGTCATTTTCCCTTCTCTGCTCACCGTTCCAGGAAGAGCACTAGATCAGGAGTCAAGGAAAGTAGTTTCCAGTCCCAGTCCTGCCGCAGCGGTGGTGTGGCCTTAGGAAGTTACGCCTCTTCTCTGGGCTGTAAAATGAAGGTGTGGGACGAGTTAATTTCTCAGTAATTACTTTCTTCTCCCTCTATTATTCTGTCAAATGGGTTTCTAAACGCGATGCAGCTCTCTTGGCTCTGGGAGAGTAAATAAGCAGACATCCGGGCTCTGTGCAGTGTCTCCTTGGATGCACCGAGCCTGTGCTTCTGCACAATTCAGCTCCACGCACCTGCCCTTGGCAGCGGTGCCGCGTGCCCCGCGCAAGGCGCTGTGTGCAGTTACAGGAGGGGACGGCCGCTCTGTGTTAGAAGAACTGACTGGGACGGGCAGTCCCCCGACTTCTTACTGTAGCTGAGGGAGTCAGGGAGCGGGCTGGCAGCCTGAGTACGCCAGTCATCCTGGAGAGGAATAGTGACACAGAGAAACTCCGCAAGGGCGACGAGACCGAGCCTCTCGGTCCTGTCAAGTGTGCAGGTGGCCGGGTCTCCGCCTGCGGAGCTCTCTGTGCTCTAGGAGTCTCTTTAATTTCAGCCGAGCCTGCGCTTTTATGAAGGGGTGTGGACAGATTCACAAGGGAGAGCTGAGAGGCCTCGGCGGCCACTTGCAGATGAGGGTCCCCCCTTTGGTGACACCCCCCTTCCCAGGCGGTGTGACCCCTCACAAGGGACTCTCCCAGCCTAGGAGGAAAGGAGATGGTCCTGGGAGGCCCAGGCTGGGGCTGTCCTAGCTCGGAGCAGAGAAGCTGCTGCTCTCTCCGGAGCCCCTGCCTTCCGTGTTTGCCCCGCGGGCCGGCAGCGGTTTGCTCTCTGGCAGCTTCTCCACCCACCGTTGCCTCAGTTGTTTGCTTCTCAGGCACTACTGAGGTGTCTCCTCTGGCTTCTTTGTCATCTTAGTGACACTCTGACACAGGAGACCGCTCTAGGATCAAAGATCCAGCGTGGAGAATGAGCGACTCTTGGCCAGGCAGGGAGCCGCTCCGAGTCTGCGCTTTACAGCAGCTTCCTGGTTGCAGAGGTGTCACCAGTACAGCGTGTGTGTGTGTGTGTGTGTGTGTGTCTCTGTGTGTGTCTCTGCGTGTGTGTGTGTCTGCATGTGTGTGTGCATGTGTGTGTCTGTGTGTGTCTGTGTGTGTGTCTGTGTGTCTCTGCGTGTGTGTGTCTGTATGTGTGTGTCTGTGTGTGTGCATGTGTATTCTGTGTGTGTCTGTGTGTGTGCATGTGTGTGTGCATGTGTGTGTGTCTATGTGTCTATGTGTGTGTGTCTGCGTGTGTGTGTCTGCGTGTGTGCATGTGTCTGTGTGTGTGTCTGCATGTATGTGTCTGTGTGTGTGTCTGTGTGTCTATGTGTGTGTGTGTCTGTGTGTGTGCAGCATGTGTCTGTGTGTGTCTCTGCATGTGTGTGTGTCTGCGTGTGTGTGTCTGTGTGTGTGTCTGTGTGTGTGTGTGTCTGTGTGTGTGTCTGTGTGTCTGTGTGTGTCTGCGTGTGTGTGTGTGTATGCATGTGTGTCTGTGTGTGTGTCTCTGTGTGTGTCTCTGTGTCTGTGTGTGTGTGTAAAGAGGGAGGGGCAGGGGCAGGGAAGGAGAAGCTGGGAAGCGTATTAGTGTCGGAGGGTTTCCGTGACAAGGGTGGCTTAAAAAGACAGAAATTTATTGTCTCGCAGTCATGGAGGCCGGAAGTCCCAAATCAAGGTGTTGGCAGAGCCCTGCTATCTCTGAACGCCCTAAGGGCGGGTCCTTCCCTGGTGGTTGTCGGCTGTCCTTGGTGTTCCTTGGTTTGCACTCATAGACTTTCACTCCAGTCCCTGCCTTCGTTGTCACGCAGTGTCCTCCCTGTGTGTCTGGGCGTCCAAATTTCCCTCTTCTCATACGAACACTAGTCACCGGATTGGGGCCACCCGAGTTCAGTATGCCCCTGTCTTAACTTGATTACCTCTGCGCAGACTCTACTTCCGAGATCACGTTCACAGGTAGCCAGGGTCAGGACTTGATATGTCTTTTGGGGGGGCACAGTGCAAACCACACTGGGAAGGTATCTACTTAAGTAGGGTTCTCACCAGTTAAAACCTTAGAATGAGGGGGAATCTGACTCTCTGATCTTTTCGCTTCACAGAGGCATTAACGGTGTCCTGTTTCCTGGTGCCAACTCTCCATACGCCATTTCTCAAAGAGTCAGTCAAAACGAATCAAGAACACGAAAAGTGTGAAATGAAGCTGTGTCTCAGGTTTTTTTTTTTTTTTCAACTGAAGCAAATTCTTATAAGTAAAAAGTGGACAATGGAGTGAACAAGCAGAGCATGGAGGAACTCTAGAGCAGTGAAGCTCCTCTGTATGACACCATGATGGTGGATACATGTCATTGTACGTTTTCCCAAACCCACAAAAGGTACAATATCCAGAGTGAACCCTAGTAAACTGTGGGCTCTGGGTGACAGTGATGATGTGATGTAGGTTCATTAATTGCACAAAACATCCCCTCTGGGGATGCATATTGATGGTGGGGGAGGCTGGGCATGTGTGGGGAGAGGTATACAGGAAATCTCTGTACCTTTGTTCAATTTTGCTGTGAAACTAAAACAGATCTAAAAAGTGAAGTCTATTAAAACAAACTAACAGCTGAAAGGTAGATGCTAGGCCATTCTATAATGCATGTCCATTCTTCATTTATTTTTTCTGGTGTTCCGTGGGTCACCGGTGGTCATTAAATTCGCTCCTGAAGGACGCACCCCTTGCAGATGGGAGCCATGTCTTCAACATTCTGCAGCTCTTGGGCGCAGAACCTGGCAATGGATGGACGCAGAGCGAGTTCTCCATGTTTGTTAAATCCTTCCCGTTCTTATCCCTGTTGTGCCCATGAAGGTGCCTCTCCTGAGTAAAGGATGAGGGGCCTGTGAGTCTTCAAGCCAGCACCCGTGGCCTTCCTGTGCACTGGCCTTGAGTCGGGGGGGCTGTGGGGGGGGCGGTTGGTTTTGCCCCCTTTTTTGTTACCTTTTGGCCCCCTTGGGTTTTTTCAAGGTTTCTTGGGGACGTTCGTTCTTTTTGGGTTTTTTCCTTCCCGGCGGGGGGCTTCGGGCCCGTTGGGTTCCGGCCAGGGTTGGCCGGGGGTTTTCGCATTTCATCCGGGCCAAAGGGCCTGTGGTGGCCTAGAACACCCTGATGTCATATAAAGGAGGTGGGATGGGGACTGGCAGGATATTGGAGCTTTTTAATTAAAAAAATAGTAACTGGAACTTGATGAGACCAATTGTATTCAGCCTGGGAGGTGGTTTTGGCGAAGGCGGAAGGCTACTTGCTTTGCGGCTTTCTTTTGCTTCGGCGGGTTTTGGGCCTTTTTTGTTGTTTTGGGGGCCCCACTCTTGCTCTTGACCAATTTCCCAAAACAAAGACGACGGCTACAGTAAATACATTGAGAGTTCTCAGGAAAGCCAGCAGGGGAAAGAGCTTGGAAGCCCAGGGCTTCTCCGTTTAGACCTGCAGCCTGGTCTGTGCTGCTTGCTCTAGGCCCTGCCACTAGGCTTTACTTTTACACCTGGAAAAATACATTTTGGGCAAACATTAAGCTTTAATGAGGTGACGCATTAGGATTTCCAGCTTCGGTTTGACCTGAGTCTGCTGCATATGAAGGCCTGTTGGGCAGTCAGTGAAGAGAACCTCTGCAGGGCCCGTGGCTCGGGTCTGAGGACTCGGTCCGAGTGGAGGGAGGACACAGTGGCTGCGTCTGGGTCCAGAAGGGCCAGGGGCCAGCCCAGGGTGGAGGGGAGGCTGGAGACTAGCTACGCTCTTCTGCTCAGGTCGCCTTCCTTCCTTCCTTCCTTCCCCGTGGTACCACACTTGACCCTCGGGGTGAGGGGGCTGCCAAACAGGTGCCACCAATACTGAAGCATTATTCCTGTCTCCGCCAAGAAGCAGCGGGAGCCCAGCCTGGCAGCAGCCTCGGGGTTGGTGGTGGCTGCTTTGGGAGCGGCTTTGCTGACAGGAGTTGCAGGTTCGGGAGGTGGTGCTGGCTCTGTAGGACGCAGGTCTGGGGACAGTGGTGGCCTTGCTGCCAGGGCTTTGCCATGACAGCCCTGCCGAGAGTCAGTGATGCCGCAGAGCTGTGGTCCCAGTGTTGGTGGCAGCAGCTGGAGCTTTCTGGTGCCAACGGTGACAGGAGAACCACTTGGGGAGCCTCTGGGGACAGCAGCAGTCATGTGGCAACAGAAGGGGCATCAGTGGAGGTGCCATTTTGAGACTTTGGACAACGTAGAGAGGGTGCTGGATGGATACGCTTGCTGGAGGACAGCGACACGCGGGGCCTTTGGAAAGTAATAACACGCAGAAGGAAGAGCGAAGCGTGTCGCACAGACGGGGCTGGCCCCGCTGCCGGCCTCGTCAGTGCCGCGGGGGAACCGCTTCCTCTCTTCCCCAGCCCTTGCTCTTCCCTTAACAAATTCCCTTTTTACTTTCCAAGGCCAAAGGAGTGTTGGCGTAATTTGTTCCCCACAACTGAATTTAGGTTCATTCGGCTCAACTGAACAAGTATTTATTGAGCGAGGCCGTCCTGCGCCCGGAATATGAGAACGCACCGAGGAGCCCGGTGCCGTCCTCGCTCCCGAGGGGTTTATGGTTTGCTGGGGACGGCGGCGGAGTAAGACAGGTACACATGTGTCAGACACACACACACACACACACACGCTTTCCAGGGTCATCTCACTCTAAAATACAGCGGGAAAGAGAAGGGGCAAGCGAGGCAGTTGCCATTGCTCCTTCAGCAGCCCCCAGGGAGGTGCAACGAGGACCCCTCTCCCCGGCAGTAGAGAGGAGTGGAGGCAGGCGACGCCTCCTCTCTTCGTTCTAGCCCTTTCTCCTGCGGTACAACTCGCGGCTGTGTGAGGTTTACCAAAAGGCTCCGGTAGTCAGATGATGCAAAGGGTTGAGTTGTGTCCCCCAAAAGACATGCTCAAGTCTTAACCCAGCTGAGATGTGACCTTGTTTGGAAAGAGGGTCTCTGCAGACGGGATCAAGTCAAGTCACGCCAGAGTAGGGTTGGCCCTAATCCAGCGACTACTGTCCTTACACGAGGTGGGGGATTTGGTCACGGCCAGACAGACGCCAGGGGAAGACAGGCCGTGAACGCAGAAGAGATTGGCGGGCTGCAGGCGCAGGGCAGGGGCGCCGAGGGGTGCCAGCAGCCAGCGGCCTCTGGGAAGGGGCACGGACGGAGTCTCCTCCGCAGAGTGAGCACAGACTCGAGTTTGGATTTCCAGCCTCTACAGCTGTAGGACAATAAATTTCTGTCATTTTAAGCCACCCAGTTTGTGGTACTTTGTTACAGCAGCCCTGGGAAATGAACACAGCTGGCATTATCTCCTGGAATTGAATGGGGAGACTTAAAGCTGTAGCTATGCGTCATTTTTCACCCGGCTGACGGAAGAGCGTTGCCCACGAGCGTCGTCCCTCATCCGGATCCCTGTCAGCCACCTCGGCCCCTCCCTCCCTCCCTTGTTCCAGAGCGGCGTCTTTGCGAATGTCCCTCCTTGTGTGCTGTTCTTTTGGTGACTTCACACGTCACAATGTGGCCCACAGGGACTTGTCTTTTCCCGAGATGTGTTAGCTGCCCCAAGCAGTTCATTACTTCGACTCGCTGTATTCATGTAGGTGGAGCGAGGCCCGGGGTGGGAGCCTTCAGCAAGACAGTCCCGGGGCCCCT
Organism: Propithecus coquereli; assembly: GCF_000956105.1. Taxonomy (NCBI): domain Eukaryota; kingdom Metazoa; phylum Chordata; class Mammalia; order Primates; family Indriidae; genus Propithecus; species Propithecus coquereli. The sequence continues at coordinate 77,047 of NW_012156229.1, forward strand.
GCTCCGGATCAGGGAGGGGGCGAACATGTGCGCTCCGTGTGTGGCGCCTCTGGGACGGCCTCGCCTGGGTCTGTGGAGACCCCGTCGTATTTCCCAGGTGCCCGCGGGTTACGCGCGCACACACACGTGCACACACACACGCGCACACACGCGCACATACACGCGCACACACGCACGCACACGCACGCACACACCCATACATGCACACACACGCGCACGCGCGCACACACACGCACACACGCGCACGCGCGCGCACACACACACACGCGCGCACATATACGCGCACACACGCACGCACACACACACGCGCACACATGCGCACATACACGCGCACACACGCACGCACACGCACGCACACACCCATACATGCACACACACGCGCACACGCGCGCACACACACGCACACACGCGCACGCGCACACACACACACGCGCGCACATATACGCGCACACACGCGCACACACACACGCTGAGAAATGCTGAGAGGCCGTAGATTCTCTCAACCGAGTGTCACGACTCTTGGCTTGGGACTCCGCCCGGATCACAGGCGCAGCGCTCTCTCCCCGGTCCCAAGCCCTGTGCCTGTCGCCCTGAGGACTAGCCCGTGCAGCAAAAGCAGCGAGTGACGGTTCAGAACGTGAGCTCCGCACACGAGAAGGAAAAACCCGCCGGGGTTTTCCATATTCAGGTTGCACGTGCCGGGCTGGAGCGCGATTGAGACGTGAGTGACCTCGTTGTTGCGCTCCGTGACCCGGGACTGTCGCTGCAACTTCTATTTCCAGGCCCGCCTCCGGATGGCGCCACGCTCTGGGCACTGACCACAGGACCCGGGGCCTGCAGGTGCCTTTCCCGAAGAGGCTCTTCTGCCAGCCGGAGCCGCCCAGCGCGGAGCCCCCGTCCTGCAGGCGGGCACCCCAGCCGCGCCGCGCGGAGCACCCCATGCCGCGCGCACCCCGCTCCCGCAGCTCAGCGCCGTTCCGACGCCTCATTCTCTCTCCCGGGCCTTCTAGCAGATCCTCCGTTTGGCCACTTTCTCTCTCCCACCTGCCGACTGGCATGTTCTTTCCACCCTGGATTTTCACTCCGCCGCCCACCCTTCCTTGGCCGTACTTACTATCTGCTCGGTTGCTCTTGATACCAGATAATTTGGGTTTTGATTGTAGGGCATTATGTGGATTTAAAGATGTCAGTTTATTGCTTTCCAGATTACAGTCAAACCCTCTTAATATCACTGCTGGTTAAGCGTGGTCCCCGCCTCGCCCGCGCTGCGGGAGCCCTGGGCCCCGCCGCTTCCCCGCTCGGCCTCTAGGGGCGCCCTCGGGGCCGCGGGGCTGCTCGGTGCCCGCCGCACCTGCCCGCACTGCACTGCCCTGCTCCTGCGGCCGCTCTCCCCGGTGGGTTTTCTGTCCTCTCGCTGTGATTAATAACAGCTGGAAATGAGAGATCCTGAACGAGCCGGGGACATCACAGAAGGCTCATGGAATGTCTGGGCCCTGGTTTTGCTCCTTTTTGGAATGAAGCAGCCGTGCGTGCTTGGTTCGGGAAGGCAGCGGAGGAAGGAAAGTTCTGATTCATTTGGCGGTTGGAGAGCGGTGAGCTGTGGCCAGTCCGTGAACTGAAAGTGTGAACCAGGTATTGCTGTTTGAACATGGTTTTGGTTTGAGCTTTGTTTTAACCTCTTTGTCCCTCAGTATTCTTGCCTGTGAAATGGGTACCTACGTTTAAAAGGCTGTTAAGGAGAATGAATGAGAAGGTACAGATACATACGTGCTTGTGTGAGTGTATGTATACATATATATATATCTCCGTGCTTTTACAGCTTACAACAACAGTGTGGGGTACCTGATAAATACTAATTGAATGCCATTGATTATTGCTATTGTTGTGTAGGAAACACAGCCCTAGAGATATGGGACCTCGATCTCCATAACTTGCTTGCTATATGAATATAGTCAATTATTTAATTCTATCTTATTATCATTTATTATTTATATTAAACTTATACTTTAACTGTGTTATTATTTATCAATTATTTGTAATCTTTGAGCCCTTACAACCTCTTTGGGAAATGGGGTTGAGAGTTTCTGTTCTGTGTCCTTCGTAAAGGTCAAACGAGATGTAAACGGGCTGTTTCTCCGGGCCAGTGCAAGGTGGCAGTGCTCCTGGCAGCCGCACCTGGCCAGGTGTGTCATGCACAAGATCCGGCTGTGTGGATGCTGCCCTGTCCCACCACCCCTCTGTCCCGATACCGGGCTCTGGGTAGTGGCGTTCTCCCAGTGCCCGTCAGCACTAGTCACCGACTAGTGCCAGCAAACCACCAGTCAATGGCTGCCATCTGTGTGATCAGTGCCAGTTCTTTCCTGTGCAGAGTGAGGGGCGGCGCTGGCCTCAAAGCCTTCAGCTGGTCGTGTCACTTTGGATAAGTCGTCTCACTGCTCTGTAATCGGTACGGGGGAGCCAGACGCCACGCACGTTCTCGTTCTGTGACTCTCGGGTTTCTCAGGAGCACAAACAGGTTCCAATGACAGATGCCGAGTTTGGCTTTCTCTCGTTCGGGGGCTACACCTCAATAATGGCGTTGGGGCCATAGTCCAGGAGGCAGCCGGTTGGCTCCATGAGCAGATGCACGCGGAAACCAGGGAGAGCGCGCGATCCCAAGGCTGGCTCGGGAGGCCTGGCCACCGGCAAAGGAGCCATCTTCACGCAGCGACCAACAACGGCAACAAATGGCGGTTACCCACTGGTGGGTTCACAGACGAACAGAACAGTACTCAAGGACAGATGACTCTTCCAGGCGTGAAACACGGTGACTTAAAAATCTGGCTGGTGGGGGCACAGGGACGCTGTTAGGCTTTTCTGATCTGAAAGGCCTCTGGCCAAGGCGTGGACACAGAATACGACCAGCTGCATCAGGGTGGGTACGACCGTCCCTTCCTCAGACCTCAGCAGCCTCATCTGGAAGATGGAATAGACGGTGGTTGGACAAGATAAGTTCTGAGGCTCCTTCCAGCTCTGACACTCTACAAGTTCATTATTTCCTTTCTTCTGTATACCTCTGGCTAGCAGCCCAGACTAAAAATGATCTCTGTGTAGGATCCTTTTACCGACTTTCTTACCAGGGCTTTTCATTCATCTTCATTCTCTGGTGCAGGATAAATGTATGCTCTCAGCGACTTAGACAGCTCTTTTCCTCCATTTTTCTTCTTAAGCATTTAAAGAAATGAAATCTAGTATGTAAAGTGCTTAGCACAAATGCCTGGCTCATAAGAATGTATTCATATGTATGTGAGTATATATATTAATATACGCTCCTAATATGTCTTTCTCTAAATTTCTCCTTTAGCCTACATATCTGTGCCATTTTTTAAAATACTTTTTGTTTTAAAAAGTCCAGAGCCACTTGGCTTGCTTTCTGTAAGAAAAGGTTTCTTTGGATTAACCCTAAGAAGCTCCTACATTTATATTCACAGCTTCATGGGCCCAGGTCACCTTAAGGTGTCCAGCACCACCCCACATCCTCACCAAGGCAAGGCCCCTGTCTTCAGACCTAGCGAAGGCCCCCGCAGGGCGTGTTTTCTGGAGATCCAGCCCTGGCTCAGCTCAGAAGGGATGCGTGAACTTAGGATGCTGGTGCAGGAAGGGACAGCTTGCCTAGGAGGACAAGGATATTCAAAATCTGACTCGAGCTGTTGAATTCACACCTTCCAACCGTGCTATTCCAAGTGAGAACATACAGCTCCACCTCAGATGGGACTTGCTCCTCTGAATCTGGGCTACCCTCGAATTTGCAAAAAAAACCCAAAATGTGATCTGGACCCTCATTTACCCGTGTTAACAGCAAGGAAAGCTGTTTGTGTTTGCAGACTATTTCCAAAGCCTCCCCACCCACCCCAGGTACCTACAGTCTGCAGCCTCACATCCGATCCTCAGAACACACTGTAAGGGGTTCAGAGCTGAGAGTAGAGATTATTGTTCTCGTCTGTCAGAAGAGGAAACGTAAACTCAAGAGGCTATACATGGATGATGGAGGGAAGGCAACTGGCCTTGGAGAGAGTGGCAGGTCCCAGATTGGACCAAGAGTAGAACCTGTCCTCTGTGAGCCTCCTGTGTGTGGTTTACATAAGGGTTATGGATTGGCTCTTGGATGGGGCTGAGCAGACTGTGAAATCAAATCAGCCTGGACCAACAGCCTGGTGCCTTCTTTCAAAAGCCCCACAGAGAGCACATCGTCTTTGTATTTGTTCTGACTGTGCAGGCCTTTCTGCTTAGTAACAAGATGATACAGAGAGTCCCCTGGCAGGGCTGACCCAGAGCTTTCACTCTGACAGCTTGGGTAGGGAGGGACAGGGACCAGGAGAGTCGATTGTCTCCCATGCCATGGGCCTCACGGTGCTGCTTCTGTCTCCCCCACGCCCAGATCACGGGATCTCACCACGCTCTGTCCACCTGGTGGGGAAGGAACCCGGGGGCAGGGCAGGGGGAGAGGGAGAAGGTTGGAATAAATAGCTGAGAATGGCACAGGGGGGCTTGCTTTTTAAGGAAAGAAGAAGAGGACAAAAGCCAAAAAGGAGAGATGTAAAAATAGAAGAGAGGAGAAGGAGAAAGACTCTTTACATAGATTTTTTAAAAAAGCTGAAAAGAGATACAGGAAGTGAATATTAAAGGCGTTATAGAAACGCCAAACATGAAGCCAAAGTGCCGATGGGTGTTGGGGACGTTTGTCTGAAAATTGGAAAAATGTTCCTTTGGCCACTCTGGTGCCTCTGGCAAAATTTGTTTCATATTTGTGGCACTTGAGCTAAAATCGTGGCTGACCCTTGCTTTAAAGGGTAATAACTTCTAACAGCTGATCCAGATTGCTGTTGCCAGCAGGGATGCGGAGAGACACATGCCCCGTGGCTGAAGGATTAGCGGGCCCCCAACGTGCCAGCCTCGGGGAGGAGAGGAAAGTGAGGAAGCAAGTAAGGCAAGAAGGTTGGGAAGGTGGGCGATGAGAGGAAGGGAGAATTCCTTTGGTCTTTCCTTCCTTTGCTTATGAATTCAGCAAGGGTTTAATGAGCGACCTCTGCGTGTCAGTCACTGTTCTAGGCACCATCTTGGTTAATCTTCACAATAACCCTATGATATAAATACTATTTTCTCTATTTTACAAAAGAAAAATAGACACTCAGAGTACATTTCTTAAGGTGGAAAAGGGAAGCTTTAAATCCTGTTACGGCTGATTCAAAACCTTGCTGCTTGCCATAAAACGTGCTACGAGGGAACTAAAAATGACCAGGACTTAAAATGTGCTCTCAAGTGGCAATATTTATCGAACGTGTTTGCTTGAGTCAGGTACCACTCTAGGCTTTGGGGGCATGACTCTGGCAGGGGTCCCGCCCTCCGGGAGAGCCAGCGCAGAGGAGGATTGGGCAATAAAGAAGAAGAAAGACGGACTCTAAGATGCCAGCCGGAGTTAAGGGTCTGAGGAAGGCCGCTTTGGAGGGGTGTCAGGAAAGACCTCTCTGAGGGGTGGCGTTTGAGCAGGAGGGAGCAGGATCAGGTGATGCAGACAGATGTCTATACCCAACAAATACCTGCTGAGTTTCTACCATGTTTGAAACACTGCTCTTGAAACTCTCATCCATCATTTCCTTTGATTGATAACAACAGCATCCAGAGAGGCATCTTGAGGACCCCTTTTGTGATAAGGAATTGAGATGTGGAGAGATGAGTGATCAGCCAGAGTCTGCACACCTTGTAAGTGGTTTAACAGAAGTTTAAACCCAGGTCCGTCCCACTCTGGGTCCTGTCTCCTCTCTCCTTCATCGCAGAGGTGTTTCTTGGCAGAGCCCGACATACTCCCAAGAGCCAAAGCATCCCGTCAACTCTCAGCAAAGTGAGAGGCAAGGGAGTGGGAGCTACACCCAGAAAGGACCTTTATTCATGAAGCCAAGACCAAGCCAAGTTAAGGGCAAGGAGGGTTATTTGTTAAAAAGGTGTGTACTCAAAGGTGTCTGCCGAATAATCACATGAATGGCGCGCTCCGCGGCAGGTGCTGTCCTCGTGCTCTCCATGAACGCGCTCATGTAATCTGCACTGCGGCCCTATGAGGCAGGGAAGATTAGGACTGCAATATATTTATCTATTTTAGAGATGGGGTCTCCCTTGACTCCTAGGCTGGAGTGCAGTGGCTGTTCGTAGGCCCGATCATAGCTCACTGCAGCCTGGACCTCCTGGGTTCAACCTCCCGCGTGATCACAGGCCTGCATCACTGTGCCCAGTGATGATCTCCAGTTTACACATGAGAAAACCGATGGGAACAGTAACCTTCCTAAGCTTATGAGTATAAGCGCCACGATGAGGATTCAAACCCAGGCAGGCTGTGCGGGAAGCCACACTTTCACCTTTATTGTCTGCTGCCTGCCGTGACTGTAAGTGCGGAAGAGAGTGGAGTATGGGCCGGGCCATCAAAGGTGGGAACTCAGGCTTAGAAGCAGAGGAGGGTGGGCGATCACAGAATGACAAGCCAGACTGGCCCCTCCACCCCGTCTTAGCCCGTTTGTGTTGCTGTGACAAAATATCTGAGTCTGAGGAATTTATAAGTAGTAGAAATTCATTTCTCACAGTTCTGAAGGCTCGAGAGTCCAAGATCAGGGCACTGGCGGGTTCGGTCTCTGCCTCCAAGATGGAGCTTTAGTGTCCTCACCTGGGGGAAGGAAGAGAAAGGCAAAAAGCGTCCAAATTCACTCTCACCAGCCCTTTTATAAGGTCGCTAATCCCATTCGTGAGGGCTCGTGGCTAATCACTTCCCAAAGGCTCCATCTCTTGATACTGCTGCGCCAGGGTTAGGTTTCCATACGAAGTTTGGAGGGGACAGGGACGTTCGTACCATGTCCCTTCCCTAGTGCGGCTGCTGGGGCACTCAGAAAGCAAAGCGGCAGGGAGCAGCTGGAGAAGCAGCAGAGTCCCTGGAGTTCTTCTGGGGTGGGGGGCATGGGGAGGAGGGCAGGGCAAGGATTTGAAGTTTCTAAAATGGCCAACACAAAAAAAGAGGAAACCTAAGGTAAGACCTCCATTTCTTACTGAGAACCCATAGGGCTCTAAGAACAAAAGGAGAGTAAGAAGTTCTTGGGGAAGGAGACCCTGCCTGGGGCAGCCAGGGAGGGGCGGAGCCAGGCCTGGGGGGACAGGTAGCTCGGACCCCAGGCCGCCCACCCGTGGTGTGGTCCTAGAGCAGGAAAAGCACCTACCCTGGATCCCCACGCTTGCCCTTATCTGTAACAGAAGGGAAAAGAAGGCGACTCTATCCCATCTAATCCTTTGCTGCACTGAAGGGAGACATCTGCTTTGCTCTTGCTAATTTAGTGTAGGAAGCCTGGCTGGCTCTTGGATGTAGATAACGATTCCGCTGGCTGGCAGACAGGCTGGGGAGCCAGGGGCGCAGCCGCATCCCTCCCTGGCTAGCATTCCATCACCCCGCGCCCTCCCCTCCCCGGGCAGGCTGCAGCTGGCCAGGCACCCTGAAAGCGGAAGCTGGAGGCACTCAGAGGGAGATGGTGCAAACTTGCTCACATGGGCTCGGGGTTGCAGGTGCCCAGAACAGGGGACTCTGCTCGGAGCCCTCTGAGCCAGCTGTGCCCAGAGAGGAGCCAAAGGAACTGAGAGGTGTTTGGAGGAGGTGTTCCAGGCTGGGTATGCTGGGAGCCGGGGCACAGAGAAAAACATGTTTGTCATGAATGGACGTGGTCCTTGGGATTGCCATCCTCACCCAGGCGGGCGCTCCACAAAGCAGGGCAGCAGAGCCCCGTGATGCCAGCAGTAGCAGGTCCTGGGTGCAGCATCTTCCCATCCGTAAAGCACAGGCAACCACACAGGCTTCGCAACAAACGCGTACCCTGGGGCAGGCCCACCCCATTCTTCCTCTGTTCCACCCTCTGCTACGAGGATGCAGCAATGGCAGCCTTACTATTGCACTGGGCCTTCTCTCCACACTCCCCAAGCAAAGGACTTGGGCCTTATCACCTGTCTTCAGCAGCACAACGAGGAGGGAAACGTCCTTTCCTCTCTTGGTGAGCAACTTCTTTCCCACTCCTACTGCAGCTCCCATGCCCCAAGCAGCTATCGGTTCTTAGGTTCCCATGTTGGTATTTCTCACCCTGGCTGAAGGCATACATCTAAGGGGAATTTGAATTTTCCCAGGAACCTTAGAAGATTCAAAAATTAAGCTAGCTTGACAAAAACCCAACACAAATTAGCTGAAATAAATGAAAGGAGGACTTCATGGCTCACTTACCTGGGAGTTCAGGGCTGGCTGGATCTAGGAGCTCAAACAACATTGTCTGGGTTTCCTTTCTCCCTGTATTTACTATTTCCTCTGGGTGTTGGCATCATTATTTGCAACTGTGGGTAGGATTCCTTCATAAAGCCAGGGAAGATGATTATGCTCAACTTCAAGCTTACGTGGCCCCTGCTTGGCAACCTCATTAGAAAGAGAACTTCTCTTTCCCAATTTCTGCAAAAGATTCTGATTGATCTTGCCTGGGACATATGCCTAGCCCAGAACCCCTCATTGTGTCTGGAGGAATGGGAGCTTCTGTTGGCCTGGCCTAGGTCAAATGTCCAGGTTAGTGCCTGGGGTAGGGGATGGGCAGGTTCTAGTTCTAGAAGAATGTGGGGGGAAAGAGGTATTTGGCAGGCAAAGTAATAGCTACCACAGTCCACCATAGTGGTGTTTACCATCTTGGGACAGCAGAATGGGAGAGAGATTTAGGTCAGGGGTCTCTTCCCATCTATTCTACTAACACAGTAGAAAGATTCTGGCTCTTCAGTGAGTTGACAGCTTAGAACTGTCCAACTTCCCACCTTCTTTTCCAGTTCCCACAAGCCCCCACTTACGGGGCTCATTCCACCCATCGGTGCTCTAAAACCTTGCTGGGGCCACGTTCTCACCTCCCTCCCCCAGCCAGTGCCCACCTGTGGCTCCCGCCTGCATGTCTCCGGGCAATCAGGGGTTTCCCACAGCCCTTTCCAGACATCACCCCATTGCACAATGAGGTCATCGAGTCCTGCTGAGTCAGGCTGGGACAGCGCCGAAGCCCAGCCCTGGCTTTAGGGAGACAGGCTGTGCTCTGTCTCCTTGTGAGGGTAAGCATTTGGGCTACATTATCTTCATGGTCATCTTTGAGAATTCCCCCCTCCACTGCCCAGAAAATCAGCCCCAAATCTTAAAATAGTCCTTTCTAAGCAAACGCCTTAGCCATTAGGCCAATACAATTCCACATTATCCAAGTTGGAAGGGAATGGACGAGTCACTTCCTCCAACCACCAAGCTAATGCTTGAATGCCCCCACACTGTCTTAACAAGTGGCTGTCCTTCCTGAGCTGGACCACTTGTAGGAAGTCCCCACTGAGAGGCAGCTCTGACTATTGGCACTTCCTGCTCTCTGCTCTTCCCTTTCTCCACAGGCCCTGGGAGCAATGTGTAGCATCAAGACCCTTATTTTAAAGGTCTGGGGGTCCCCAAGGCAGCTTTTTCAGGATGGTCTGAGTATCCGACTCCTGGTTATCTGTACGGCAGGTGCGGGAGGCGTGGGCTCCCAGCCGTGGCAGAGGCTCCCCTCGTCCATACCTGGTCAGGGGTTGTGGTGCGGGAGTTGTGCGGGGTTCCGAGGGAGACCCTGGGACACTGTGCAGACACGCTTTGTACTCTCCCCTCCAGCGCTGGGGTTCTTTGACAGGGCTGAGCTGCTTCACTGCCATAGGGGAGCCGTTTATTTCCTGGGTCACTATGCCTAACACTCCTGAGCTCCTACCTACAGACTGTCACTCCTGGGCCTTCTACCTACAGAACGTGGCAGTGAATAATTTGTAAGTAGGTGTGGAGGCACACAATGAACAGCTCATAGTGGGGCTCTTCTTCCCAGTGGGGGGTGGAGTTAACTTTAAGACTGCATGGGGTACCCAGTCACCTTTGCTATGGGGAAAAGATTTGGGGTAAAGAAAATAAAAGGCAAAATTGCCTCCCAAATAGTGTCTTCAACCCAGACGAACCTTTATTCTATCCACTCTCTTCTCCTCTCCTCCTTAACCTAGTAGACTTTGTTGGAACCCATCCCCCACCTCCTCCTTCCTTTGCTCTTTCCTGACATCTTCCCTCTCCTGGGCTCAGCCCTGGAGTGGAAGTGGACAGAGCCCCACACCATACTGCTTGATGCTTCCTGAAAGTGAACCCTGTCCTGACCCCCAAGGAATTTATGTCATCACAGGAGGAAAGGGCAGTAATTTATAATCCTACATAGCTGTGGCCAAGTAAACATAGGTTTGGGGAAAGGACAGAGGGCAAGGTCAGAAATTGTGTAGGAGGGATGGGTTGGGAAATAGGAAGGCTTGCTTCCAGAGAGTTACCTGGATAGGATGGGCTTTGGGGTGGTGACTGATTATCTAGATCTTGTCCTCTGCTGTTCTTCCCTCTCTTCTCCTTGGCCAGAGTCCTGAGACCATCACATATCTTAGCTGATGTTTACAGCAAACTTCCTTCTGTGCCCTTTGAAACAGTGGTAAGATGTTGGCCTAGGTTAGCCTGGGAATTGAGGGCTCCCTTGGCTATTCCAGAGCAGAGCCCTAGGTTCCTTTCCATTTTCTGTCAAACTGCTATAGCTGCACCTCCCAAGTCCCTCTGTCTGGACCTCAAGTTCTAGAAGGGTGAATCCCAGGGCTTTTTGGAATGCTGACCATGGCATAGATCTTCTTTGGGGAATTCCGCCATGTGGTTGACCATACTGTAACTCCTGATTCTCTGGAGACAACTGAGTGCCTGGGGAGATGCTCAACTTGGTCCAGCCGCATGGATGGAGAGCTACTACCAACATGGAGGAGGGTTTGGGGGCTGGAGTGCTAGGTCAAAAACAAAACTCCAGGGGGCAGTGGTTACCAGCTTCCAAAGAGGAAATTGTGACACAGAGGACTTATCTTTAAGAGCGGATCAGAAGCTAAGGAACCAATAACTGACCTCAGTCCCAATATCATCTTCAATGATACATTTGGGTTATTGTTATGAGCCAATCAATAATCAAGTATTTTGCAACTGTCTCCTGCGTACTAAGCACTGTAGCCACAAGGACCAAAGACAAAGTGTCAAACTTGATCCCGGCATCAAGGGAATAGAGTTGGGATTCTGTCCTCATTCTTAGTTTTCCCTCCTACTGCCGGTCACCATCCAGCAGCTATCACGTCCATGTAAACGAGCTCCAGATCTGAATCATCAGCTCCAGATTCCTTATCTGAGCTACAGACACGCACTCCAACCACTGCCTAGACGTATCTATTACAATGTATATCTGCACCTTCTCGTATCTTGACATGTCCAAAATCGAATCCATCCATCCATCTTACTTCTCCTCCACTCTTCTCAAACTTGTCCATCTTCCACAGTTTCACATCTCTCTGCCTACAGTGACCTTCTACTTCCCTTTGATCAATGTCTCACTATTCTTCAAGGCAAGTTAGAGCTCATGTGTTTGAAATGTCTGGCTGTCTGGGTCCAATGGAGCACGGTCTCCTGAACCCACATCCTTTAAGCCCCGACGAGTGGCCACTTCCCATGTGAGTCTCCCATAACCGCTCCCAGGCAGAAGGACTTCTCCCTCCTCGGGCCTCCCATGGCACTTAATCTGAACCCTCTTTCAAGTCTCTAATATCTTGGTACTTCTGAAATATTCCCACTTTTCAGTACATCTAGTGATTTCACATCCAGCAGAAATGATTCTGCCATCCTGAGCTTTTCCTTTTTTCGTACTGACGGTGCCTTCTTGTGGCCTTCTCATCTAATAGGAGTGGGTCACACCCCCAGCTTCCTTGTAGATGCCACATCCTCACTCGGCCACTGCGCGCAGGTTATTGAAACACCTTGTTCGATTGTGCATGCACTTCTGAGAGATGAGAGAAGACATCATGGTGCTTCACAGAGAGGATGACTTTCGACTCAAATAGATAGATACACATTTGATCTGGATTCTATACTTACTAGATGTGTGAACTTGAGCAAGCCACTTAACTTTTCTGAGCCTCAGTTTCCCACTTGTAAACGGAAAGGTGATGCTTACTTTGGAAGTTTCCTACTGTGTTCTCTCTCACCACCACCGGGTTGCACGAGCTGTGCCTGCAGCTTAACTGTCTCCTCCACTCTTTGTTGCCGAAACTTCTCATTCTTCAGGCCTCAGCTTAGACGCCACACTCCTTCGGAAGTCCCCTGGCCCTCAAAGGTCAGGTTAGCTGTCTTTCCCACGTGCTCACTAACTACATCGCACCTCCACGTGTCTCAGCATGCGGCTCCTGGACCGTCCTGGTCTGTTTCTCGCCCTTCTGTCCCCGACTGAGGAACTGCAAACGCCATGAGCACAGGACCATGATTTGTTAACCATCGCATCCCATCTTTGCCCAGCCCTTTTCTCTTCGGATCTAAAGAAAGTCAGAAAAAATAAGCCACCTTAGGTAAGGAATTCATTATTCTGGGATTCTGAAGAAAATGTCAGGATCTTGCTGGGCGCGTATTAGCCGAGCGCATTGCAACATTTCCATTCTTCACGTGGCGGGCTCCGTCTCTGCACTGCGTCAGGCGCTGGGCAGCCACCTGCTTTGGGTGCAGATATCGAGTGCTGTGTCTTTTGAATTGATGTTGAAGCCCATAGTTTCCAGTTTCATGAGATTTACAACCAGTTTGTATATGTGAAACTACCCACATCATCAAGAGAATTAGTTTTCTTAGGAGATTCTCATCAGTTACAGCAATTTCCACAGTTTGTTTGGCACCATAGTTGTAAATATTTTATTTTAAAAACTCAGCCACATATAAATTTATTACAACAATCTAGGAATTTTATTATAAATAAAAGCAATGACAACCATGGTTCTCTCTTCCATTTACTTCAGATGCTGTCCCTTCTGAAGTGTACATTTATGGCACACGGTAGTTAAAAGAGGAAGCTCCAGAGTCAGATGGCCCATGTTCCAGACCCATCCCTGATATTTACTAATGATTGATCTTGGGAAAATTATTTCATCCCTTTGTGCCTCAGTTTCCTAGTCTATGGAATGGCGATAATAGTATCTCCATGGTAGGATTATTGTATGACGTCAATGAGCTAAATAACAGTGCCTAGCACCTGGTGTGAGCACTCTATAGATGCTAGCTATTATTGTTTGCAGGCATAGATCCAATGTAAGAAGAATGTTTGGATAAGATTACTTTTAAATTCCCTGCCAACGCTGAGGTTCTGTGTCTGCGCATCATTCCAGTCCCTCAGCGTTCCTATTCAGTAGGGAGGGGGCAGCATTATCCACATTTTACAAACACTGAGACTCAGCCACAGAGCAGCAGAATGTCCAGTCAGCGAGTGGCGGCCTGAAACCAGGATCCGAGTGTGCAGATGCAGGCCGAGGACTCTCCCCAGAGGCTGAGCCTGTGCGTTGAAAGCAGGCTTAGCCATCCCCGTGCGCAGGGACCCCTCGGCCCCCCTTCCCCGCTGGGGTTCTCCACGGATGCTTGTCCAGGTCACTTCTGTCTCTGTTTCTGAGATGATCTCAGGCCGTGTCTTCCCAGATATTTTTCTCACCGGCTTTTAAAAAAGCCCTATTATGTGATCAGAGGGGGTGCCAGTGAGATATCGTGTCCTTGGTTCCCCGCGTCCCTGTCTCTGCAAGCACTCCCGTCCCCGGCGGTGCTGCTGGCACACACTCCCTGGCCGCACAGCCTGACTCTTCGGAGGCCTCCTTCTGTTGAGCCAGGACCTTAAACCACTTGGGAACCCCACAGCTGACCTTGCTCCCAAACAATCTGTCCCAGCCACTCCCCCATCTTATTCCACCCTTGACTTCTCCTGCGATCGTGGGCAAAGGATCTGCAAAAGCTCCTGTCCTCTCCCTCTCTCTCTCCCTCTGAGTTGGCCAGAGGGAGGTCTCTGTCTTCTGCAGGACGCTGGCTGTGCGGAGGCAGCTGCCAGGAGTTCGTGGGTGCAGGAGTCTGGACTGGCAAAGAGGACTCAGGTTGCTTTTCTTTTCTGTCCACTAGGGGGCTGCTTGTAGGGGGATGGAAAAAACAGAGGCTTAAAAAAATATCGTGCTGCTGAAATTTCAGCAAGAGGGGAAAAGAGAGAGCGCGTGAGAGAGAGAGAGAGAGACAGCAGAGCAGTCCCAGGCTTCCTCCTCTCACGTCAGAGGCAGGCACCGACTGTGCTAAGCCTGTTGGCTCAACACGCAGAGACGGAGACAGGGGCAGACCCAGGGAGAGTGAGAGAAGAGGGTCCTCCCTGACCCGAGGAATTACCACTAGTGGAGTGAAGCCACCTGAGTTTTTGATCTTATTTTGGTTGTCTCCTCTTTCTCCTTCCACCCAGAGCCCTGCCAGCTCGGGTTTCATTTCTTTCCTGGAGCCTCCTCTCGTCCTCCCAGTAAAGGAGGAAGGGAAGAGAAGGGAGAGAGGTGGGCTCTCTAGGTGAGTGCATCAGCTGCCTCCAGCCGAACAGTCAGGAATTCTCTTCCCAGGAAGCTCCTCCGGCTCTGGCCGCCCACCCCCAGCCCGGGTAAGTCCAGAGCTCTGGCTCATTTGATTTCCTCGCTAACGTGATTTCAGCACCAAGGAGAGCTATGAGATGCGTTTCGGTTCCTGTGTGTCTGTGTGTTCCTGCAAGGCGTTTGGCACTAAGGTTACATCTGTCTCTCTGCTGCCAGTAGAGCCGGGTTCTGCGTAGGGAAAAGAAACGTGCAAAACTATGTCTACCGAATTAAAGGGGGCTGTGGACTCTGGCCTTGCTGATGTGCGTGCGTGTGTGTGTGTGTGTGTGTGTACTGTTGCATAAGACAGGTGAGGTCTGAGCTAAATTGCTGGTGGTTTCTGCATGTCTCCGTGGAGGGCTGCTCTTTTTGTATGTAGAAAAGAGGGAGGGTTTGGGGAATTAGTCGCGTACCTTCTTTAACTCTCTCCCGACAAGCCATCCATGGTGACAAAGTGTGGCAAAGGAGGCCTGGGGGGCTCGGGAGTGGAGGTAGAGTTAAAAGTTATGCTCCTTTGAGAGAACTTGAACTGGTTTTTAAAACGTCAATTTCCCCAGGATTCCCTGGGTTCCTGCTGTGCAGAGAGCCCACCCTGACCTCTTCCTTTCTCTCCTGGTGCGAACCCATGGCAAGTGGGCAGGTGCAACAGGTTAGCCTCGGGCTGGGGTGGCTTGTGGGGCTGAGGTCCCTCTGACTTCATGGTGGTAGGAAAGTGCCAGCGTCTTGAGCTTTGCAGAGGTTGGCTGATGCGGACTACGCTATATTTGCAAGGAGGCAGGGGGTGCCCTCCACTTCTCTGTTACCCTGGGTTATGAGTGGTTGCAAAGAGGACAAAGTCTGTTCTGCCCTGTTTTCTGGGGCATCTGGCAGTGGAAAGCTGCTCAGAAGAAAGGCTTGACTCCACATGTCTAGGGAGGCAGAAACGAACTTGGATTAGTCCCAGACTCAGGAGGGCTTGAACGGGTACTCTGCCCCCTCCAGCACTGAGGGCTCCGCAAACAGAAGCTCATTATTGCTTCGTACTTCACGGCTTCTACTTTTTGCAAGGTACTCTCTGTCTCCTCCACTTCCTGCCTTTCTGAGCATGTTCGAGCAATTCCCTGAGTCTGCCTTGGTTTGGGTGGAAGACACCACCCCCTGCCCATCCCCCTTCACTCCTGCCTGTACCTACTTGGGTGGGGTCGTTCAACAAGTGGTGCTGGGCATTTCCTTCAATCATCCAGGTCTCCATGGAGCCAACATGCTATAGGGGACTTTAAAAAGATGTGGCTTCTTCTAAGAGCAAGGCTTGCCTTGATTTGGACTCTAACTGTTTAAGGTTCTGGTCACTTTCTTCCAGTATGGAGAGGGAAGGGAGATGCAAAGGCCGGGGAGGGGTTGGCTCTTTCCAACACCGAATGAAGCCTAGTGTGGTGACGCTTTGTCTTCCTTTTAATTCAGCATCCTGGGCTCCTCCTTTAAGACGAAGAAAATAGTCTCTGCTTCTGGTTGGGGAACCTTCTGGGTGAGAGGCTTAGTTCTAGTGAAACGGCACCGCTTTTTTTTTTTTTTTTTACTATGCTTAGTGTTGGATCCAGAAACATCAGCATCTCCCTGGAATGACAGGAAGTAGAATGCAGCGAGGAAAAGAGAGTGAAGTCACAGGTTGTAATGCTAGGGGACAAAGATTGAAATAGACAAATGCTGAGCATCAGAAACCAACACTGACTCATTCAATATTTCAACTCTCCCAAATCCTTCTGTCCTTGAAATCTTCCAGTTTGAACAAGTGAGTAGACGGATTTTTGTGTGACACATCCCTTGAAGGTTTTAAAAACAATCATGCCCTTGCAGTGGACGCTGTCCAAAGCCACAGTTTATTACTGAAGTCACCATACTTAGTGGCCATTATCTCACTAATGCCCCTGAATCCTCTCTCAAAGAAGTGCTTAGTGATATTACTGGACCCATTTTATAAATGGGGAGACGTGGATGTTTAAAGTGTGAGTTCAGAGGGCAGCAAAAACGGAAATAGAACTTCTGGTCTGCTAATATCCTGCCACCTACGAAGTGCAGATATGCTCATGTGCAGGAAAGACGGGATGGATGGCTCCCCAGTGGGCAGACTTGCAGCCAAAGCCTTTCAGTGAACTCAGTGTGGAGCAACGGCCTCCCTGGTGAAGAATGAGAATCGGCCAGAGGGCTCAGGGTGCTGCTGGCTTTCAGTTCCCAGCCAAGAAGATGGCCAGGAGCCCGGGGAACAGCTCTCTGGGTTTATTGCAAAGACAGAGGCCTGGGCTGGTGCCCTCCAGGCTGGACTGATGTCACGTGCCTGACTGCCACATCGCCTCGCCCCAGAAATCCCGGTTGAAGTCTCCCTTCCTGGGGCACGTTGCCATAGGTGTCTCGGCTTTAGGTGTTTGGTAACTTTAGTCTCCTGTGAGCCTTCTCTGGGACCAGCCTCACTGAGTCCTCTGTGGCTTAGTACGTGGGGAGAATGCGTAAGGAGAAGGAGGGGGCTGAGCTCTGACCACCTGCAGAAATCCTAGACGAGGAGGGAGGGGGAAACTGGATGCAAACCCACCCCGCACACAAAACCACTCCCCCAGCAGCCCTATCCCTCACATCTGGCCAGCATTGTGGAGAGAAAGCCGCTGTGTTCTTACGTCCAACCCTCCTTCGCTGTGCAGGGGGGACTCTGCTAAGCTGCCGTCGGGACCCGGGGAGATGAGAGATGGTGGGGAAAGCTGGAGGGAAGGAGGCGGTCAGCCATCCCGCCCTATTCTCCACGGCCATAGGTTGCCATCTTTGACCTGGAAAGGGCCATTGTTACTTTTTTTAAAAAAAATTAAGGTATAATTTGCATATGATAACAATGCACCGATCTTGAGTATTCAAATAAGTAAGCTGTCACAATCAGGTACCCCGATTCAATCTCTATCTCTAACAAGATATACATAAGTTTCCTTGTGCTTCCTTCCAATCAATCTTTCTCTCCCTCGACTCGATCTCTTTCTAACTTCTATCACCATAGCTTACACTTCTACATTCTGCAGTGGAAATGTATTGCTAAATGGATCACTTAGTAGATGTGTCGTGTGGGCCCTAGACTTTTCAAAGAACATCTCAGGGTTCTGAGGCGACCATTACTGGGTAGGTGGCAGACAGGGTGGGGGAGGGGTGCACCCCATTTTAAAGTCATGGTGCTGGAAATTCAGGTGGTCATTTCAATTGTGTTCATGGAAGCCAACACTCAAATCCAAGCAGAAACCATAGAAGCCCCCCCTGTAGGTACCTGCCTCTGAGCTGACCTGAGTTATTTGATGATATAGTTTGTGGAGATTATATTAGAATTTCTTCTAAAAACTTGGAATTCAGTGCTCAGATGGCTGGTCATGCGTCACCTCATCCGGGCTCCAGGAGAGTGAGCTGAGGGCAGAGCACCCATGTGAGCTCAGCAGAGGCAGAGAGGAGAGTTCACCGTGATAGTGCTTATGCTCTGAAATTCAGCCGCACCCACGGAGATCACGGTTGATGGGGTGCTGTTCCCCCTTTTTTAAGAGTGGCTTTAGAAGAAGCCACTTGTAGAGACCCATGTACCATCGTAGCTCCGTCCAGGATGTCTCCATTCACCCTGCTTCCATCTCGAGGCTGTGGGCTGGGTGAGGAATTACTCTCCTACTTTACCATTGAGAAGGAATGGAGTCACCCGGAGGTTTTGCTGACTTTAGTGAATGTGTGTGTGCGTGTGTGTGTGCGCGTGTGTGTGTGCTCAGGTGCATGATATCTGCACACAAACGCATACATACACCACCAGTCCTGATACCTTGCCTGTCCAATTCTCTTCCGCCTCATCTCTGGTTTAAGGACCACCGGCTGAAATGGAGCATTTTGTGCGCTGTTTGCACACGGGTCCTCAGCCTGGCAGATCGATCAGCAAATCAGAGTCTTTGGTAGACCTCAAAATTTGTGCAGGTAGATCACAGAACTATGAACATGCTCAGTGGGTAACTATGTCCTCTGCACCCCTCTAGTTGGAAACTTTGCTGTAGCACCTTCTTCCAGGGCTTTGCCCCGTTCTGGGTTCACTTGCTCGGAGAATGCGCGCAGAGCTCCCGGCCAGCTCTCTCAGGGGACGGCTCCTGAGCCATCTCCCCCAGCTGGGGTCCCATGGAGTGGGGGATAGCTTGCTAAGCCAGCAGGTCATGCAAGTTAGAGGACAGCCAAAGCGAGGCCTCCCTAGTGCAGAAGGACAGAAGTTGAATCGTGTCCCCAAAGCCAATTCCGGTAGTGATCTGGCAGACGTGCAGAGACACACCCCTGCCGCATCCTGATTATGGGTAAGTTAACGAAGACAACATGAGAGTCCCGGCCCACCTAGAGGACCATCTTCCTAAGAGCAAGTTTAGTGGGGAAGGGAGAATTGGAATGGAGTTCTTTAAAAGCTATTTCCAACTGTACATAAAAATCACTGCATTTTACCTTAGAACACGACTTTGAACTAGAACTGTACTGATAAAGTTTGAACACAGCAAGTTGCTGAGATGCCGGTTGGCAAAGGGAGTCCAAACAGCTTTGCCCTCTTCTCTCCCCCTCCTTTTTTTCTATTTACTATTTTAACCATTTTTAAGTGCGTAGCTCAGGGCAGTAAGTACATTCACGTTGCTGTGACACCGTCACCACCATCCGTCTTCAGAACTTTTTCATTTTCCCAAACTGAGTCTTCGTACCCGTTAAACATAGCTCCGTATTTCCTCTCCCCCCAGCCCCTGGCAGCCATCACTCTACTTTCTGTCTCTGTGAACATGGCTGCTCTAGGTACCGCATATAAGTGGAGTCATGCAATATTTGTCCTTTTGTATCCTGATCATTTTACAAAGCATACTGTCTTCAAGGTTCGTCCATGTTGCAGCAGTGTCAGGACTTCCTTCTTCTTTATGGCTGAATCATATTCCACTGAATACACATACCACATTCTGTTTATCCATCCACCCACCAATGGAAGCTTGGGCTGTTTCAGGTGCACCTGGATTCAATTTGCTCCATCCCTTGTATTCAGAGCTTCGTGATTAATGTGTACACAGACGCAGCTGAAGTGAATTTGGATGCTAAACTCTCCTCTGCTCTCCCCCATGAAGTGTCCCAGTCTTATTCCAGACAGGGCCCAGCAGACAGGGAGGGGTGCAGCCCCCACCCTTTGGGGGATGTCTCTGGGTTATGCATTATAAGGTGAGACTGCATCATGAGGGAGGAGTCTGAGGTCAGGGACAAATGAGCCAACAGACTCGCTACAGTTTGTGACGGATTCTAGCCTGATTTCCTGGGGACGTCTATCCTAGAGCAGGGCACCGTCAAGCTCGCCCTGACGTGGCTTCTGTAATAACATCTCACGCGCTGGCTGTAGATGATTCAATAAAAGGTTATTACCAGGACCCAGGAAGAATTGGTGGTTCTTTTAATCTGGATGTGTCCTCCTCATACTAGATGGTATGGGGGAGACAAAGGGAGAAAAGTCCGGAACATTGGTCTCAGGACATCATCAGCCCAGGATGGCTAGCGTTTGACAACAGCTTAGCAACATCTCTGGGCTGGAATTTGGTCTTTGATCCTAATCCACCTAAACATTCACATTCCTGGGCTCTGGCAACTTGAATCTTTTGCTTAATGACAACTCCAGCCAGCATTTACCTGAGTGCTTACAATGAGTTTTAGTCAAGTGTTTGGCACAGAGTATGCCGTCAGCAAATGTTTGCTGTTGTTACTATTAATGCACACTTTAAATACTTTATCATTTGGTGGCTAAAACATTATGACAGATACTATTATCCCCATTTTACAGATGAGAAAACTGAGGCATAGTGGTCTTAAGTGGTTTGCTCAACTTTTTACAGCTAAGAAATGGCAGAGCAGGGACTCAAACCCAGGTCCAAAGCCTGCATCTTCAATGCTTTTTCAATATTGCTTTTATCATTTATTTGGCAATTGACGATGACTTGCTTGTGATTCATCTCAAGCATCTGTAGAGGAACGTTACATCTTGCATTATTGCTCGTCTTTATATATGAAAACATCCCCGCCCAGATCACCTATTCTACAAGGGCTAGGAGAGCCAAGCATGGGGCCTTGTATGTAGTAGCGCCCTTTAAAAGTTTCCTGATTTTCTGTTGATTCTGCTCAACCTAGGTACAAGAGTTCCCATATTTGTTACCTTTTTAATAATAATAACAACTATGATTTATGGAGTGCTCATGGGGCGGCAGGCACTGTACCAGGCTGGGCAATATGGTAGCTCTCATATTTATTGGTGGTCGCTGTGTGAGGGCCAATGCACTAAGTGTTGCACGTAAGTTCTCTTATCTAATCCTCGTAGCAACCTAGAAGAAAGGTTGGCAAAGAAAGCCTTCTTCTCCAGCCAAGTGAGAAAGGAGACCCTGGTCAGGCACAAAATGAGTTGAGATAGTCCCTTTTTCCCATGAAGAACATAGAAAGAGAACAAATAGATGAGAGAAACGAAGCTCTTGAGAGGTTCAGAGAGGCTAACTAGCTTGCCCAAGGCCACACAGCCAGTAGGTCGCAGGGCTGGTTTTGAACCCAATCTGTTTGGAACAGAGCCTAAGCTCTTCTGCTCCTGGCTGCTGTGTGTGCCTTAGCCATACCCTTTCCCTCCCTGGGCCACACGCACACAGAGCCCACCAGGCAGAGGCAGCAAGAAGCAAGACCTGGCGGGTTATTAACGGGAAGCTTGACTTCAAATTCCTGCTCCACCAAGTACTGACCCTGTGACCTCGGGCAGTTACTTAACCTGTCTTAATCTGAGCTTCCTCGTCAGAAGCCTGCAGAGATCAGCATGTCTTCTTTAAGGGGTTCTTATGAGAATTAAATGGGGCATGGTACACAGTGCCCAGTACGGTGCCTGGCGTGGAACGAGTCCTCTGTGAACGGTTGTGCCACGTGCTATTTAATACGGCCCGCGGATTGGGCGCAGCCCCGGACTTGCTGTTTTAGCAAGCTAACGATTATCCGGGCTGACCTGGATTTTACATTCCCCTCCAGTGCTAACGGGTTGGGTCGGCCCTTGTCTCACATCACCTTGATTTTAGGAGCATGTGTTGGCTATTTTTTCCTCTACTCTTTTAGCACCAAGAGCCCGGCAGGCTGATATTTAAAAATATCTGAAAGATGCCTCTTGCCAATTAATTACCTAGAAATTGTACCAGGCTGAAATTAATTCGAGCCTGAAGGAGACAGTGGGTTTTGAGCACCGTTCCGTGCTCAGCTGGGGACCACGAACCTTTGGCTTCCTTTTCTCCTACCTTCTCCTCCCTCCAGGTTCTTCTGCCATTCTGAGTTTTATTTATGAAACATTTTCCCTTCCTTTATAATTATGTTTTCCATAAGAAGAACATCTAACAGCCACCTCCTGGCTGGCCTCGAGTAATTGTTTGAATTTTTTGATGGTGTGCAATTTCAAAGGCTTGAGTTTATATAGATTACCTTGAATTTATCTCCGCAAGCGCATCGGGAGAGAAGCTACTGCCAGCCACTGAGCGCCAGCGTTTGTTTGTGTGGACGGTCTGTTTATCTAAACCGATTTCTGTAAAACATACACCTTTATAAGCCAAGTTTTGCCAGCCTGTCCTGTTTAAGTGCTGCCTGATGTCCCCTGTGAGCTTGTCAATACCAAGGTCAGCAGTGGCACCCTGACCGAGGGGCAGGTGTGGAGAGGAAGTCAGCTGACAGCCCAGTGGCCTCTGCACCTCTTCCTGATGGTCTGGCCAGCTGTGAGCGGGGGTGAGGGCTCGTGCAGGCAGAGGAAGGGGCAGGGCTGGAGAGCCCACGTCTGCCTAGGTGGTGAAGGTGGCCAGCTGGGCAGAGGGACAGGGCCCTGAACACCAGATGAGAGCCCTGCAAATAAATGGCTATGCTGAAAAGGGCAGAGGCCAGGGCTGTCTCTAAAGGGACCGTCTCCTCGCGGTGACCTAGTCTATGGCTCAGAGAGATGGAACTTATAAACCAAACCATAAAGCCTCCCGTTCAAAGCCGTATACATTTATAGAGATATAAATGAAGTTTAATGCTTGCGAAACTCGCTATAAAAGCAAAAGACTTCATCTGTATCTCTCCTTCAGGTGCAGATCAATGCAAGGCTTCCTGCCTCTCTGCAAGCCAGAGCCGTCCACGAGCATGTGCGCCCACCTGCTCCCACGCGGCTCTGCAGCCAGCCCCGGGCGGGAGAGGCAGAGGTCTTCCGAGCATCCGCCACCGAGACGCCCAGCAATGATGCGCTCCCGTTAGCTCAGAGGGCTGCTGAAAAGCAGCGAGGAAAGAGAGAAAAGGAAAAAGCACTGCCAAAACCAAGTGGCTTCAAACAGTCAGCAGCCTGGCTTTAAGTAAAACAATTGGAGGAAGGCTGGCTTTTCATCTGCCTCGGAGGCTGCCAGGTTTCTGCTCCCCAGAGCTCCAGATGGGATGCCACGGCAAAGCCGCCTGACCGGCCCCACCCCCTGCCAGTCTCCTCCGACCTTGCTTCCCCTACTGCCCATGCTGGGCAGGCAGAGACACTCCATCAAGCCCAGCCCCGCAAGAGTTCGAATCTTGGCTCTGCCACTTACTAGCTGTGCAGCCTTGGGGAAATCACTGGACTTCTCTGAGCCTCAGTTTCCTCACCCATGAAATAGGGTAACTAGTTCCTGCCTCTTAGAATTGCTGCGTGGGTTAAATGAGATGTCGTTTTCTGCATGAAGGCTTATAAGTGAGGCAGCCCTTACATGGCACATAGAAGGTCTTCAATTCACAGAGTTCTCGCTTGACGGGAGCGTCTGAGGCAGAAGGGGCGCAGTCTGAGCGGGGAGGTCAGGGGCACAGGCTGCTTTGATATGTGTTCTCTCTGTGGGCCAGGGAGGCCCCGTGCGTCCCGAGACCAGCTGCGGAAACAGGTGTGTTCTCGAAACAGGCAGAGGACTTGAGCCTGTTCTCTTCTCAAACTGTCGCCAGCTCGCCTCGGGGGTGCAAGGCCTCTGGGCTGCAGCTCTGGGCCCGCAGCTCAGGGGAAGGCTGGCTGACCAAACAGGACAGCTCTCACCTCCATGGAGCTGCCCTTGCAGTGGGGCCTGTCTGTGTCCTCAGAACTGGGTCCCGGCGAAGCCAAGAGGCAGCAATGCAGCCCGCCTGGGGCACTGCTGCCCTGGGGGTGTCTTTGGGTGGCTGGGGATGCCCTTCCAGACTGACCCTCCAGAGGCCAGCAAATCATGCCGAGGGGGTGGGTTTCGTCCCTGGTCACCCTCCTTCTAAGGGAGGGGCCCGGCGGACCATTCTGGAGGTGAGGAAAGGGTGCTGCCGATCTGGGCCCGGTGTGCAGTGAGTGGGGCTGGGGAGGAGACCACTATCAGCCAGTCTCTCATTAAAAATGGTCCGAGCCACAGTGCCTGTGTTATTAAAATGCAAAGCGAGAGTCGCCTTACCCTCCTCCCCACCCCCACCCCTTTTTTCATTTGCATTTTATCAGCTTAACCTAGTGCCAATGAAAGGCTCAGGCAGCCATCCTTGGAGACTGGGGGAGCAAGGGGCTGAGGCCGCCAAGAGGGGCTGCGGGGGCTTCCCTGGCCGTGTCTTCCCTCTGTCCCAGCAGGACCTCCTCCCAGCCCCCAGCAGCACCTGGGGGACAGTGAGCAGTGCAGACCTCTCTCCGCTCCCACGATTTCCCGGTGGGGTCCTGTGAGCCCTGGTGACTCCAATTGACGGAGGGACGCAGGATCCCAGCTGCCTTCCCTAACTCTGTGGCGGTGGGCATGCTGGGGAGGGACTCTGCTCTTGAAACGTTTTAACCTTTTCCTTTTTAAGTTCTTAAGGTCAAATGTTGCTAAAGGGATCATTTGCCAGTGGCGAAAGGCAGCAAGAAAGGGAAGATCGCCTTTCATTTCTGAAGTTTTACATCTCGCTCTGCAGGCAGTCTCAGCAACAAGTATAAACTGTGGCGAGTGCTTACCCAAGATCTGATCTGAGGATGTTTAGGATCTCCTGGGCCCATGAATCGCCAGCTGGATCCAAAAATAGCTCCATATCTATTTTTCAGTAGCATAATAGTTGCTAACAAATATGTGATAAAAACTGTCAGGCAATGATCTAAGTACTTGCATAGAAACTTAATCTATACAGTCTACACATGCATTGAATCTTTTGAATGCAATCACCTTTCGAGTGAGGTGCTATTATTATCCCCGTTTTATAGGTAGAAAAACTAAGGCACAGAGTTTACAAAATTTGCCCAAAGACACATGACAAATGGCAGAGCCAGGATTTGAACCCAGGCATTCTGTGCACTTAACGACCGTGCTGTCTCTGAGCATCACTCAGAAACCTTCCAGCCTCCCCGTTGCCAGAGTGTGATGCAAGACGCTTGGCCAATCACAGACCTCACAAGCTTGGTTTGAGCCCCAGAGGTCCCGTTGAAGGAAGATGGAGCAGTCACTACTTCTCTCTGGGTCTTGCGGCTGTCACTGCTATCCGCCCTCCTTTGGGGAGTCATTCTGCTTTTTCAACAAACCCTCGTTTAACTCCTTCAAGATGAGAAAAGAATTCAGGTCCAAAGCAAATGAGTTTTCCTAAATGCACTTTCCTTCATCCAATCTCACAAGGTAGTGCCCATTCTCATCTATCCACAAAAACCTCATTCGCTTTGTGGCTTATTCACTTTGGGGATTATCTGGGCCAAAGTTGTAGCTACCCATCACTGTGGGCCACTTCCTTTAACTCCGATCTGCCGTCACGCGAAATGAAATTCCTGTGATAGATTCTCAGATGATCTAGATGATCTAGATGATCTAGATCTAGATCTAGATCTAGATCTCAGATTCTCAGATGACCGGGCCGGCTGGGCAGGGGTACGGAGGGCAGATGCAGCAAGGCACACTTTGTTCCTGTTGAGGTTTCTCGTTCGGCTGCGAGGCCATAAATTGAGCGCCAACAGTAGCTAGGGCCACCGGGAGATTAAGGGAGGGCAGGCAGCGTGGGCGGGGGTGCAGGGCGGCTCAGTGGCATCCCGGACGGATCCCCGCTCGGAGTCAGAAGTGCAGACGGCAACAGAGTGTCAGCAGAAGCAGCAGGTGGGCTGCTCAGTGCTTAGAGCCACCCACAGCACTCCAGACACGGCGGCAAACCAAACCAAGCCAAGAGACGCACCGGAGCAGGCGGGCCTGGGAGCCCCAGAGCAGGCTTGGTTAGAGGTCAGCGTTTAGCTCTTTCATTGAGGGCTGAGTGGGGACACTTTGGGGACAGGCACCTCACAGCTCTGGATGAGACGATTCAGGACTGAGAATCCGTCCCAGGCTTGGAGCAACTACCCCCAGGCAGGAGGAGGCAGAGTAAGTGTGAGTTCTGGAGACAGTGAACCCGAGTTTGAATCCTGGCCCTGCCAGCTGTGCCCCCTTGGTGAGGTCACTTAACCTCTCTGAGCCTCCGTTTTCCAGTCTTTAACATGGGGATGATAATACCTCTTTAGGAATTTTATGAAAATTGAACGAGGTGGCATATATAGGGCTCTTGGCACTTCATAGGTACTCTGTAAATGTTTATTGCCTTTCCCCACTAGAAAGGATAATTTCTTGCATTTTTTCTTGTGCTTTATGCTTTCATAGTCCTGTTACACAGATCACATTTGATCTGAAAAATCATTGGTGAAAGTAAGCAAAATGACTATTATTAATCACTCCCATTTTACAGATGGAAGAATTACTATAGAGCCTCAGTAACTTGTCCAAGGTAGCACAGGTACGAAGTGACAGAATGAGCTCACAGCCTCACTACCTTGCGCCTCTCAGTGTAATCATTTGCAGGCCCCTTTGCTGTGCTGGGACCGGGCTGGTGCTGCCCAGGTGCCCAGACGCAGAAATAGCTGCCCCGGGCTCTGCAGCGTCTCTGTGGGCACAGGGCCGGGCAAGGGTGTCCTTAGAGACGTCGGCACCGGGCCTCTGAGTCTCTCCGTTTCTGCAGTGTGTTCTGAGGCAGCTCCCTCGGCAGGTCAGTGCTGAACGCCACGGAGGCCAAACAGCTGTGGCTTTGTCCCCACACCCAGCCAGACGTCGTGGGAACCCGGGTTCCTCAGCGCAGCCCCTACACGGGGGACCAGCGGCACCTCATTCCTCCGCTAGCAAGACAAAGCCTGTGTCTGGCAGGTTGTTAGCCCCAAATGTCACCTCCACTGAGAAGCCCACCCCTAACAATGGTACCTAAAATAGCTCTCCTTGTCACTCTCACACTTTGTTTATATTTATCACGTTTATCACCAGCCACCATGATATGTATTTATTTGACGTCTTCCTTAATGTCGGTTCCCTCCCGGTAGAACGCACGCTCAGGGAGAGCGGGGCTTTCCCTGCCTTGTCTGCAGTCGCAGGCCCAGCCAGGGGCGCTGCGGTGTCCACAGGGGTCCGCTGAGCGAGGAACGAAGGGGAAGTCCCACATTCTCTGTTTCAACAAGCTACCGTGAGCCAGTCGTTTTCCTAAAGCCTGGGTGAGGAGTTGACTGAGACGGGGACTCTGTCTTTGCGGGTCTCCCAGTCTGGTTGGAGTAGAGGGGGAGCCACAAAAATGGGTAACCGTGTCACAGCACAAAGAAGTGCTGGAGTCTAGGAACCAGCTATGGGGAAGGGTCACTCATTCTGCGTGGGGTGTCCCATTAAGCTCCACAAAGGAGGTGACGTGTGTGTTAAGGACGCACAGGACTTGGCCAACCAGAGAAGAGAAAAGGGCACTCCCGGCGGGAAGAACAGTGTGTGCAAAGGCCCAGAGCCATAGAAAATGCAGCTGAGAGGTAACTGGGAGATGCGACGCAGCTGGGACACAGGGACACTGGCCACGGTGCAGGTGGGGTGAGAATGGTGGGAGACGATGCTGAAAGGGGCTGGGATGTGGTCTTCCTCTCAGGGCGCCTGTGGGGAGAGGCACCAACTGCTCCGAGTGCTTTGGGCACGAAATCCCAAACTATGATGTAGGATGTCAGTTAGTTGCCCCTTTCATCAGAGAATTAAAGGCACAGTTCAACCAAAGTTTGATCACTTTGAGATATTCTTTGATATTAACCACATCTTTTACTGTGAGGTCTCCGAGCCAGAGGGTGAGGACGTGGACTTGGGGCGGGTGCGGGGGACCTGCAGAGCCGCCAAGCCCCCATCTTTGGTAGATGCTGTTCTGTTCTCATTTTAACAGCAGGAGCCAGTTCTCAGCCTCCCATGCTGATTCTTCTAGTTCCTTCCGTAAAAATGACACCATTCTGATTGGTAATACAAAGGTTAAAGGCAAGACTGTTTAGTGACAATGAGGGATAGAGAAGGAACGAAAGAAAGAAAGAAAGTCCTGAGACCAGAAACTCTGAATGCTGATTCTGTTTTCTTTAACTGTGGCTTATTTGAGAAAATCGTCTATTCTGTTTATTCAACTCCTTCGCTTCTGGAAAGAGAATGTGGCTGGGAGGCTCCCATGCCAGGCTCCGCTCTGGGAAAATGCTTCCCTATTGATTTGTGTGTCAGCAATTCCAATGGGGGTATTTATACTGCGGCTGAGCACCTAATAAAAATTTAAATTATCTTTAAAAAAAAAATGGAAGGAAGGGGGAAAAAAAAACTCATCAAGGTGCAACCTTCTAAGGAAAGTGCAAAACAGCCACACACAGGATATGAGGGTCTCAGGGAGGGAGCTGGAAGACTAGGATTGTGAGGTCTGCCAAGATGCATGGGTGGCCCTTGAGTTTCTCCTTCTGG